>NW_022196905.1:163578445-163600744 GCF_008632895.1 Mastomys coucha | reverse complement strand
AATAAATTGCTGGAGAAGAGCCCGAGAGTGTGTTGCGTCATTCTTGCTGGTCGAGGGTGGTCGCGACAGAGACATAGCTCAATGTAGAATACACAATCAAAACTGCCCACTATCTAAAGCTGGTTTGGGGTGGTTTGATCTCTTTGTAAAAATAGTCTCCCCTCTGTAGATTTTGACACACATATGACACATTCAGTGGTCAATTAATAAGATCATGCCTGATTGTTCATCATTTCACAAGTACAACTGAGTTTTAGACATCCTGCCTTCCAGTACTTATTATGTTACAATGTAAGTGTGGTGGCACAAGCCTGAAGCCTATCTCTTGGGAGACTGGGTGAGGAGGACTTTGAGTTAAAAGCCAATCTGGCTAGTTGTGAAAGCCCTGTCTCAAATACACACACACACACACACACACACACACACACACACACGCACGCACCATTCTGCAACAACATAAACTAACATATATTTTGAAATTCAAAACATCAAAATAATTTATCTTCATCATAAACTGAGAAATCATACATTTATATGGGGAAAGCGAGTCAAACATGAGGCACTCTCCATCTCACACTCCAGAAACCAACTAGAAATACACATTTTAAGAAATGACAATGAAGGTGGTTATGATAGTGCACACCTGATCCCAAGATTGATCCTAGAACTTGTGGGGTAGGGGTAGGAAGAGCCAGAGTTCAGATTCATATTTGGCTACTTATCAACATGGAGCTAAGCCTAAACTACATGAGACACTGTCTCAGAAAATGAAAACAGAAACAAAACAAAAGAAGAAAAGAAACAAATAATAGAAATGAACAAACAAGAGACCAAGGAGAGCCTCACAGGGACACTCGTGATACCCCAGAGAGAAAGACTGTAAGAAGAGAGGATGCGCAGAGACCAATGTTTTCAACTTCTCACCCTGATTGAAGACCACTAGATCCTTTTCTCAAGACATTGGCAGTGACTGCTCAGGTGCGGGTCAGGGTAAAGTACACAACCCTACACATCAGAGAAAGGCCAAGACCAGTCACTGACTCTTTGCTCTCTTAGCCCCACCATCTCCAAAGCCCAGGAGACAAGCCCTGAAGATTGTCTCCTCCAATGCTACTATTCCCAGGAGCTTGAAGGTGATGTAGCCCTACCCAAGCAGTTGCCAGCTTACAGTGTTTCCTGGGTTCTGGAACTCTCTGCTCCCTACCTCTCCTGATGCTAAACTAAATTAATGAAAGGCACATCTTCAGTCTTGGCTTTCAACAATGATGACTTTGCCATTCCTCACCTAAACCAAGACATTTTCATACCTTGCTGCACAGTAGCTGCTGACTGCGAACATCCTAGGCAGGCCTTCAGCTCTTCCCCAGTATAGGTAACCAGACAGAGCAGTCAACAGTTCAAAGGAATATGAACTTACAGGCCAGTGTAATTGGGTACTTGAGAAGTATAACTACTGAGACAAAAAAGCACTCAGAATAATATATAAAGAAAAATTTTTGAACAAGTATGAAAAATACACTTAAGTATGAGACAAAGAAAGATGATGGGGCTGGCAGGATGGCTCTGTGGTGAAGGCATGTGCCGTGGAAGCATGGCAGCTTAAGTTCATTCCTCAGAACTCATAAGATGGAAAATAAGAACTGACTTGACAGCCTTGACCATGCTGTCTTCTGACCTTCCTGCACATTCTGTGACATATGTTCAGGTACTACTGCATGTGTGTGTACGCATGCACGCATGTATACTTAATTACCTTTTAAAGGTGCTGGAATTAGTGTTATATGGCTGTGAATTGTGAGAGCTATGATGACAATAAGATGGTCAGGATATGTCCATGCATAAAACACTGGCATAACTACTCTGGAAGTAACCAACTTGCTTCTGGGAGTAACTGGGTCCAGCGGGACCAGGCACACAGGAACTCCGCCAGCCCAGTGACTCTGGTTCCTTCCGATCTGTCTGGGTTAGTGTTCTGAGCAGACCTTGGGCACAAGCTCTGCAGCCAGTCCCACAACACAGAGAGAAAGCCGCACTCCCAGGTGATCTAACAAGCCCAGGATCCCAGGATCCCAGAATCACAGAATCACAGAGACAGCTTGACTCTGAGGAGTACTGACACAGCCAGGGTCACAGGAAGGACAGGCTCCAGTCAGATTTAGCAAGGGCAGGTAGCACTAGAGTTAACCAGATGGCAGGGGGCAAGCATAAGAAAATAAACAACACAAGCCAAGGTCACTTGTCATCATCAGAACCCAATTCTCCCACCATAGCAAGTCCTGGACACACCATCATACCGAAAAAGCAAGATTCAGATATAAAATCACTTATCATGATGATGATACAGGACCTTAAGAAAGAAATAAATGGCACCCTCAAAGAAATACAGGAGAACACAGGTAAAGAGCTAGAAGCTCTTAAAGGGGAAACACAAAAATCCCTTAAAGAACTATAGGAAAACACAATCAAACAGGTGAAGGAAATCAGCAAAACCATCCAGAATCTAAAAATGGAACTAGAAACAATAAAGAAATCAGAAAGAGAGACAACCCTGGAGATCGAAAACCTAGGAGAGAAATCAGGAGTCATAGATGTAAGCATCATCAACAGAATGCAAGAGACAGAAGAGAGAATCTCAGGGGCAGAAGACACCTTAGAAAACATTGACACAACAGTCAAAGAAAATGCAAAAAGCAAAAAGCTCCTAACCCAAAACATCCAGGAAATCCAGGTCACAAAGAGAAGACCAAACCGAAGGATAATAGGTATAGAAGAGTGTGAAGACTCCCAATGTAATGGGCCAGTAAATATCTTCAACAAAATTATAGAAGAAAACTTCCCTAACCTAAAGGAAGAGATGCCCATGAACATACAAGAAGCCTACAGAACTCCAAATAGACTGGACCAGAAAAGAAATTCCTCCCATCACATAATAATCAAAACACCAAATGCACTAAACAAGGAAAGACTTTTAAAAGCAGTAAGGGAATAAAGGCAGGCCTATCAGAATTACAGCAGATTTCTCATCAGAGACTAAGAAAGCTAGAAGATCCTGGGCAGATGTCATACAGAGCCTAAGAGAACACAAATGCCAGCCCAGGCTACTATACGCAGCAAAACTCTCAATTACCATAGATGGAGAAAACAAGATATTCCATGACAAAACAAAATTTACACAAAATATCTTTCCACAAATCCAGACCTACAAAGGATAATAGATGGAAAACATCAACATAAGGAGCAAAACTACACTCTAGAAGAAGCAAGAAGGTAATCTTTCAACAAATCCACACAAACCTAATTCCACCTTTTACAACAAAAACAACAGGAAGTGACAATTACTTTTTCTTAATATATTAATTTGAAAATTAATATTACCAACATATCCTAATTGATTGAAATCCAAAAATATGAGGAATTAGAAATTTACTGACTGTCGTTCAATGGTCTCTCTAATTTGGTAATTGAAGAAATAGGTCCAATATTATACAATCCATATACACTTTCAGCTTGTTTTTTCGTGACAGTGTCTTGCTGTGTACAACATAATGGTCTTGAGATGTTGCTTCACCTATCTCAGCCTCTCTATTATTAGTATTGTTTATTTCATGTTTTTACACTATACTATGGTTTTCGGAATAGATTACATATTTTAAAAGTATTTATATACCCCAAAGAAATGTAGACAATTAAATTGGGAGGGGGTTTGTAAGAGAACAACAAAGAGTAAGACTGAATGCTTTGCTTGACGTTTGTAACTCTTGTATCAAGTTACCACAGTAAGAGCCAAGATTTTAAACTCTACTAAATACAAAACAAACAAACAAAAACACTTTATATAGTAATGTCCATTTAAGAAAATATTAGTAGTGATATATTATTTTGAAATATAGAGTTAATATGTTTGGAGTTATTTAAAATTTATATTGAGAAAAACATATGTATTTTCAGTATTGCCGTAAACAAGTATCTACATAAGACTGTTAAACTGATTGTTTTTATATCAAACAACTTTTATATTACTCATTTTTATTATTATAATATTGTATAAATTTTAAAGAATATGACAAAAAAGATATTGTAGATATTGAAGGGGGTCTCTGGGAAGAGTTGGGGTATAAAAGGAAAAGAAGAATATGATTTAATTCTATTTACTTAAAATGTTTTTAAATATTAACAAAATCAGGTAAATTGAAATCATGTAACTTTTCTCATTATAATGCAATATAACTAAAAAAAAAAAAAGTCTTGGAGAGCAGCTGGGGGTGGAGTAGATCTTCCTTTGGGTGATGTGGGACTGGCTGTGGAGTTCCTGATCAAGGTCTGCTCAGGGCACTGGCCCAGACCTGAAGTCTCTACACGTGCTCTAACACACACTGGATCATAGGATCAGAATGAGGAAGACAAAACATTTGCCCCAACATTGGAAGTAACTGGGACCAGCAGGATCCAGGCACCCAGGAACTCTGCCGGACCAGTGGCACAGGTACCTTCCAGTCTGGGCTAGTGCCCTGAGCAGACCTTGGGTGTGAACTCCTTACCCAGTCCCACAACACCCAGAGATAGATCCACATGCCCAGGATCAAAGGATCAGAGGTGTCCTGAGCAGACTTTGGACACTAAATCCACAGCCAGTCCCACAAGACCCAGAAGAAGCTCCTGGGTGCTCTAACATGCCCAGGATCCCAGGACCTTGGTCACACCAGGCTTTCAGGGTCCCAGAGGCAACTTGACTCCCAGGAGCTTTGATATACCCAGGAGCTCAGGATCACAAGATCACAGGATCACAGGATCACAGAGACAGCTGAACTCTGAGGAGTTCTGAAATAATCAGGATCACAGGAAGGACAGGCTCTAGGAAAATATAGCAAGAGCAGGTCGCACTAGTGATAATCAGATGGCTGGAGGCAAACATAAGAACATAAGCAACAGAAACCAAGGTTACTTGGCATTATCAGAACTCAATTCTCCCACCATAGCAAATCTTGGATACCACATCACACCGGGAAAGCAAGATTCAGATCTAAAATCACTTCTCACGATGGTAATAGAGGACTTTGAGAAAGACATAAATAACTCCCTTAAAGGAATACAGGAGAACACAGGTAAACAGCTAGGAGCTCTTAAACAGGAAACACAAAAATCCCTTAAAGAATTACAGGAAGGTTTTGCAGGGCAAGGGTGATGATGTCTCCACCTCACCTATATTATGGGCCCTTTTGTGAGATCCAAACTCACCTTCCATCTTTCCTGGACCCTCTGGAGTTTGTGAATGTGCACCTGGAGTGGTGGGTCTCCAAAAGATTGTTTGATTTGAGGCCTAAACTATTGGACTACTTTTCGGATATACACGTCTATATTACATTTGAAATTTATTTAAATGACACTCTCCTGTACGTTCACGGATGGGAAGCTTTTAGTACTTTTGCAATGTTTGTGATTGTGTCGCTAGCTTGCACTCTCCGCATCAAACGACATCGAGCCAGAGCCTGGGCCAGAGGCCTGGAGCGTCCTGTGTGGTGGACTCGGAGGTACTTCATTTAAGGAGGATGGCTGTCCAGAATCCATTGTTCAGATGCCCTCTGCCATGACATCACCCTTGGAACAGCCTTGCCCGTAGAAAAGCTGGCGTGATCACGATGCCAAGTTCCAGATCTGTTTGTGCCAGGACAGGTGGCAAGGTGATTTTTACCAGTGTTCTTAACTGTATTGGGTTTTCATTATTGCGATGTCCAGCTTTTAAGTGGGGTTTTAATGGTTGTATAATAAATAAAAGGTGCAGCTGGGGGAGGGAGAGAAAGAATTACAGGAAAACACAATCAAACAGGCGAAGGAAATGAACAAAACCATCTAAGACCTAGAAATGGAAATAGAGACAATGAAGAAATCACAAAGGGAGACAATCCTGGAGTTAGAAAACCTAGGAAAGAGATCAGGAGTTATAGATGTAAACATCACCAACAGAATATGAGATAGAAGAATCTCAGGTGTAGAAGATACCATAGAAAACATTGACACAACAGTGAAAGAAAATGCAAAAAGCAAAAAGCTCCTAACCCAAAACATCCAGGAAATCCAGGTCACAAGGAGAAGACCAAACCGAAGGATAATAGGTATAGAAGAGAGTGAAGACTCCCAATGTAATGGGCCAGTAAATATCTTCAACAAAATTATAGAAGAAAACTTCCCTAACCTAAAGAAAGAGATGCCCATGAACATACAAGAAGCCTATAGAACTCCAAATAAACTGGACCAGAAAAGAAATTCCTCCTGTCACATAATAATCAAAACACCAAATACAGTAAACAAAGAAAGAATTTTAAAAAGCAGTAAGGGAAAAAGGTCAAGTAACATATAAAGGCAGACCTATCAGAATTACACCAGACTTCTCACCAGAGACTATGAAAGCTAGAAGATCCTGGGCAGATGCCATACAGAGCTTAAGAGAACACAAATGCTAGCCCAAGCTACTATACCCAGGAAAACTCTCAATTACCATAGACAGAGAAAGCAAGATATTCCATGGCAAAATCAAATTTACACAATCTCTTTCCATGAATCCCACCCTTCAAAGGATAATAGATGGAAAACACCAACACAAGGAGTGAAACTACACCCTAGAAAAAGCAAGAAAATAATCTTTCAACAAACCCAAAATAAACAGCTGCACAAACATAGTTCCACCTCTAACAACAAAAATAACAGGAACTAACAATCACTTTTCCTTAATATCTCTTAACATCAATGGACTCAATTCCCCAAAAAAGACATAGACTAACAGACTGGATATGTAAACAGGACCCAGCATTTTGCTGCATACAAGAAATGTACTTCAGTGACAAAGACAGACACTACCTCAGAGTAAAAGGCTGGAAAACAATTTTCCAAGCAAATGGTCCCAAGAAACAAGCTGGAGTAGCCATTCTAATATCAAATAAAGTCAACTTTCAACCAAAAGTTAACAAAAATATGAGGAAGGACACTTCATACTGGTCAAAGGGAAAATCTAGCAAGATGAACTCTCAATTCTGAACCTCTATGCTCCAAATGCAAGGCCACCCACATTACTAAAGCTCAAAGCATACATCACACCCCACACAATAATAGTGGGAGACTTCAACATCCCACTCTCAGCAATGGACAGATCAGGGAAACAGAAACTAAACAGAGACACAGTGAAACTAACATGTTATGAACCAAATGGATCTAACAGATATTTATAGAACATTTCATCCTAAAGCAAAATATACCTTCTTCTCAGCACCTTATGGTATCTTCTCCGAAATTGACCATATAATTAATCATATATCAAGCCTCAACAGATACAAGAAGATTGACATAATCCCATGCATCCTATCACATCACCATGGACTAAGGTTGGTCTTAAATACCAACAAAAACAATGGAAAGCACACATACACATAGAAGCTGAATTACTCTCTACTCAATGATAACTTGGTCAAGGAAGAAATAAAGAAAGAAATTAAAGGCTTTTTAGAATTTAATGAAAATGAAGACACATCATACCCAAACTTATGAGACACAATGAAAGCAGTGCTAAGAGGAAAACTCATAGCTCTAAGTGCCTCCAAAAAGAAACTGAAGAGAGCATACACTAGCAGCTTGACCACATACCTGAAAGATCTCGAACAAAAAAGAAGCAAATTCACCCAAGAGGAGTCAAAGGGCAGGAAATAAACTCAGGGCTGAAATCAACCAAATAGAAACAAAAAGAACTATACAAAGAATCAACAAAACTAGGAGCTGGTTCTTTGAGAAAATCAACAAGATAGATAAACCCTTAGCCAGACTAACCAGAGGGCACACAGACAGTATCCAAATTAATAAATGAAATGAAATCATTTCATTTATTAGAAATGAAAAGGGAGACATAATAACAAACTATATCTTTTTTTTTTCGAGACAGGGTTTCTCTGTGTAGTCCTGGCTGTCCTGGAGCTCACTTTGTAGACCAGGCTGGCCTCAAACTCAGAAATCCGCTTGCCTCTGCCTCCCAAGTGCTGGGATTAAAGACGTGCACCACCACTGCCCGGCTCAAACTATATCTTAAAATAATTATTCTGCTTGTTGAATATTAACAGTTGAAAATATTAAAATCATGTTCTACAAAAAATAAAAATAAAAAATAAATCTATCATAATAAATCAATTTTTATCAAAAAAAATCTTGGAGAGATGAAGGATTCAAGGTGTACACCAAAACATAATAAAAGCAATATACAGCAAGCCAATAGTCAACATTAAATTAAATGGAGAGAAGCTTTAGGCAATTCCACCAAAATCAAGAGCAAGACAAGGTTATCCACTCTCTCCCTAGCTATTCAACATAATAATTGAAGTTCTAGCTAGAGGAATAAGACAACTAAAGGAGATCAAGGGATACAAATTGGAAAGGAAGAAGGCAAAATATTGTTATTCAGAGATGATATGATAGTATATATAAGCAACCCAAAAATTCAGCCAAAGAACTCCTGCAGCTGATAAATACCTTCAGCAAAGTAGCTGGATACAAAATTAACTCCAAAACTCAGTAGCCTTCCTTTATACAAACAATAACCAGGTTGAGAAAGAAATTAGGGAAACAACACATTTTATGATAGTCACAAATAATATAAAATATCTTGGTGTAACTCTACCCAAGCAAGTGAAAAACTTGTATGATAAGAACTTCAAGTCTCTGAAGGAAGGAATTGAAGAAGACCTCAGAAAATGGAGAGATCTCCCACGCTCCTGGATCTGTAGGATCAACATAGTGAAAATGGCCATCTTATCAAAACCAATCTACAGATTCAATGCAATTCCCACCAAAATTCCAACACAATTCTTTACAGAGCTTGAAAAAACAATTCCCAACTTCATATGGAAAAACAAAAAAACCAAGAATAGCTAAAACAATGCTGTACAACAGAACTTCTGGGGGAATTACCATTACTAATTTCAAGCTGTACTGCAGAGCAATAGTAATAAAACCCACATGGTATTGGCATAACAACAGACGGGTTGATCAATGGAATCAAATTGAAGACCCATATACAAACCCACACACCTATGGACAAAGACGCCAAAACCATACAATGGAAAAAAGAAAGCATCTTCAACAAATGCTGCTTGTCTAACTGGACATCTACCTGTAAAATAATGCAATACACCAGTATCTATCACCCTGCACAAAACTCACGTCCAAGTGGATCAAAGACCTCAACATAAAACTGGAACACTAAATCTAACAGAAGAGATAGTGGGGGACTGCCTTGAACATATTGCTACAGGAGACAAATTCCAAAACACCAGTAGCTCAGGACTAAGATCAAATATTAATAGGACCTCATGAAACTGAAAAGCTTTTGCAAGGAAGGATATCATCTATAGGACAAAATGGCAACCTACAGAATGGGAAAAGATCTTTACCAACCCTATGTCTGACAGAGGACTAATATCCAAAATACACCAACAAACCAAATACCCAAATTTTTAAAGTGGGGTACAGAGCTAAACAGAATTCTCAACAGAAGAATCTCTAATGGCCCAGAAGCACTTAAAGAAATTTCTGTGTCCTTAGTCATCAGGAAATGCACATAGAAACGACTCTGAAATTCCACCTTACACCTGTTAAAATGTCACCTGTTAGTGACAGCTCATGCTGATGAGGATGTCAAGCAAAGGTGAACACTCCTCCACTGCTGGTGTGAGTACAAAGTTGTACAACCACTTTGGAAAGTCAGTTTGGCAGTTTCTCAAAAAATTAGGAATAGTTTTACCTTAAGACCCAGCTGTACTACTCCTGGACTCAAAAGGTGCTCCACCTTCTACCAAAGACACTTGCTCAACTACGTTGATAGCTTTATTAGTAAAGCTAGAAACTGAAAACAACCGAGATGTCCTCAACAAAAGATGGGTAAAGTAAATGAGGTTATTCTACACAATGGAATACTACTCAGCTATTAAAAATAAGCACATCATGAAATTTGCAGGCAAATGGATAAAACTAGAAAAGATCATCCTGAGTGAGGTAACCCAGACCCAGAAAGACACCCACTCATGCTAGGTACTTATAAATGGACGTTAGTCATAAAATAAAGGATAGCCATGCTACAATCCACAGACCCAAATAAACTAAGTAATAAAGAGGGACAAAGTGAGAATTTGCGAATCTCAGGAAAAACAGGATGTGGATGGATGGAGAGAACTAGGTAGAAGAGGAGGGGAGGAGAAGAATGGGGATGGGGATCAGGTGTGGGGAGAGGTGTGGCAGGAAAGGCTGGAATTGAGAACAGAAATCAGTGAGGAGCATCTCTGGGACATCCTGGGAGTGGGGAATGCTCCAAGGAGTCTATGGTTGGGTGATCCTAGCTGAGACTTCTACCAGTGAGAGACTCAAGTGGCCACCTCCTGTAGGCAGGCAGGACTTCCAGTGCAGGGAAGGGGTGTCAACTAACCCATAAAACCTTCAACCCAAGATCTGTCCTATCTAAAAGATGTATAGGAATAAATATGGAACAGAGATTGAGGGGATGGCCAGCCAATAACTGGCCCAAATCGAGACCTACTCCATGGGAGTGTGCCAACCCCTGACACCACTAATAACACTCTGGTATGCTTGCAGACAGGAGCCTAGCATTATTGTCTCCTCACATGCTTCATCTGGTAACATATGGAGACAGATGCAGAGACCCACAGCCAAACATCAGGTGGTGCTTAGGGAGTCTTGTGGGAAAGTTGGGATAGAATTAAGCAAGCTGGTGGGGTCAAGGACCTCACAAGAACTACAGAGTCAACTAACCTGGGCCCGTGGGGGCTCAACGAGACTGAACCACCAACCAAAGAGCATGCAGGGACTGGACCTAACGCTCCTCCACATTTGTAGCAGATGTGCAGCTTGGTGTTTGTGTGGTCCCTTAACAACTGGATCAGGGGCTGTCTCTGACTCTGTTGCCTGCCATTGGATCCCCTTTGCCTATGTGACCTGCCTTTTGGGAGCTCAGTGGGAGAGGATGCACTTAGCCCTGCTGCAACTGGATATTCCAGGGCAGGGTGGTACCCAAGGGAGGACTTCCATTTCTCTGAAGAGAAGGAAAAGTGGGTAATGGGGGAATGGATTTATAAGGGTGGGACTGGGAGGAGGACAAGGACTTCAACTGGAATGTAAAACGAATGACTGAAAGAATGAATGAATGGAGGTGCACACGTGTTCCTGATTCTGTTTACACAGACTAACACACAGTGCATTTGGGTGGAGTCACTCACCTGCTATATCCATAGTGTTCCATCCAGAGGAACAAATGGCTCTTCTTGCCATCCTGCATGGTATTATCTTGTGATTAAACTTAATTTACAATTAATCTAAATAAAAGAAATGGCACATATGAATTTTATATTCAATGTATTAAAAGTACATTTTATATTATTGAAATCAAAATGAAATTTATATGTCCAAGTTCTAAAGACTTGGAGTTCTAATATTCTTAAATTTTCAATATGTACAAATTTGTCATATTGGTGAAAGATGAATATTGTTTGTTTTTGATATTTCAATTCCAAAAATACAGGAGTAGACTTGTTGAATGTTCAACATTTTCATTTTAGTTTAAATTCAAGACACTTTAAAAATTATACACTTGCTACATGGGACAAGAAAGTTCAATAAAATCTTTTTTTCTTTTGTTATTTGTGTGGCTTCGACAAGGTGTTATTTTGTAGCCAAAGATGGCCTGGAACTCCAGACCTTCCTGCCTCACCCTTCTGAGCAACAGGTTTGTGGCTGCATGCCTGGCTTCCAACCACTTTTAGATTTACATGATAAATTACAATATTTTCATCTTGAAACAGTCTAGTCAAAGAATATTCAAGGTCAAAGAACGAGAGACATGCTCCAGAGTTCACAATTAGATTTATGTTATGCAAGAAAATTGTAAGTCATTGGAAAATAGATATTGCCAAGTTAATAATAGGAGGACATCTGCCACGCAGCCAGCAATTTTGAAACATAAAGATAAACAGATCAATTTAGACAAAGATGCTGGTTTTGACTTGGCAGCTGCGCCATAGCCACCTGTAATTCCTATACCTTCCAGCAGTGGCCGCTGTGTACAGTAGAGGCAGAATCTACCACCGCTCTGCAGTGCCTGGAGTAGTGTGGTTGTGAACTAGGGCAAGCCAGGCAAAGGCAGATTTCTAGAAGGTCCGACCCCCAGCAAGTCGTACATCCCATTACCTGAAGGCACTGCTTTTTTTCCTGGGCTGCTGGGGCTCAGAAGGTGCTAAAGCCTCAGTGAGATCCTGCAGCAGGGCCGAGCAGAGGGACCCACAAGGCCTAGTTAGAGTCTTACAGCTTAGCTACTCCTCCAGTTCCTGCTTCCAGTCTTCTCTCCTGCTGCCCTTCAGAATAACAGCTTTTCCTTTTTTTCATTCTCTTCTAAATTTTCCCCCAAATTAAGCTTGCAAAGTCACCAAAATCAGTCAGTTCACGGCCAGAAACAAGGGTAGAAGCGCATCTGGCAATCTAAAAGTTCCCATGTCCAGGGGTCGAGACTCTGGGTGGTCTTCTAGGAGGAAAGAGGCATATCTGTGCTCTCCCCAGAGGAGCACCAGGCAAGCCTTCTTGTTTAAGTGACCCTAAAAACCCCCAGTAAACCCTCTCTGCTCCTCAGCCCCACCCACCAGACCTTCCCCGAAAAGTTTCCCTTTTAAAATTCTCCTAGTGAGAATGAGATAACAACACAGCCCCAGAGAGAGGAATGGAATATCCTTGCCCAGACCCTCACCCCAAGTCTTTATCTGTTGCTAAGAAACAAGTCAATATGTAAATAGAGATCCATGCCATAGCAACCACAAGCCAAAGATTCTGGCAGTCTTGAAGATTGCTATGAACTGGGAAATAAAATGAGTTTGATTCCATATGGCAGAAAATTAGAAACAGATGCTGTTCTTAAAGAGTAAAGGGCAAGGCAAAGGGTTAAGAACTTTATGAGATCAAAGAACCCAGCATGGTATCTCTGAGTAGCCGTGGTAGGGCTTCTGTTTTTATTTTTGAATCTAGGAGAGAGGATGTTTCTATTTGTGGTAATGTGACTGAGAATGGCCCCGGTAGACTCATGTACTTGAATACTTGGTCACTATGATGGAACTGTTTGAGAAGGATTAAGAGGTGTGGTCTTGTTGGAGGAGGCGTGTCACTGGGGGGTAGGCTTGGAGTCTTCAAAAGACTCACATCCTTTTCAGTGTTCTCTCTCTGCCATGTGATTGTGGATGAAGATGTAAGATCTCAGCTGTTCCTTAGTTGTTATGGGTTCGTTTCACTTTCTAATCTCTCCCTAGTTTGACTTCAGTACTTTGGATTAACCTAGATAGTCATCCATTTCTTTTATGTTTTCTAACTTAAAGATAGGTTTTTATAAATACTTTTTTTCTTTTCTTTTCTTTTCTTTTCCTTCGTTTGTGTGTGTGTTGTTAATCTCTGGTATTGCTTATTTGAGCCTTCCTTCTTTTGGTTTTTGAGCCAAAGGTCTGTTGATCTTGTATATATTCTCAAAGAGCTAGCTCTTAGGAATTACTGATTCTTTATGTTGTTTTCTTTATTTTTTTTTATCTCTGCTCTGATTTTTACTTCACTTTGTCACTTACTAGATTTGGGGTTGGTTTGTCTTTGTTTTTCCAAATTCTTTTTAAGAAGAAAAACAACTTCATTATTCCCAGTGATTTCATAAGTAAAGAAACTCTTAACTATTGAACACTTTATATTTAACGTTGCATCAATGTTGAAAATCAACAGTGGGATAAAGCAAAGTACAAAGAAATCAGCTTGTTTCTCAATACATTCACTAGATCTCAAAAACAAAGGCAATATAAATATCAAATCAAAACTCAAAGAACCAACATGAAAAAGCTCTTTAAGAAAATAACCTTTTTTGCCTTTCTAAGACAATGCTTCCAATGTGAGAGTTCTGAGACTTCTCATGCCAGAGTTATTAAAAGATATGTCTGCGGATGGCTGCTATTTTGTTGGGTTTTTTTCTTCCTGACATCTCAACAGAGATGGAGGAAAGTTCATGCCCCTAACCCCTAGATGAAGAGCTACAAGCAGTTAACAGCTATCAAGAGAAGGAGTAGTAGTCTTCTCAGGGATAAGTCCTTTGCTTGTTTATCCAGTGCCAACTGGTTGTTTATCCAGTGCCAACTGGTTGTTTATCCAGTGCCAACTAGTTGCTCATGAAAACACATATGCAGTCAACGCAGAATGGACTCAGCAGGACAGATTTTTTTTTAATATATTCTTTTGTATGTATGTGTAACAGTGACAATTTAAAAAGAGGAAGCTGTGAATTGGAGGACAGACATGGGAGGGGTATGAGGAAGGAGATGAGGATAAATGATGTAATTATGTTTCATTAAGCTTACAAGAAAATAACTAACATCAAAGACTTACATTTAAAATTTTCTATAAGTTCTGAAGGCAGTTAAATACATTGTGTGATAGTGCACATATAATGATCGGTTTATTGTTGAGATCTGATGAGCACATCTTGCAAGTATTTACGCATTCTTATCTTCTTCTAAAACTATGCCTATTGTATACAACTGCTTTTTAAGACAAGGCATTAAGGAATACATACTTAGTTCAAAATTGCTGCCTACCTCACGATAGTTATATTCTTTTATATATATATTTAATTTTCACTTTGCCTTATACATATGGTTGTTTTCTTTGCCTGTATGTATGTCTACGCACTACATGTGTACCTGCTGCCAGTAAAGGCCAGAAGAGGGTGTTGGGTTCCTAGTACTGGAGTTACGGGCAATTGTGAGCTACCATATAGGTGCTGGGAATCAGACCTAGGTCCTCTGTAAGAGCAGCTTAAGCAGCGCTCTTACGTATTGAGCCATCTCTCCAGCCCATTATATTCTTTTTTGATGTGTTATTTTATAGGTAAATTCTTAGCTCTAACTCAGTGGCTCTTAACCTATGGGGGGGTTGAACGATCCTTTCACAGAAGCCGTATATCAGATATCCTGCATATCAGATGTCTAACTGATTCATAACAGAAGCAAAGTTACAGCTATGATGTAGCAACTAATGGTATAGTTGTGGGGTCACCACAGCATGAAGAAATGTATTAAAAGGTCACATGGTTAGGAAGGTTGAGAACCACTGCTCTAGCTATTCAGCATGAGGTCTGGGGGTAACAAAATTAGCACCAGGTGAAGGTTTTTTGGCTCTGTAGATTCTCTTGTTCCACAGAAGGCCTGATTTTTAAAAGCCTGTGGGTAGTTCAAATGCACAAAGGAAAGAACCAAGTAAATTTAAAGTGTCAATGTCATAAAGGAGAAAGTGTGGTGGTAGAATAAAGCTCAGTTGGTAGGATACTTATGTAGCATGCACTGAGCCCTGGGGTCTATCCCCAGCTCAGCATATAAAGGCACAATAGCACACAGCTGCACTCTCAGGAATCTGGAGGTGAAGGCAGGAGTTCAGAAGTTCAAGGTCACCTTTCACTACACACTGAATTCAAGATCAGTCTAGAATACACTAGAACACACTACCAAAAAATAAAAGTGGAGAGAAAAAGCCCACACAATTCTAATATCCCTAGCAGACTAGAGAAGTCAAGATTTATAATACTAGGAGATTTTGAAAGAAATCAAGATAGCTGCCACGCACACTCGTCTACTCTAGTCACATCCAAAATATCGGGGATAAAATCCTGATAAAGGATAAGAGGCAATAAGACTTCAAAAGGAGATCTGTGCCTCCTGGATTTCAGACAGTCGCTGGTATCCCCTAACTCAGACGTGTTCCAGATCAGTCTTTACAATCGTCAACACGGCCTCATAATTAGGCATAAAGGTACCCCAAGAAATGATTTGTAAATAGTTAAGATTGGACACTGTCTCCTGGCCGACACAATGTTTCCAACTATCCTAGTTTAATGTTTTACGTACTAGAGAGTAATTGAAGGGTTTCCACTCAAGGACATTAACTAAAAGTGTTAGGTCGGGATTCCCCTCTGCCTGCCTCCAGCAAGAACCAGAGAATGAGCATAAGAATACCTCAACAGGGAGGGCTCCACCCCTCTTCCTCCTGCTTCACACCTAGCTACCAGACCCTGCTGACCTTGGTGTGGGGGTCGCTCGTCTATGTGACTTCAGTCTAGCACTAGGACTGGAAGAAGAAGGACTTGGACTCACATGAAAGACTAAGACTAAAACTTAGATGGGCTAGGACTCAGATTCATGCATATGCATTCCCGGGGCCCAGAGTGCTTGGGCCCGGGGGGATGCAGCACCAGTTCAGAGGAGATAGCTGCTGCTTTAGACCCAGTATGTTTTAGATAGCCTCAGAAGTACCTCAACTATTGAGCTGCCAGATTTACCATTTCTCTTTTACAATGACTGTAAAAGTCTGATGCCATTTCTAAGAAATACATTTAGATTTTATACTTCATGAGTCGTCTCTGCTGTCATTTCTTCGCCTACGCCTTGTCCACCTGACTAGGACCCCTGTTTCTCCCGCGGGTTGAGAGAGGCCCAGATCGGCCCGCCCTCTGCAGATAGCCAACAATATGGGGAAAAGATACTAAGGGAGAACGCATACTGCTAAATAAGGTTTATAGTTTAATAATATTGTGTTAACATTGATGAATCTGCTGCGGCAGGAGCCTGGGGATGGGTGCATACAAATGTTCTACTGGTTTTTGCAAATTTACTAGGATGTAATGGTATTAATTTTTAATCAATTTAATTTTTTTTTTTTTGGCTTTTCGAGACAGGGTTTCTCTGAGTAGCCCTGGCTGTCCTGGAACTTACTCTGTAGACCAGGCTGGCCTGGAACTCAGAAATCTGCCTGTCTCTGCCTCCCAAGTGCTGGGATTAAAGGCATGCGCCACCACCGCCCGGCATCAATTTAATTTTTAACTTACATTTAATTTTTAAGTTAATTTTTAAATTTTAAGGCCTTGATTTAAGTTTAAGCTCTAGTAATTTTTTAAACTTTCAGGGCCTGTTTCCTCACTAAAGAAAAAATTAGGACAAATGCCTTTCAAGTCCACTTGGGAAGGACAGAATGGATGACTTTCCTACTCGGAGATTCTCCTGCTTTATTCCAACAAAGCAAACAAACACAAATGAGCAGTTGCTAAATGGGGGAAACTTGGCAAAAATCACGAAATTATATTTGAAGCAATTCCTCTCCACTGCTTTCGTTCCCAACTGGTGCGGAGCCAGGAGCCTCTTCAAAAGCTTTCAGGCCAAAAGGAAACTTACCCCGCAGAAAGTACTTCCAGAAGTGACATTTTTGCCTTTGAGAAACGTAAAATACAAATTGTTAGAGACCATAAAAATACAAATATTACCCGTTAAAGAGTAAAGGGATTTGTTAGATAGGGATCAACAGAGCGGAGGAGGAATGCAGGCAGCTCCAGAGGTAGGATGGTTCCTTAATCAGCCCAGAGGAAGGAAGGAAGGAAGGACGGGAAGGAAGGAAGGAAGGAAGGACGGGAAGGACTTAATCTCTCCCGGAAGTGAGGGTGAGCACGTGATGTGGGCCCGTCGGGTTTTACAGGATGGGAAAGGGAGAACTTTGGGGATGGAAGAGTCTGTCTGCAGGTCAGTCCTCCGCAGTCTGGAAGTGTAGACGCCAGAGGGTTGGTACTAGGATCTCGGATCTCCTCCTCAGAAGCATCCACAGGTGTCATCAAGCCAGCCTTCCTGTCCCTGTGCCTCTCAGCCCACCTGAGGCTTGGAGGTCAATAGCCCTTCAGAACGAAGAAGAGTTATTTTGTTCCCTTTCCCGCTAGGGTTATCCAAGGGTCTTTAGACTTACACAAATAAATTTGTTATTTGCTATTTAAACTTGACTCTGTAACTTAAACTTAATCTGTACTAAAAAAAAACAACAAAACCACCACATCTGCTTGTACTTGTAGTATTGTTGAAATGCACTGGCTCTCTAGTCCTAGCAAGTAGGGAGACTATCCCAGGAATGCTTTTGGCAGTCACAGAACCAAATCTGCTTGGCAGCGATCATTTCCCTAGACGCCCGCCCACACCTAATACTCGCTTCTCCTGACAAGGTCTCACATTCCAGGCTTTCTTCCTCCAGCAGTTTTTGTCTCTCTCTCTGTTTATTTCTCAGGGGTTCCCTCATCCTGCATCTAATTCAAGCAAGATTCTGAACTGGAGGACACAGCCTCACAAGAGGACGCCTTCCGTACATCAGGCAAGATTTCCTTCGGAAGGTCACCCTCTTCCTCTAACTTTGTCATTTAACTCATGAAGAGTCTCCATCACCACAAGAACTAAGTGCATTCAGTCGGTAGCCCTTGTAAGAATGGTTTGGGTCGGCTTGGCTCGTTTGGTGTGTTTTCAAGGCTTACTGGAGAGATTGGACAATTAAGTCTCTGTAGAGTAGAGATCATCTAGAAAACTCTCTGGGCTGACATATAGAATGGTGTGCTTCCAGAGGAACTAGCAAGACCGTTTTGTTTTTAGTGGCTTAAATCTGGAGTATGTTCAGGCCTTGGCAAATGTGCTTTCCGCGCTCCTCGGTACCATGACTATGGAAGAAGACGGCATACCGGCAGTGCGGGCGCTCAGGCAGTATTGTGGGGATTCCATGATCCCTTTCAGCAGCTTGGAGTTGCACTTGGTTGTTTAATAACTACTGTTTATTCTTAGGCGACTCTTTTAACCCTGATCCTAGACACTATACTACAGAATGACTTTAATCCTTTATCTGGATTAATTTAAATACCTAATGTTTTATCCCTCTAAGCACCAAAACAAAAACATTATTTAAATTGTTCTCTTTTTTTGAGAAATACATTTCCTTTTAATTTGACAAACAATAACCTGAGATTACAGATTTGAAACAGATAACTCCTAACATTAAGGCCACACCATTTAGTTCAACATTAGTCCTCATTTTGTTCCATGAAAGGTTGACCATGTATTTAAAATGTTACTTCTCTGTAGTTTACAATCTACAGCAACATCTGTAGTACAGAATAATAAAAAACAGCATAAAATATTACATATAAATATTCAATGATTTATTTTAATAGCATTGTTTAAAAACCATTACTTCATTAAGACACTTCTTTATGGAACTGCCATTTATATATTCTGCCTTGCATTTAAAACGGGCTAAACTTTAAGATTTCTGGATGAAACCTATTAGGAAACATGATGCCCCTCAAGGAGGGAAATATACAGCGGCCTGATTCTCTGTTATCCCCAGCTCACGCTCTTTAGAATTCTTAGGTCATGCTTCAGCATCCCTTTGTCTTCCGGGTGTCACTCTATGCGCCTACACAGTTCGCTTACATGCCTGTCTGTGTATATTATACCATCTTCTAATCTGATGTAGCTTTGGAATGATATGGGGAGCCATAAGCTACATGTAAAAATACAAGTCTTTAGAGCTAGAGCAGTGTGTGTGATAGCCACTCACACTGGCATGGGTAAGCTTTGAGCCTGATCCAAAAGAGGCAAAGGAAGTGAGAAAGAAAATATTACTCATCAGACATGGTTCTTTTGAGAGTCTCTTTTGAGTAACCAGGTTGCAAAAATACAACATTATGCTACTTTTTTAAGATGTACTTCATGTCTATATCTACCTATCTATATCTATCTATCTTTTTTTCTCCTTTTTTTGGTTTTTTGAGATAGGGTTTCTCTATGTAGCCCTGGCTGTCCTGGAACTCATTCTGTAGACCAGGCTGGTCTCAAACTCAGAAATCCACCTGCCTCTGTCTCCTGCTTCTGCCTATCTATCTATATCATCTATCTATCTATCTATCTATCTATCTATCTATCTATCTATCTATCTATCTATCTATCTACAAAACATAGGCCTCCAATACAGTTTAAAAGGTTTTGAAAATGTATTTGTCAACTCACTACGCAAAGCAAGATGCAGAACATTACCCATGGATGCTCTCTTATGCCTTTCAAACCCATGGCCACCCCCTCATCCACCCCCCAAACCGGAAGCAGTACTCCTGGTTTCTAGCTCTGTGCATGTTTGCTTGCCCTTGAACCGGAAGCAGTACTCCCGATTTCTATCGCTTTGCTTGTTTGCTTGCACTTGAACTGTCTATTCATTAATGGAGTCCTGTGATATATAAATAAAACCCAATGTGTTGATCCCCTCTTCGGCTGGAGTTTGCGCTGTTTTCAGTTTGTGAACTGTTGCTACCAGTTCCTTTCCTTGTACTGTAGCATAATGCCTGACAAAAGCAAGTTAAGGAAGAAAATCTTTGTTGTTCATTGCTTGAGAATATAGACAGACTGGGGACATTGCAGCTACATCCAGGAAGGACAGGAGATTATGGCTGGCATTCGGCTTCATTTTTTCCCTTTTATTCAGTCTGAGACTCCAGCCTGTGGGAAAAGGCTGCCCGTCTTCAGGATGGGGCTTTGCTGCTCAATGAAACCTGGGAATACCTCTATAGACACAGACAGAGGCATGTTTAATCAGCACAAATTATAAATGCAATGTAGTTAACAAGGAAGATTAATCACCACCGGATATTACTAATAAAAGCTTTTAGGGATATTAGAGAACAAATCTTTTTGTGGACACTGCTTGACTTGGCTAAATATGTAAGTGGAATTTTTAAATAAATTCAATCCTATTACCAGTTTGCCCTCACATAAAATCATTTCCTCAATTATATTTATTGACTTTTAATTTTTAGAATTTGCCTACTATCAAGACAAGTGAAAAGTAACTGATGGTTTTTTGTTTTTGTTTTTGTTTTTAAAAAAGATCAAAACTTGGAGCAAAGAGCATGATGGGTAGAAGAAGGAAGATAAGATGTGATGCATTAAGGACCCAAAGAAGGTGGTGTGATAGAGTATGTTATCTGAAGGCGAGGCTGGCAGCTTGAGGGTGTCTGGAGTCAGACCGGGAAGGGCCGATCAGGACACACTCAGCTTGCCTGGCTTCATCTTAACTGCACTCAATGATTGGTCTTTGGAAATAGAATAAAATGGCTTAGGGCAGGACAGACCTGGAAAGGGGAAGCAGCTAAAGCTCTGGCAGCAGACTCTGAGGTGTAGAGATGAGGGCAGATTCCAAATATATTGACATACGAGCTCCTGTCATCAACTCTAAGAAATTAACTTCCAGGTAAAGAACAATTTAAACGCAGTTGAATAATTTAGCAAGAACTATTTTGAAATCTCAGTTTACTTTTTTTTGGGGGGAGAGTCTTTTAGCCAGTGTTCCAATACTGCCACAACTAAGGCAGTTCTTATACAATAAAGCATTAGCCGGGCAGTGCCAGGCAGTGGTGGCACATAACTTTAATCCCAGAACTTGGGAGGCAGAGGCAGGTGGATTTCTGAGTTCGGGGCCAGCCTGGTCTACAGAGTGAGTTCCAGGACAGCCAGGGATACACAGAGAAATCCTGTCTCAAAAAACAAAAAACAAAACAAAACAAAAAAAGCATTTACTTGCCACTTGTTTAGTTTCTGAGGTTTAGTCCATTATCATCATGGCAGGGAGCACGGCAGCACACAGGCAGACATGGTGCTGAAGGAGAACCTGAGAGTTTTATATACAGATCAATAGGCAGCAGAAAGAGAGCTACTGGACCAGGTTGGGCATTGAAAACCTCAAAACACGGCCCAGACCCACCACACTTCCTCCAAGGCTAGACCTCCTAATCGTTTCAAATGCTGCCACTCCCTAGTGACCAGGCATCTGTGAGCTTCTGGGGCCATTCTCATTCGAACCACCACAAAGGGCTAGACTTGATAGTTTCTATGAGTCATTGAAGCAGGAAATCTAGAAGAAATGAGGTTAAGATCATAAAGTAACCTTAAAAAGTAAAGAATGAGAAATGAGATTGCTTGTTTGATTTCAGGTACTCAGGTGTCTGAGTGCAGCCATTTCATCAAGCTTCTTGTTGGAAGAATGGGCACAGGAACCAGCTTCTTCAGTCGCCTTCAAATGTGCCTCAGATGAAATAGAGAAGTGCGTAAAAATCATAGTAGCTTTCCTGTACCCAAGGTTCTTTTTTTTTTTTAAGCTCATGTGAATTCAGGGTTGTTTCTCTGACTTCTTTCTCAGTGTGTTTGCTGTTCTAGGGAGAGAACTGACTTTTGTGCCTGGCTACTTTGCTGAATGTATTTATTGGCTGTAGGAGTTTTATGTTGGATTCTATAATGTTGGGGTCTCTGCGGACACCATGACCATCAGAGTGTATCTCCTTGTCTTTTTGCTCTTGTGAGGATTTGAAGTACAATACTGAACAGGAGTGGAGGGAGCAGACAGCTTTGC
>NW_022196905.1:163558535-163578435 GCF_008632895.1 Mastomys coucha | reverse complement strand
ATATTGGCTGTGAGGTTGTCTGCCTTATGTGCAGATATGTCCCCTGTATCCCTAGATTTTTCCAGGACTTTTAACATGAGGTGATGTTAGATTTTGTCAAAGGCTCTTTCTGCATCTAATGAGACAAACCTAGGGTCTCTGCCTGTGAGTCCCTTTATGTGGTAGGTTACATTTATTCATTTCTGTAAGTTGAGTCATCTCTGGGATGCAGCTGACTTGATTATGCTAGATGTGTTTATAAATTTGGTTTATAAGTAGGTTTTAATCATTTATTTTTTAGATTATGGTGTAGTTATGTAATTTCTTCCTTCCCTTTTCCCTCAAACCCCCTCACATGTACCCCCTTTTTTTCTCTCTTAACAATTTATGTTCTTTTCCTCAATAAATGTTTGACTGGGAATGTTTGTATATATGTTCATCACAGAGATTGGCCTAGAATTTTCTTTTTGTTGCGTCTTTATACAGTTTTGTCATCAGTGTAATATTGGCTTCATAAACAGAATTTGGAACTGTTCCTTGCCTAGTTTATGAAATTCCTTGACATTGTATTGGGTCTTTTAAGAAGGTCTGGTAGACCTCTGAGTTGAATCCATATAGATCTAGTAGGCATTTTTAGGTTAGTAAAATTTAATTACTGCTTCTATCTCATTTATATTATGCTTCTGTTTAAATTATTTCCTTCCTCTTGATTTAACTTTAATGTGTAAATATTTCTAGAATTCATCCATTTTTTGATATCTTCCAGTTTCGTAGAGTAGTGATTTTTAAAGTATGCTGTTATGATGCTCTGAATTTCCTCAGTGTCTGTTGTGATGTCTCCCGTAGGCTTGGATTTTTCAAAACCTACTTTAATAAGGGTTCTTAAATTCTTCAACCCCCCTTCTAGCCCACCACCCACCAGAGTAGTGGAAAAGAAAGGTTAATAGGAGATGGGGGTCGTAGACCTGTTTAGAAATAGTTCTTTAGGGCTAATCCAATCATCATTGTCAGTAATCCATACCTCTAACAAACACCAAAGCAAATCAGCAGGGGCAGTCCAGTCCGCTTGGAAATTACCACAGCAGTTCTACCTAGAAGAAACCAAGAGGCTCTGCCCAGCCAGCCCAAGTCTGAGGAAGCAGCAAGAAGCCACCAGAATATCATGAGAAGTTCTTTGGTGAGTTATTCTCTACGAAGCCAGGACAAGTGAAGATCAGCAATGTGATGCAAGGCAAACCAATGCCAGAGCCTCTTCCCACTGTCTGTGGAGTCATATTTATATTCTTTCTAAACACCATGCATCCTCTTACATGTCTTCCCCAGCAGAACATCACATGACATAACTGACTTTCTAAAGAAACCAGAATTTTCCACTCCACCTCCCTTTTCATGTCTCAGTTTATTAGTTTGGATTCTCTTTTTTTATTTTGATTAATTTGGCTAATGGTTTCTCAATCTTGTTATATAACTACAGGTAGCATTATATGGACTAAACAAGTTTTATTTAGGAATATATATGTATATACATATATACATGCAATAAAATTTAGTGAAAAAAGAGGCTGTGAATTTGAAGGAGAGTGAGGAGGGTATATGACAGGTATTGAAGGGAGGAAAAGACAGGGAGAAATGTGATTATATTCTAATCACACATACACACACACACACACACACACACACACACAAAGCCTTAGCAAAAAATAGTAACAAGCAAGAACAATTACAAAGTACATAAGCAAAATCTTTAAAAACTGTAATAGAGAGCAATGGAGGAACACATCCAATATCAACCTCTAGTTTCCACATGTACGCACATGCCTGTGTGCCTGCACACATGAAAACACACATCTTTCAAGCATCATTGTCCTGTAAGCCATTTAATAATGGCTCAAAATAGATACAACGAAAGCTGTATGAGAGCTTATTCTGATCTGACTGACCTAGATGTTTTACTTGGAAAACCGTCCCCGAGGAATGGGAACAGGTCAGCGGGTAGAGACTGCGGGTAAAGTGGAAACACACTGCGGCTCCGGGAAGAGCTGTGGCTCTCATACTGAGAGGTGCATTTTCTAGGACCCTGTCCTTGTTTGTCTAACACACAAAGCCCATCTCCATCTAATCAGCTTTCAAAATACTCTATGCTTCCAGACCTTTCTCTCCAAAATTGTACATGTGTTCCCCGGGATGGAATGGTAACAAAATATCAATTGTCAAAAATACCAATAAAAATTAAATCATTGACTTTTTTTTTTAAACCAGAACTACTTCCTTACATCTTGGATGCAGGCTAATGTCTAATTTACCAATTCCTTGCTGAACTAAAGGAAAATAGCTACAAGGTGATTTGTGTATAATGTGTGACCTTTGGAGTTAAAACAACCAGGCTCAAATCCTGATTTTCTCCTGACTGCCTGTGGCATTAAACAAACACGTAATTTAACTTTTCTTTCTTCATCTACAAAGTAAGCATTATATCTCATAAAGTTGATCTGAGAATTCAATTAATTTGATACATATAAGAGCTTGAGACAATGGCAACACATAGCAGCCAGCCAATAAGTGCTAATTATTTTAATTTAGTACAATCTTACAGCAGATCAGCATTGCTTAAGATTATGAAATTATTACCCCTCTTTTCAGAGCCAAGTACACTCGGAAGTCATGTATTGCATCATGAACCGATGTCAGAAAGAGGGGAGAAGCATGATCTCACTCTTGCATAGTGATTATTGGGTACTCTTGAGAATTCCTTAATCTGAATTTCCCACAGGTGTGCAAATGCCACAGGTGACATACACCCATGTGCCATGAGACTGGTTCATAAAATCCACATTATAAATGCTTCCTAGTTGTTGGAGGGAAATACCTAGTTATACATGGAAAACCACTTCATAATGAGCCCTCCTTTTTTTCATTTTTCACAGACTGTAGCAATAAACAAAACCCTTATGATGAGGGCTAGTGATGCAGATCAGCTGGCAGAGTGCTAGGCTTGGATGCACAAAGCCCCGGGCTCAATAGCCAACACCTCGTAAACTCGGTGTGGTGGCACATGCCTGAAATCAAAGCGTTCAGGACAGAGGCAGAAGAATCAGGAAGTCAAGGTTGCTCTTGGTTCTCTGTCTTCACACACATGCACACACACACACACACACACACACACACACACACGGGGGGGGGGATGGAGGGAGGAAGAGGAGGAGAGTGGAAGGGAGAGACAGACAGAGACAGATAGATGGAGACAGGCACAGACACATAAGGACACACACACACACACAGAGACACCATTCTTAACTTAGGATGAATTTGAAATATCCCGGGCAGGAGAAAGAGCTCAGTAAAGTACTTGCTGCACCATCAAGAGGACCTGAGTTCATTCCCAAGAACCTACATAAAGCCCAGGAAAAGATGTAAGAATTTATAATCCGAGTGCTAGCGTGGTGGAGACAAAATGGCTCCCGGGACTTGCTGGTCAGCCAATCTAGCCTACTTAGCAATCTCAGAGAAGTGAAAAACCCTGTCTCAAATTAAGGTGGAGCATGAGAGAGGAACACACACACACACACACACACACACACAAATATAAACAGCTATACACACACAAATATGCACAGCCACACATGCACACTTACAAAAATACACACATACCCATGCATACATATACATGCATGGACACTTACAAACATACACAGCTACACACACACATACATAGCCATGCACACACACAACTACACCCACACACACAAACATACACAGACACAAACACACATACTTATAAACATACAGATACAAACATACACAGCCACACACACACAAATGATATCCATGACTTTAATAATCTTGCTCAGGCTGGTTTTCAAGACTAAAACCTACCTCTAGGCCGCTTTGGCATCTAAAAGTGTCTCCCAGGTTTTGCTGCCCTTAAGCTTCAAGAGGATGGAAAGTTGTGTTGATGAGAGGAGTAAGATAATAGCGTCTATGTGAACTTTGGAAAGTTGGCTTGCATAGCCATCATAAAGAGGATTCCAATCAACATTTTTTGTCGTTGTTGTTCAGAATGAGCGTGTAGGTTGGAGTCTGTTCCCAGGCCGTAGTTAGTTTTTTTTCCTCTCTCTGAGTTGTTCCTAACTGTGCTAAGTGAAGTTAACCTTAAATGGTAGTCACTCCATTTTATTTGCTGTTTTATGCAAGCCATTGTTAAGCCTTTCTTACTAAATTCTTAGACATTTATTCAAGACTTACGTTTCCACCCATGAACCATCCAGCTACTCTGCTGGCACCACACTCGCCTGGCAGCGGGCCACTGTAGCAACTTTAAGATTACCTCCTCCCAGGAACTCATTAAAGCTGCATTCGATGGCGTCAATTGGAGTCATTCCACATTCACCCAACAGGCATTTATAGGGCACCTACTCTGATCATAATGAAGAATCTCAAAGGCAGTTAAGGCATGGCTTCCCACTTTTCATCCATTGAAGATTTTTTTTTAGTTATTAATTTATTAGTTATTAGTTATGAACGAGTATTTGCCTGCATGCATGTATGTGTGCTATGGGCATGCCTGGTACTTTCAGAAGTGGGAAAAGGACATCTGATACCATGAAACTGGCATTTAGATGGTTGTGAGCTGGCCATGTGGGTGCTGGGAACTGAACCCCAGTGTTGTGCAAGAGCAGCAAGCATGCTTAACTGCCGAGTCATCTCTCTAGCCCTTCATCCCCTGTCCTATTAAGAGGATTTAAATATAGCAAGTCCAGGCATCAGTTCCCTTTCTTGTTATGTTAAGGACTGAATCCAGGTCCTTCCATGTGCTAGGCGAATGTTCTAACACTCAGCCAAATCCTCGGTTTTTCAGTTTTCTCTTAATCTTCTGGACAGACTTGCTCCTAACAATTCCCAGAAGTAAAACAGTTTTCCTTGTTATTTATAACTAAAATCACAGCCCTTCTGCTTCTAATATCCTAATCTTGCTCTTGCCTATGGGCTTTTTGGTTTTGTTTTTTTGTTTTGTTTTGCTTTTTTGGTGGTAGTGGCTGTATGAAACGAACCCAGGACCTCAAGCACACTAAGGACATGTTCCACTTCTGAACTACGTTCATCATATCTGCTCAGTGGAAGAGCTCTTGCAAGTGGATTTGATCAGCAGTTGAAAACACAGGCAACCCTCATGTTAAATGTGAGGTGGTGATGTGCAGTCCAATCAGATTGAGTAAGAATTCTGTTCTAGATGCTTTTTCGAAGTATGTGGGAATTAAAAACAATGAGACTTCTTTTATTCCCTCCTGTGCTCAGAGTCTCTCAGAAAAGCAGACAGGGGCAAAGCAATCGTCTCTGTTGGGTGACAGCAGACAGACTTGACTGCTCACTTGGTGGACAGAGCACAGAAGGGTCCTGTGTGTGGAGAACATCATGTATGAAGCTTACAGAATGAAGAAGGGTGTTAACAGGCCATGAAGTGTACAGAGTTGCTGTGTCAATAGGTGCCTGGTCCTGAAAGACCCATGCTGAGAAGTTTGTGTAAGTTTTACCACTGGGAGTCAAAGAAAGGGGATTCCTTAGGGTGAGTGGAATGATTAGGTTTGCATTTAATAAAGAATTTTCTGGCTCCTGTGGGTGGAATGAACTAGATGAGTAGAAGATAGAACAGGAACATTTTAGAAATTTAATAAAAAGGATCATGCTGGGTGAAAAAAACTTATGGCTAGATAGGCCCCAGGCCCTAGAGGAGAACCTACTACCATTATTCTGCAAGGTTGACATAGTATTAAACCAATTCCTGATGCCCTATGATTATATCCACAGATCAAGGCACCTCTCAACTCTCATGAAAGAAGCTTTTGTTCGCAGTAAACAATGATCGACACAGAGACAGACTCACAACTTACCAAGGTACTGAAAAGAAAAAGACTGCAGGATGTTCTGTAGTATGTGAGTGAATAAATTCTCTCACAGCCCTCCTTCCAAAAGATCATTGCAGAAAAATGGCTGATAAAATCGCAGGCAGGCAGTTGTGTTCAGAAAAACTGCCTTCTGCACACACAGCACGGTAGCTATGCATGTGCACTCTGTCATGGTGACAGTGTGCACAAAAAGCCAGCGCAAACTCCAGCATGGAGAAGAGAGCAGGGCATGAGGTCCCACCCTAGCCGAGAGCTACCGTTACCATTTCTAGCTTCCCAGAAGGAACACTCAGTCCTCTCTGAATGCAGAACCCAGTGCAGGGCCATCACACTGCAGTGGGAGTCCACACACCAAAGTGTATTTGGGCAATTTGCCTTGACGGGAAGAAAAGATAAAAGATTGGATGGAAAGGGAAAGGGGAATGGATCTGGGAAGAGGTGGAGCAGGGAATCTGAATAGGATCAAAACTCAGTGTACAACATCCTCAAATAACGTTTAATTAAGAAAAAGGATGATGTGCCATACAACCAGAATGGAGAAAGCAGAGACCGCATCTGATGGTTACTAGGTGCACAGACATGGCGAAACCAAGTCCAAAGTGACTTGCAAGTTTCCAGCTTTGGTGGTCAGCTGCATATCAGTGTTGTACTGAATATAGAACTGTTTCGGGAGGACAAAAAGATGTTTGGGGATCTAGAGTTGGATTACCAGTTCAAAGGTTTCTAGAAGGATCATAGTCAAAGAGCTGAAGATCATGTGCTTGAGACTCTACCCTGTGGGTGGTGGCTGGATGGACGGGCTAGCCTGGGAGTGTCCTGAGTAAGGAGAGGAGAGTGACAAAAAAACAATAAGAAGTTGTAACCATGAAATCTCAGCAATACGGTTAGCCAAAAAGACTGGTGCGGCAACAACACTAGGCAACATGCTAACACGGCAGGGGGAATTGCACAGGGTCCCAGAAAGAGCTCCAAGCAACTGAGAGCTGCTGAGAGAGGGGGTTTCAATTCAATCTCAAGTGACCAGTCCTACACACACACACACACACACACACACACACACAGTCACAACTGTCTCATATCCACACACAGTCACATCCACACACAGTCACACACACACACACAAAGTCTTACACACACAGTCACACACACAATCACATACACACAGTCACGTCCACACAGACACAACTGTCTCATATCCACACACAGTCACATCCACACACAGTTATGAACTTGAGAGGGAGTAATTAGAGAGGGGTGGGAAGGATGTAAATATAGTACTTGTGTAAAATTCTAAAATACATGCTAATTTTAAAATTTTAGATTAAAAACTACATTTAGAGCATTTCTTCTCAGTAAAGTGAGCACAGACACATGGCAGGAGTCGAGACTGTCGGGATACAGATAATAAACATAGAAATCTGGCAAGCTTACCCAGATCAGTGAAGTTACATATGCTAAGATAATCTGAAACACGGAGCCAGCAAAATGCTGGCTAAGCATGACACCAAAAAATAAAAAAATACTTATGTGTGAGACCTCTATAAACTGAAATCTCATGTCTCATGAATGCATTTCCTTTATAATGATTTACAGTGTAAAGTGTTATTAAAAATCATTCTAATTCAACCACAACTGGTTTTAAGGCGTTTCCCTGGCTGGCCACTCACTATATCTTTATTAAGCCCCTTTTCTATAGCAGCCACTGGGACTAGAACACAGACACACAATGGTAAGAAACAGAAAATCTGTTGACTGAAATTTACAACTCATTCACTAAAAAGTTCAATAAAGCATCTTTTCTCTTGGAGGCAGGGGTTCACGGTTAGTGTGAGCCCAGAACACGGGGCTGGTAGCATCACTCAACAGGAAAGCTCTCAGCGCAGTGTTCCTCACGAATTCCCACTTCTCCAAAGCTGTTTTGGTCTCAGAGTCACACTGCTGGGTAGATCTCTGGGAATCTGGAACAAGCAATCATGTGCCCTCTGTGTCAAAGGGTGGCCCACAAGCCCCTGAACTTGGATAAAGAACAAAGCTTTCTGGCGAGACAAATAAAGAAACTGGAGAGTAACAAGCCCGGCTCTCCTTTCATCCATGAGAAGCCGCTGTCAGACAGCTCTGGACAATCCACCCGTCCTGTTCCTGAAGAGCAGATAGTCATCACTGAAACACTTCCAAAGGAAGCACATTTTAATTTAAAAACAAAAAGTCACAAGTGACAGTTGAACAAACATTAACTTTTGAAACTACCATGTTGACATTTGTGATTTTCCCCTATCTGAAACCTCCCCAGCTGCCCGACATCCTGATAAACTCTAAAAGAAGGAAATCAATCTAAAGGCAGGATGGGCGTGGTAGCTGGAGGTCACGTGAGCTTGTAGCTATTTGCGTGTATGCTGATAAATCGTTAGGCCCCTGGGCAGAAAGGCTTTATGCCACTTGGTACCTTGGTAACAAACTTCAAAAGAAGCAGCCCCATATTTAGGCTGCTGTGTTTGGTTCCTACTTTACAAGGAAGCAAGATGCAAGCTCCCGCCTATAATGGTTCTGCACACACGTCAGCCATTGGAAAGCTCCTCCCCACTGGGAAAAGCGCCCAGATTCCCAAGTTGGAAACATTCAGTGTTCAAAATGCATCATACATTTGCCTTCTTTAAATTTTATTATTAGTAATAAGCCAATGGAAAAGGGATAACAAAAAGGTAAGTTCAGGATAAATCACTTTTTCCTGATTAATTAAAACCACATGTGCACACACACATCCTCTGGGTGAACTAATTCCCACGGTTGTACAATAACAGCCAACAGAAAGCACGGGAGCAGGGGGTATTGCCAGCGGGGTGATGGACCCTGGGTGAGAGCCCTGCCGCTTCCTAGCCTAGATCACTAACTTCTCCACGCTAAGTGTACTCGTGGTTTCGTCCTCTTCGTTGGAGCCGAAGTATCCTGGGAGGTCCAGCATTCTCTGCTCAGCCTCGGTGAGGCGGAAAGAGGTATTGTCGTAGAAGGCGAACTCGGGGTGGATGGGGAAGCTCTGGCATTTATCTTTTCTGAAGTGAGAAGGGCTAAGCTGACTGACTTTCTGGTAGCTATCTTTGAGGAAAATGGGGGAAGACTGCTTCCTTGAGGCACTCCTGTGACTGGGGGACGGTCCCCTGTGGGCTCGGTGAGGCTCCATTTTCTCAGCTCCTGCCACCAATCCTGCCTGGCGATCCCCGGGATCCGGTTTCCTCCTGGGATGCCCCACAGTGTAGGATTTGGAGAGTGGACCTAAAGGACTGCTGGTCCGACCTGCCCCTTGGAAGTGTTCTGGTCTCTCTGGAAGCAGGTGAGCACTTCGACTGGGAGGCCGACACCTATCCTCCATCTGGTCCCAAGTCCGCATCCTGGAACTGTAGGCGGGGGCCTGGCGAGGAGTGAGGGCTGATAAACTCCTCTCCCGGAAAGGGCGAGACTGCTTGGTTTCATGAAAACTAGCAGTCCTCCTGAAGAGGGAACTTCTGGAGTGGCACCTCTCGGAAGAGCCATCTCTCCCACCAGTCGACCTCATCTGCGACTTACGGATCAGGGTCTGGCTGGGACTGACTGCACAGCTGGGCAGAGGCACGATGCCATCCAACCTGGAGGGGGGCCTTTCCCCGGTACCTGCCCCAGGCTGGTCCAGAAATGGAGACTTGATTCGGAACTTGCTTGCTGCTGCTGCCTCTTCGGGGCATTCCAGGTCTAAAGGAGGGCTGGCCGTGGCATCCACTACAGTGTCTGTCAGGGGACTCTGAGACACGTGGTACACCTTGGTAGTTTCTGTCAGCCCTTTCTTCTTCATCTCCTTCAACTGCTGCTGGGCAAGGCGGTAGCTAAACAGGGGCGGGATAATCTTCTGAGCGTTGGACTGGAAGCTCTCACTGCCCGAGGCCTCATCCTCAGGAGGCGCTGACCCACTGCACCGGTAAGTCAATGGGATGCCCGTGTCCCCTGGGCTTCCCCTAGGACCATCACCCGCGTCCGAGAAGCTTCCGCGAGGCTCGCTCAGTTCGCAGATGTTCTCTTCATCCGAGTTCTTCCGGAAGCCAGGGGAGTGGATGGAGTTATGGCGAGCTGGGGTGCTGCATTTGGGGGCTCTGCCAAACCTCCTCCAGAGGGTGATGAGCACGGTGGCAAAGATGATGAACAAGCACAGGGAGATCCCTGTGACGGTCACCACGTTGTTGGACTTCACTGGCTCCTGGGGTGGAATAGGCGATGGACCTGGTGACCGGAAAACTTGAAAAAGGAAAAAAAAAAAGTTAAAACAAAATATATTCTCTTATGTTGATGTCTCTGTGTGGTTTTAGGGACTCAGCAGTTGCCCCAGGTGGAGCAATTAAAGCAGAAGGAAAGAACGGAACACTTGGGTTTCATGCTAAGAGTTGACGGCAATGAGATGAGCAGTAAAGCGAAAACCCTGCAAAAATAGGGACCACAGAAAGGAGGCTGCCGGGAAACCACAACCAAGAGACCTCTGGGCTCAGTCACTCCTGCCAAGCAAGACTCCTGGCTTTTGAGGATGGGAACATGGGCTAGCTATAATTAAGTGTACCTATGAGAGGCACGTGGGGAACCTGTAGGTATAAAACTCAAAACCAGATTCAGGTAAACAGTACCTAACCTTTCACAATTAGCAAGACTCACAGAGGAAAATAATGGCTATTAGCTATGCAGTACATCACCACTGGGCCCATCCTGACCTCCAGAACCCATCCTCCAGAGGGAAGCATCCTGCATCTCTACGCCCCACAGTCAAGACCCTTTCCAGCATCCACATGGCAGTGTCGCCTTCACATCCAAACACCAACTCGTGTCCCACAGTCAAGGCATTTTGTGAAGGGACAGAGCCCCTGTGGAGTCTCAGCCTGTATTGCCTCCCAAACACCGGGAAACCTGATTCGAATTGCCACCTGACCTCACTGCATCCCACCCACTCCCCTCACTGCCCACTAAATCGCCTGTCCCTTTTTCTCTACGGTCGTACTCTGTGTTTCGCCACCTCAACTGCTCCCAGTGTTTCTCTTGTGCCTTTCTACTGTTTCCAGAGCACACCTGATTACTAACTACTCATACTCCATCCCTCTGCAGAGGGAGCCTCATCCGGCTTCCTCATCTCAGACAAAGCCAGTCCACCCCACAGAGTGACTCCCAACTTCAGCTGAAAGCTGTTACACATGATAGGTCTGAATTTTTTTTTTTTTAATATCAGGGTCTTTTTTACTTGTGTATCTGTATGTGTGTACTTGTGCACATGTGTTTGCTTATATGCGTGTTTGTTATATGTGCACTTGAGTGCACGTGTGAATGCATGTGCACATATGTGTACTCAAGCATGTGTGTGTGTGTATGTGTGTGTGTGTGCATGCACATGAAAGATGATGCCCTGAGAGGCCAGAGAGAGTTCAAATTCCTTGGAGCTGGAGGTACAGGAACCTGTAGTTCAGGCCCCTGCAAAGATTTGAATTGCAGCTTGACATACTCCGGAAGAAGGAGCCTCAACTGAGAAACCGCCTCCACCCAGTTATCCTTAGGGCGCGTCTGTGGGGGCACTTTCTTGGTTAATAACCCATGTAGGTGGTCCCAGCCCACTGTGGGCAATACCATCCTTGGGCAGGTGGGCCTGCTCTGTATTAGGAAGGTAGCTAAACATGAACCCCGGAGCAAGCAAGTCACAGTATTCCTCTGTGTTCTCCGCTTCAGTTCCTGCCTCCAGATCTCTGCTTGCTTTTCCTCAGTGGTAGACTGTAATGTGAAAGATGAAATAAGCTCTTTCCCACCCTAGTCTGAAGCAAGAGTCAAGACCTAGGTATGTGAATTCTCAGCTGATGCACCTAATGTCTGAGCAAAGAGAGAGAAAACTTGTGGCTGTGCAGGCCTATGCCTCTGCTCTTCTGCAATGTCCAACCTCAGGTCCCCACAGAGCTTCTTCTGCCATAAGCACAGCAGCTGTTGCACCTCTGCTGGCCTCTTTCTCACACTTGGAAAAAGTGGGTCCCCCGACCAATGCTCTCTGAGCAGCCCTTCCCCAAGGGGTCAATCCCTCTGGCCAATTATCCCAGTGACTTCTCCAGCCCCACACTCCCACAGCCCCTCATACTCCTTGTCTTCCCGCCCTGCTTAGTGGAAGATGAGTCCTCATCTGCTGACATGCTGCTGGTCTATCACCAACTTAGCCTCCCACAGTGCAGTTCTCCCTGTACTCACCGAGTGAGCTCTTAACAGTCACCATATAGTTCAGTCCCACAGTACTGTCAGTCATTTTGTGACTATTTCAATTCCCCTGCTTGCTTTATTGATTAAAACTCATTCTATTAGAGAGATAAGCATCTCTCTATATTTAACCATCTATATTTAACATCCTTCTAGGGAATGAATCCAAGGCCTCACACATCTAAGGGCTCTTACCTCTGAGCTACATCCCTAGCTCTTTCTCCTCCTCCTCCTCCTCCTCCTCCTTCTCCTCCTCCTTCTCTTCCTCCTTCTCTTCCTCCTCCTTCTCTTCCTCCTCCTTCTCTTCCTCCTCCTCCTCCTCTTCTTCCTCCTCCTCCTCCTCTTCTTCCTCTCCCTCCTTCTCCTCCTCCTCCTCCTCCCCCCCTTCCAAGAACTGGTGCCTTCTCCTGATGTACCTAGTTTTAAGGGAATATAGTTTCACAGGCCATTGAATGAGCAGCATTAGATAGAGTCCTGGCTTTCAGCCTTCATGCCTGTCATTTGTCACATCCATTTGTGCATCCCCTACCTTTCCCTGAATCTCTATTGCTGCCACATCCTTAAGGGGCACTCTTTACTATACCTACCCTTTGTATTTGTATTCACGTTACGGTCAAAGATGCACCCACAACACAGGTTCAAACCTTTGAGACCTATCAGGACACTGTACTCTTCCTGTCTCCTCCTAGCACACCATTGTCTAGCGACAGTGAACTTGTTGCAGCTTTCAGGTCTCCAAGCTGTTTTCTCTGACACCTTCAATCACTTTAAAAACAAAACAAAACAAAACTCTCTTGCCTAGCTTGCTCGCCTGGATGGTACAGTCTCCCTTCTCAAACTTCAGCTCACACATCACCTGCTTTGAGAACTGAGTTGTCCCCAGCATGGATTTTCACCCTACATGCTACCATAGAAAGCTGTGTGTGTGTACCTTTATCATTCTGGGCCTTGTATTACATTTCTCTATGTACCTTCTAGGCTACTATATCACATTTCAAGACAAGGATGTATCTTGTAAGTAAAATCAATATATTCCCAATCCTACTCACAGTTAACTGTATCCTGCACACAGTTGGTGCCCAACAAACCTTAGTATGACTGATTCATTCATTATTAAAAATACCTAGCAAAAGGACCACTACGATACTAGATGGGATGTTGTACTCTCTTGCTGAAGTGCTACATAGCTGCCCTCAGACAGGGACACCAAAGCATTTCCTTCCATAGCCAGTCAACACTCTGGATCCTCGATTCAGCAACAATCGGCGAATGTCTGTTCCCTGATGTACCACTTCTTTTATAGGGCCATGACTGCTGATGACAGGGTGGAAACATTCCAGTCCCACAGCACAAGTCGCTTTCTCTGCTCTATTACCTTCTGACTCCCCTCTGGAAACTTCAAAACAAACACAGCTGGAAAATAGCTGCTGGTCTAGCCCATCCCTGCCTTCCTCGATGTCAAGCAAAGGGGATGACTCTGTCATTACGTACATCTTTACCTCTCTAGACAGTGGCAGACAGAGAATAGGCAAAAGCAAATACATGGAAAGAGAACTTTATCCAAATAATCGTTTATCTCAGGCCTTTGGTGTACAGGAAGGGGGACATTCAGCAGTTAGCTGTCTTGTTAAGAACATGCACGTTTCCAGACCCTGTCCATTATAACAGAAGTTAGATGTCAGGACATGAAATATAATCATGTTTCTCCCAAAACAACTGCTACTTCCACTTGCTGATGCCACATCCAGAAAGCCACACTGGCACAAATATAAAGGCAAAGTATTCGAGACATGCAGCTTACTATGGAGTTGGTACTACTCCCTTGGATCACTTATTTTGTGACCCTGGGCAAGGCACCTCCATGTGCCCAGAGCCTTCCTCTGGACTGTGAAGGGTCTAGGGTCATCACTTAGTACCTGGGCATTGTCTCCTGGATGCTTGGAGACATCAGACTCTGTAGGCGTCTTATTTGCACAGAGTTCGAACACATCCTCTTGCTCCTGAAGACATTCTTAGGTCACCTATATTGCCCAGTATAGTACAGAAGTTGTATAACTAGTTGCCATACTGTGTTGTTCACACAATGATTACAAGAAAAATGGCTGGGACTGGTGAGATGGCTCAGCAGGTGAGGGTACTATAGAAGAATTTTAATCCAGCAACCTGGCTGTTCTGGCAAGGGAATCACATCCAAAGACATTCTAGGTCTGTGTAATCTAGCTGGAATGACACACCTTTAATCCCTCTGGGTGGAACATAGACACACCTTTAGCACACACCTTTAATCCCTAAGAATGTAACTAAGGTTAGTTTGTAGAAGGAAGCAGCCATGTTTGAAAGTGATGTCTAATTGAGGGGCAGACAAAGTGATGAACCAGAGAAAGATTTGACAGAATGAGGCAGAAATAAGATACACCCACCTCTCATGAAAACAGACAGGAAAGAGAAGCCTCTTAAGAGAGCAGTACAGAGAGGGGAGATGTGGGAGAAAGAGGGGAGAGGAGAGGCAATTTTACAGAGACAGGTTGCAGGTAAAGATAGAACATGCCAGAAAGTGAGAAGGGGCTAGAAAATTAGAACAGATTGCCAAAGTTAGTTTGCAGTCAAGCACAGAAATTCATTCAGAAGCCAAGAGAAGCTAGATTGAGAAGCTTGGAGAAGGGTTTTGAGCCAGAACAGCTGAGTTGAACTAGCCAGCTGGAGTCCAGAAAGAACTAGAAAGGGTGAGGTTATGCAGCACAATTGTCCAAGAAGACAATTACATCTTGTGAATAAAAATACATTTACAGGGCACTTTCCACAGGCACTGACAACCTGAGTTTGACATCCAGACTCCACACAGCAGAAGGAACAAATGTCTGCGAATTATCCTGTGACCTCTACAGAAGTCCCATGGCACACGCATGCACTCAAAAGTTCGTGTACATTCAAAAATTTTAAATGTTAAGAAAAGAAAAAAATATCTTTACATGATCAGATGCAATTTCCTCTGAAGGATTCAGGACTTTTTAAAGAAGATGGGGTGGCTGACAGTGAAAAGAAGAGCCTAGGCTAGGGTTACAAGAAGAAGATAAAGTGGAGAATAACATTCGTCAGACTCTAAAGCAAGGGAGACAGGGCCTACAGCACTGGCTGAAAGACCTTCCAAAAGCACAGGGGAGGGCACTGGGAAAGACGCTGGATGCCTATGGTTTGGGCTCAAAGGTTCTCTGAGATCCAAACACAGGAAAACATCTAGTTTCTCCTAATCCCCAAAGGGCAAGAACTAAGGATGCCTTTGAATCTAGAAACAGAGAGTATAAGAAGGTGGGCCTCTGCAGAGCAACTTCATCTAAAGGTCGGGGCCACAGAAAAAGCTGGCCAACCAACCAAGCTGCTTCTCAACGGGTGGCTGGTTTAAGGAAAACAAGGAGCCGTTATCACTTTAACTGTAGATAAATGCCATTCAGCTCCTCTGAGAAAGCAAACCTGGCTCCGCCAAGGGATCATCACCTGCATGGATCGCTTATACCAACTACCCTTTGAGAACCTATCAGGGGAGACCTTGATCATGCGTTTTGTAAAACACAGACAAGTCCAGTCCCTGTGGATGGCAAGGAAGAAAATCCCTAGCCCCCTTCCTCCCAGATAGAACTGGTAATAAATAAGCTTAGGCCACTGAACAGAGGGGGAACAAACAACTGTTTCATTTTGACAATTGATGGTCTACACTCTCCCTTTGTACAACCTCTGAGATGACAGGTACGGGAGACACGGGGGCGGGGTGGGAGGGAATGACAGCAACTAGCAGGGCATGGGAGTATGTCTGCAATTTTGTGCATTTCAGGGACTGGAGCAAAATAAAAATTCAGGACCAACCTGAGCTACAGAGTGAGCTCTGCTCACCCCTACCGAAAATAAATAAATGAATAAATAAAAATCTGATACCAGCAAGATGGCTCAACTGTTAAAGTCTCTACTGCTCCATCCTTGGACTCCATACGAATAAGGAAGAACAGATTCTCTAGACACTCTCCGCCAACGATTTCTGTATCTTTTAAAAATTACTTAATATGTCTGAATCTTTAGACCTACTCTTAAGTCCTGTCACTTCACTGGCAAGTTACGGTTCCGACTACTTCAGTGTCTTAGACACTGCTAAGTACAAAGCCAGAACAATCAATGATCAGAGCAGCAAGCTTCCTCTGAACAGCGGGTCCCAGACAGGCCTGGTTGACAGAGGCTCTGAGGAGTGACCCTGAAAGGAAGCGAGAACACCTACCAGCACACTCCTCCAGGGAGCATGGAGAGGTCTCTGAGGACAGTCCAGAGCAGCTGGGGCTGGAGGGGAAAGAAGTGACACACACGCGGCGACGCTCTCGGACAGCATCCCCGCACGTGGTGCTACACGGGCTCCACGGCTGCCATGGTCCCCAAGTTTCTGCAAGGATATAAGTCACGCTTTTAGTGCTAATTCATTTGAGAAATTGGGATTTAACTACACCCAAATGAAACAGCAACACTCAAAAGCTCTGGTTTTAAAAGGCTAGAAGTTAAAAAAAAAATTCTTGCAGATGTAAAACTCTATGTTGGTCTTCATCTCAAAACAAAGAAAAGCCGTATAGTCTATAAAATCTTAGCTAGTCCTAGACTTCTTGCAACCCACCAGAGGTCAAGGGGGCAAAGGGCCACCCTACAGAGAATGGAGAGTCAGGCCTCTCCAAGGAAAGAGGGGCTGCAAACTCCTGTTTGCCTGGGACAGAATTCAGGGCCCGCCCACACAAGCTCATTAGAGCACTTCTAAAATGTACTGAATCACTGAGAGAGAAGGATGAAAACTCACAGCCCCAGGGGACAAGATAAGAAGGGGAATTTGTACCCACTCATAGTCTCTCTTCTTCCGGGATCCCACCAGAAAAACTGGGGACGAACACAGGACTAGACAAGCCTCCTTACAGTGTGTGTGTGTGTGTGTGTGTGTGTGTGTGTGTGTGTGTGTGTGAGCGTGCACACGCGCGCACACGCGAAGAGGGACTAAGTCACAGTAACAAAAAGACATCCAGCCCTACAGATCCTTCCATCCATCTCTTCCACGAACATCAGCCTCAAACACTGAGGACAACTTAGCAAACTGTCATGCTGACAGCACTTGCGGGGGGCAAACTGCTGCGACAGACTGGAAAGAAAGACATTCCCTGAGTGGGGTGGTGGTGCGGAGGAGAGCTGAAAATGTCCTGGGCCCACACTATTCAAGGCCTTGCCCTACTACATATCATAGAGGCCTGCCTCATCCCTGAGATTCGGATAGCCAAACAAGATGCACATGCACATAGGAAAATGTACCACTGCTGTAAACTGAAGAGACCAGCAGAAATGCTAACACCCCAGAACTGCAGTTATAAAGATGAACAATGCCTTCCACCAGCTCCCAAGTATATTTGGCACATTTAAAGAAAATAAATATGAATACAGGGAGCTAGAAACAACTCAATGGAAACATAAAGATTCTCTAAGTAGAATACGTACCCAACAGCACATGATAGGAGTCGGAAACACACCCCAACCCCACCCTGTGCTCACGGGTTGGGAGGTTTGACCGAATGGAAAGTATTTAGGTCCTAAGGGCTCTGCCAATATGAATGATGCTAATTAGTTTCATCGCAAAGGACTCGGGATGTGCCCTCTTTGGCTTTTTCTGCTGTTCCCCCTGATGTCAGAGATGGAAGGTCCTCACCAGATGCAGGCTCCTTGACTTTGGCCTCCCCAGGATCTAGAATTAGCAACAAACCCCAGTTCCTTATAAATTATCCAGACTCAGATAGTCTGTTGGTACATACAGCACCAAGATGCACTAGTTAACAAGGGGGATGGTGTGAGTGAGAGAAGGCCAAACAACTGTGGATAACGGGAAGACATCATGCAGACGTTCACACGTGTAAGTGGAATTCTGGAAGGCTACAGCAGAATAGGAGAGAAATCACCTGAAAGGATATGTCTTAAAACTATCCAAAATTAACAAAGATACTAGAGGACAAATTCAAGGTGTTCAGAAAAGATCGAGTAGGACGACACTCAAAAAGGAAAGAAAAACAAAACAGAGACATGGGTCACTAAGTTGGCTTGATGGATAAAGGCGCTTGTCCTGAAACCTGGGGTAAAGGTAGGAGAGAACAGACTTGTAGGATCATACACAAGGGACACACACACACACAGAGACACACACACACACAGACACACACATTTAGGGGCTGGAGAGATGGCTCAGTGGTAAGAGCCATCTCTTCTAGAGGTCCTGAGTTCAATTCCCAGCAACCACATGGTGGCTCACAACCATCTGTAATGGGATTTGATGCCTTCTTCTGGTGTCTGATAACAACTACAGTGTACTCATATAAATAAATACCCCCTCAAAAGATTTAATATATATATGTATATATATTGTATATATATATATATAAAATTTATAAATTATACACACACACGCACACACACACACACACATATAATTTAAGGGCTGGGAGATGGCTCTAACTCTGCCAGGAAAGTCACCTGCTACCAAGCCTGACAACTTGAGTTCAATCCCTAGGACCAACTTAGTGAAAGGAAAGCAGCAATCTCCCACAAACTATCCTCTGACCTCAACATAGGTGCTCTGGCATGATCACACATACATATGCACACATACACATATATACAAATACACATACACATAAATACACACACATGCACACACACACACATACACTCCTATCTTTTCTTTAAAAAAACAAAGAATGTATACATATAATATTCAAATTTCTGAAATCTAAAGCCAGGCAGGAAGTTTTGAAGGCTGTGGCTGGGAATTGAGAGGAACAGATGAGATCCAGCACACATTGAAGAACGTATGAAGAATTACAGCTGAATTCTCACCACAAACTGTGAAAGCCACAAGTGGAGTCTAGGGAATTCCACACTTGGTGAAAAACATCTCTCAAAAAACAAAGACAAAGTGGTCTTTTCCAGGCAAACACAGGCCAAAAGAACTGATAGCTAGCAAGCCTTCAACTACTATAAGGTATATAAAGACAAGCATTACAACCGAAGGGAACACAGTTCCAAACACAAGTTCCAGATAAACAAAAAGTGTTCATTTCCTTGTGTTGGTGCACAAACAAACAAGCAAACAAAAACTACGGGTTCTAGAATATAACTAAGTCTAAACTGAAATTTTACCACTGCTAACTGATTAAAACCACAATCAAGTAAAACGCATGACAACTATCAAGCAGTGACCGGGAGAGGGGAACTGAGTGTTCTGTTAAACATCTGCCTTGTGGATGGAGCAATACCTGAAGACATGTTAGAAATAACCTTAGTGTTACACATAGGAACACACAGACTGAGCAAGGCAATTGCCTCGTGTGTGTGTGTGTGTGTGTGTGTGTGTGTGTGTGTGTGTGTGTGTGTGCGCGCGCGCGTGCGCGCACGCGCGTGTCTGTGCCAGAATCTAAACTGGGCTAGCAACACACAAGTGCCAACTCCTGTCCTATCCCTGACATCGATGGTGACTGTGTCTCATCCTATTGGTAGGGACTCCATTTCACAATCTGATGTGACTGGCTAATGAAGACAAAGGGAAAAGGGAAGGCTTAGGAAATAAGTCCTTGCTGTAATAACTACCTTTTAAAAATAAATAAACAAATAGATAAATAGGATTTTTTGCCTCCTTACTGGATGTTTGAAAAACCATAAAAATATATTGTTTTATATTTGTCTAAAATTACATATAACACACACACACACACATATATATATATGTATATATATAT
>NW_022196905.1:163534969-163558525 GCF_008632895.1 Mastomys coucha | reverse complement strand
ATATATATATATACATACACACACACATATATATATATATATCTCAGGTTATGCCATTTGAGCTACCAATGCTTCCCCCAAAAACCATAAACCGTCTAACAACACCTCAGTACCAAGGATGAGTGAGAACTGCTGGTCACGAAGTTCAAGAGACTCCTAAAACAACATAGGATATTGCTGTTGCCCTTGGCTGCCTCGGAGGGGTTGGAGGCAAGTCCTTGTGGCTGAAGGCTGAAGGCACCATAAACTTCAGACAAAAAACCTTGGAAAATCCCAGCTGCCTCTGTTTCAGAATACCAAAAAAGTGCTCTGCGGCTTCCAAAGAGGGGGAGGCAGCCAGCGCTTTCCAACTGTCATGCCAATGGATCTCACAATGACCAGCATGCCAAGGTACTCCTAAGGGTGCAGTAGTGGTGCTCCACCTTGGCAGTAACCAACGGCTGTCTAGTTAAACTTAGGGCCTGCTCGTGAGGAGGGAAATGATACCTGGTACTGGGAACTTAGCCTAGCCTGGGCTAGTGAACTAATGGATCTTAGAGGAAACCTCCTGCTGCCACTTTGCTAGGCTGGAATAATTCCTAATTGCATTCCAAATATTTATTCTTACACTCACAGAGATGTGTAGACCTTAAACCTCATCAAAGAAGTGTGTCCTGTAGCAAACAGAGATCCTCACAGAAAACCACAACTGGTCAAAATATAGAGAACACCTGACCATGGGGTACCCAGCCCCAGCAGATACATCTACAATACAACCCCTGCACCTGTGGTTCAGAGAACAGCACGGAAGATGGGCAGAGAGACTGTAGGAGCAGGAAAATCTGTGAGATTGTGACTCACAGAAAAACTGGGGAAGCCATAGCCATGACATCTCAGTAGCTGCCTAAACAACCAGAACCCTGAAAATGCTATACATATGCTAATGTGAAGGGGGAACCGACCCCTAGAGAAAGAACCACAGGAAACCAAGAACCACTAAGAGAAGAATTCACCTTCCCAGAGACAAGCCCCCTAAGTTGGTCAGCCCTGACACCATAAACATATAAGCAATATTAAACAGACTCAGCAGGTTGTACTTATATATTTACATGTGTGTGTGTGTGTAGGTATGTATATTCATATTTAACAATAATAAAGAAAAAATGCCATTAATCTGAGACAGTAAGGGGGAAGCAAAAGGGGTTAGAGGGAGGAAAACCAAGAAGGGAAATGATGTAATTACAATAAAAATAAATTATTAAAGAAAAAAAACAAACCATTTCTCACAAGTGGACTGGGGGTAAAGATATATATTGCAAACTCTAGGACAACCACTAGAAATATTTTAAGGTCGAAATCATAAATTCACAGCATGGTTAAAGTAAATCATAAAAATCTTCAATTAATCTACACAAATCAAAAGGAGAAAAACAAAACAAAGATCTAATGGAAGGAATATAACCCCAGAAAAGCAGACTTTAATCCAAACATATAATAATACTAAACATAAATGATATAAACATGCCAATTTAAAAAAACAGAGATTGTTAGATTGGATTAAAAATTTGACAAGACCCAAGTATGTGTGTGTGTGCTGGGGTATAGGTGTGTGTGTGTATGTGTGTGCTGGGATGTAGGTATGTGTGTGTGTGTATGTATGTGCTGGGGTATAGGCATATGTGTGTGTATGTGTGTGTATATATGTATATGTACATATATATATATGTGCTGTTTGAAACCCAAAACTTTATTTATATAAACACATGTAAATATGTGTAATACATAAAAGCATGTAGGTTAAAAGTTAAAGTGTAGAAAAAAATATACCTTATGAACACTGAAAGAAAATGAGTGTCTACATTAACAAAAGGCAAAACTGGCTACAGAACCTGAGATATTACCTGGATATAGAGGAATATTGCTGGACAAATGAGTCAGTTTACTCTTAACAATCCTAAAGGCAGAGACACGTATAAACAGACTTCAAAATACACACAAAACTCTCCCCAAACAAGTTCCATCCCCCCTCTGCAGTCCCGGGGAACACAGCCCAGAGGCCCTGGCATGCTGGGTACCTGCTCTACCATTGAGCTCAGCCCTCCAGACAAAAAGCTGTTGATAAATTCAAACTTCTCTTGGAAGCAGACGTGATATCATTGCCATACATAATAACTTATTTCTTATTGAAAAGTCATCCAAATTCTTCCCTATCTGTACCCACCCAACCTCAATATCTATCAGATCATGCCGGCACTACAGATCCTCTATATCCAATATCTATCAGGTCATGCCGGCACTATAGATCCTCTATATCCAATATCTATCAGGTCATGCCGGCACTATAGATCCTCTATATCCAATATCTATCAGATCATGCCGGCACTACAGATCCTCTATATCCAATATCTATCAGATCATGCCGGCACTATAGATCCTCTATATCCAATATCTATCAGGTCATGCCAGCACTACAGATCCTCTATATTCCAAATGTCTCTTCATCCATCATGGACAGGAGCTTCTGACCCAATTACAGGTACACAAAGCACTACAAAAACACAAGGAACGTTTGTAGGGCAGGTGTGCTTTCTTGGAGCCAAGGGATGAGTCATGGAATCTGAGTTCGTTAAGGTAATTAAGTCTCTGAGGATTTTTCACAAGACTATGAGCATTCTAAAGGAGCAGCATGGGCCAGCGTCAACTGAGATGTGGTAATGATATTCCATACAGAGGTCCAACTGAACACAATATTGGTTCTGTGCCTCTCGGATCACACTGTAGTGCATCCTGGGCAAGAACAATGGCTGGGCTGTCTGCACGGCTCCGGATCAGCTCATTCACGGAATGCCTCGTGCCTGTAAAGCTCTGGGAACCTCCTACGAAAGTCTCCCTGTACGCACCTCATGTGGTTCATTCTCTGAACATCTACTGGGAATTCTATTACTATACGATCTATAGGAAATTTGATCAACGTACAGCTGATTTATCCTTTTCCTGAGTTCGTGATTAATACCACAAAATGGCCAGTTACGAAGGACAATAATCCTCTTGTCTCTCTAAGCATACCAATGAAAAGCACAAGCTTGTTAAATTGGACTTAAAAAACATGACCCAGCTAGATGTTGTTTTAAAAAATATATATGTTTAAATGTTTGTAAATATAATTTCTTTAAATACATAAAGTCATTTGGGAGATAAAACCAATAATTCACAAAAAAGGAAAATCAATTTTGATAAAAACATGAATCTTAATGTTATATATATATTATATATATATATATGCATATATATGTATGTATTTAAAAGTTGTGCTTGGGGCTTAATGGGCCTGAGTCCAACTCCATCCCCAGCACCCACATAAAAGCCAGGCATGGCCATCTCTGCCTGTAACTCTAGTACCAGCACTGGTGGAAGCAGGCAAATCCTGAGAGCAACCTGGTCGGCCATACCGGCTGAAACTGAGCATCAGGTTCAGAGATCCTGTTCAAGAACAGGAAGAAGGTAGAGAGTGAGAAAGGAAGACTCCAGAAAGAGGTGCCTTCTAATAAAACTCACCAGCCCTCACACACCTGAGACACACATTGACATCCACCATACAGATGCCGGGCTGCTCCCCTTGAAAGCAAAGGCATGGCTCCAACAAAAGCAAACATTTAAAGTTAGGAGTTTTGTTTGTTTGGATGGTTTGGTTTGGGTTTTGGTTTTTTTTTGAAACAGGGTTTCTCTGTGTAGCCCTGGCTGTTCTAGAACTGGCTCTGTAGACCAGGTTGGTTTCAAACTTAGAGATCTGCCTGTCTCTGCTTCCTGAGTGCTGGAATTAAAGGTGTGTGCTACCACCATCAGATCTTTTTTTAAAAATGTATTTCTAAATAGAAATAACTAAATAAGAATTAGTTCAGCTCAACTAAAACAATGATAAAACTTACCCAGAAAATTCTCTAAAATGGGAATTCATTAGACACCTATAGTTCACAGATCGCACATGAAGACCACGATGACCACTATTCCAAATAGCTGTTCTTTGTGAATGAAGGGTTATTTTATTTGGTCCTCTTTAGATGTCCACAGATACATTCACACTTAAAACAAGCTTCTCTGGCCAGGTAAAATGCCTTTCCAACCACCAGAAGAGAAATCAATTCTGAATGAGCAAAGTTTGTCTGGCACATGATAAGGAAAAAGTAGTCGTTTCTAAGACCATCTGAAGGACTGGAACTGTTGAAATACTGACATTTGTTACACACTGTGCTCCAGGGACCAAGGTAGCTGAACAAAACAGTTAGACGATAACTCCACAGACTTTAGTGAGAACCAGGGACGCCTGGGGAAAGCAGACAGATTTTCTTTGCAGAGCAAGGCTCACTTCTATTAAACAAATCATGCTCCCCTGACCCCCCAGGAACCCCCAGCCACTGGACACAGAAACAGTTACAGGTCTTCCAAAAGGGCCTCATAGTCCAGGATGAGCGAGGAAGTAAAACATCAGGATCATTTCCAAGCTGAAAGCTTTTTGTTGTCTTCTGGAGGAATTGGCGGTACGGAAAGGTGACACAGGAGAGTGGTAAAAGCTACTGGTCAAACTCTCTGCTTAACCTCTGCTTTTTGATTGTCTCCTGGTGCTGGGAACAGAACTCGGGGCAGACATGCCTCTGCTGAGCCAGATCCTGGTCCCTGCAGCTCGGTGCTCTGACACTTCACTCAAACATCCTGAGCAAATCACTTCACTCCTCTGTGCCTTTACTTCCTCGTCCCTAAAGCTGACACGAGCCCAAGTTACAGTATTGTAAGGCCAGAACAGGTTAATACTTGCAAAAGGCCCCGAGGACAGTGCCACGTCAAACTAGTCACGTAAAAGGGATCATGAGTCCCTTCTGGAAACATCCAAAATGTACCATATCCTAGGGTCCAAAGACATAGTTAGAAGAGGAGACAGAAATAAACACGTTATTCCATTTTCGACTAACGAGAGATTCAGTGACCAGTGACTCACGGGAATTGCAGTGAGGAGGCTGGAGGGAATTATGGGTAAAGTGCTGCTATCTGGGACCCCTCTCCCTAGCATCCATGAGAAAACCTGGGATTCATTTCTCAGGAGCACCTATCTTTGTTTGTTTGAGATATGATTTCTCGGCAGGTCTTGGGTCATCTTGATTAAGCTAGACCATCTGACCAGCAAGGCCCAGGGATCCCTATGTTTCTGCCTCCCAGGTTTTCACCTGCACTATCTAGTACAGACTAGATAGCGTTCGTGGTGCTGGAAGGAGCCTTGCACATTACCAAAGGAGAAAGGTAAACACAGACAGCTACAAAACCTTCAATCTACAATGGTGATCCACCTGCAAGATCTGCTGTGTGACAGTGGCACAAGGCTTTTGGGACTAACCAACCCAGTATCTCATTTGATTTAAAGTTCCCTCCATGAGATAGAAACCATACCTTATGCTGTAACCAAGAACCTGAAACTAGAAAGGCCAGGAACCCAGGGGAAGAGGAAGGGTTGTAGCAATAAAATGTCTCCTAAGGATATTCTGCCCTGCTCATAGATCCGTGCCTTACTCAGCCATCATCAGAGACACTTCCACCTGCAGCAGATGGGAATAGCTACAGAGGCCCACAGCCAGATGAGATGCAGAGAGTGAGATAACCCGGAACACTCAGCCCTAAATGGGATGTCTCCACCAAATTCCTCCTCGAAGAGCTATGAACTTTGTGGAAGAGGAGATGGAGAGATTGTAAGAGCCAGGGGAGACAGAGGGTCCAAGGAGCACAGTAGGACAGATCCACATATGAACTCTCAGAGACTGGGGCTGCATGCACTGAGCCTGCACCAGTCTGCACCAGATGGGGTCCCCAAACTGAGAGGAGAAGTGGACACATGTCCCCATCCCTAACCCAGGAGCTATCTCCAACTGAGAGCCACTTGCCAACAGAAAATTAGTTTTCTCCAAGGGAATCTCACTGGCCCCACGCCCCGCAGTAGATGGCCAACACAAAATGGCCTCAGTGCATCTTCAGAGGTCTTTGTTTCAAAATGTTAAGTTGGGGTATTTCTTTTAACCTTACATTAACCTTACAGGTCCTTTGCATGGCTTTCGGCTTTATGTTTTAGTGGGATTCTATGTATGTGTACCTGGGCGTCTCTTAGTCTTTTTCCTCGGCTCTCTCTTCAGTTTGTTTTTTTCCTGTTCCAATTAGTTTGTTTTTGTTTTACATTTTGTTATGTTATTACTGTGTGTTTTCTAATGAGATTGAAAGGGTGTGGCTCTGGACGGGAGGGAAGATGGGGAGAAACTGGGGGGGGGAGTAGGGAGAGGGAAACCATAATCAGAATATATCATATGGAAAAAAAATCTGTTCTCAAAGAAACTATAGCATCACCCTCGAGGCTCAAGGACCATCCTGACAGAAGGGACTAAAAGTTGAAGGAGGACAGGAGTGAGACAGTGTCTTTGGGATGTGGCATGACCTCTGCACTCAGGAACCCATAGCAGCTGTGGTTGCCTGAACAAGACCACCATGGAGTGGAGGGGGCTCCTGAGCCTCCATCGCTAGCTGAAGACCTACTGATGGTTAGTAGTTTTGGGGGAGAGAGAAAACCTAGAGAAGTCATGTGAATCTGATTGCTGGGACACTTGTACAGTTCCCCCGGCCTCCAATGTATCCCATGATCTAAATCCAAAGACTCAACTAGCTATGGACGGAAAGCACTCAGGAAAAACACCGCATCTGTACTGAGCATGTCCAGATGCTGTACTTGCTACTGTTCTGGAAACCATGCAGTGTAACAACTACTTACACAGAATTACAAGGTAATGGTTTACAAGGAACCTAGAGGTGACTTGGGGCTTACGGGAAGTGGTATGTCAGTTTTATATGAATACTATTCAATGTTGGTATCTCTGGATCCACAAACCAATCCCCCATAGAAACTGACAGGTGAATATGCTCTTACTTTTTCAGAAAAAAAAAAAAAAGACAGTAACGCTAATTGTTATTGCCTGAAGGATGAATAAATCATGAATGTCACAGCTCACCTAGGTCATATCAATTTTGATTACATGAAGGCACTGATATGATTTTTTTTAAATGCTAGGAAATCTCAATACCAACCTATATTTCTCTGAATTAGCATGCATTCCTTTGCAGAAAAATGGCTTTTCTTCAAAATTCCAAAGTTGAAGCAGTATTTGTTCTTTCCTACATCAAACAACGTGCAGTTAAACACCGCTCTCCTCTCTCCCAGGGGCAGCCTGCTTTCAGCCATCTCCCCCGGCTGTCTGGGGGCCTCTTTGTAAACAGCCAGCACTCCTTGGACGAAGACACAAGGAGGTGGCAGTACCATCACTTCCAGCACAGACTCGCACGTGACTTCCGGTGCCATCATCAATTTGTATCCGAATTTTTGAGCCAGGTCAATAGGTCCCGTAGAAGCAATGACAGAGTCCTGACCCAACAGCCTCAGCATGACCGTAACGTAGGCTTCCACCCCTACGGGTGCACAGCCAAACTCGACCCACTGACCTTGAGTGAGTGTTGTCCTTTTGCTGGCTCTGATCTCCAGCGGCTGTCCCAAACTTGTTCTTGCCTCTGGAAGACTGTCAGTGAAAACAACTTCCACCACCATGTCTGGCTTGTCCCCGGGGAACAGGCAGAGCGGTTGGGCGGTAAAAACACCCACTTGGAAGGTGCCTTCTGCTGCCTTGGCTGTCCTATTTAAATCGATGTGAAAGACAGGCCATTCTACCTTCAGAAAGGCACTTTTCTCCCAGAGGGGAACTTGCGTGCCATTGTCGGTCGCTTCCGGGATCATCACAAACCAGTAGTCGCCAGCCTCCTTGAAGTAGAAGCATTCAAACTGGAGTGTTCCCTGGGCCCGGTTGGTCAGGAGGGACTTAGTGGTAAGAGTCCGATTGGTGTTGGCCTCCCACAGCATGACAGACACATTCCTCAGTGTCCCGTTGATGTCGCCGAGGTAGTGGAAACCCACTGACACCGTTCTGTCACTCAGTGCCACATGGGCTGGCTCCTGTAGGAGGAGGTATTCGGCTTCTCCGAGGACTGAAAGGAAATGGTCAGAATTGGATCTTAAAGGGTGCGTTTGAGCAGGCCTCCTAGTGATACAATAAAAACAGCTTCTTTTCAGACACCAGAGAATGTGCAACCAAGCCAAGGGTGTTACAGAATGACACACAGGACCTAAGAGGTTGAGCACCCGGTTTGTTCTTTTCTAAGCGCTCTGGTCTCTCCTCACCCTTATGCTTAAAATGGTGAGTGGTGGTGGGCGGTGGTGGTGCACGCCTTTAGTCCTAGCACTTGGGAGGCAGAGGCAGGCGGACTTCTGAGTTCGAGGCTAGCCTGGTCTACAGAGTGAGTTCCAGGACAGCCAGAGCTATACAGAGAAACCCTGTCTCGAAAAACAAAACAAAACAAAACAAAACAATCTAAAAAAAAATGGTGAGCGGTGATAGGTACTCTGAATTCACAGCATTCATTTCTAGCCGTGGTAAATTACGACAAAAGAATAATTGACAATTCTCAATCCTTCACATTTCTTACTTAAATCACTTTCTGGTGTTTAGGTATTTGGAGAAACAGACAACAGTTAGAGAATGTTTGATCTAAATGGCTCAATTTAAACTGCTCTAGCTGACTTAAAATGTAAGATACTTAACTTCCCTTCAGAGTAATTGTTGTCCAACATTCAAGATAAGCATTCAAAAGATTGTACTAGTAATAGAACCAGTGTTCTCCACTTGGATGATTAGGGAATTTTCAGGTGGGCAAGAGATGCTATTTATTTATTTTTCATTGGTCACCCAGAATAGCATGAACATTTCTGAAATAACTAGGCATGCCCTTGGCAACTTTAACGACATGACAGCCACCGGTACTGGCGTCAATAGGACCGATGACTACTAATTTCCCAAGTACCATTCAGTTCTGATCAGCCATATCTTATAAAAAGAGACCCAGCAAAGCAGCTGAAATGGTACAAAGAATGCAGACACATAAGAATCTTTGTTTCTCTTCTGAACAGGATCCAAATATATATCAAAGCAGGCAGAATTTGGCAATGCAACAATCGGCTGGTCCACAGCGGGGTAAGACATTATTCTACAATGAAAGAACTTCCAGGATCCCTTTTTGGATTGAAAAAAGTTACATAATTAAAAAAATTATTATCCTTACTGTATATACCCATCCATATATGTAGTATAAACATATCACACTGCACATGTCTAAAGAGGCTTGTGTGATTTTGTTAGCACTTGCCTTCTTTAAAGTCCCCTTGCTGATGTTTAATCAATACTTACTAGAGTCAGCCCAGGAATATAGCAACACAAAGATCAGTCAGCACCTCATTGATTTCCTCCTTGAGACTGAAATATGATATATAAAACTTGGATGGATTTGAATACTTGATCATATTTACTTGAAAGTCATAACAGGATAGTTTGCTTTGTTTTGTTCATCCATTTAGAGAGGCAGGCAGATGTCTGAGTTCGAGACCAGCCTGGTCTACAGAGTGAATCGTTTGTCCATTTAGGGAAAACAGACGGTGAATAAGATTCCCTTGCACCTATAGACAATGTTTGAGTCGAGGGAGGTGTGCACTGTGACCAAAGAGACTCCCACACTTGTCTCAGACCAGACAAGGAATTTAGAGGCAAAAGAAATGTTAAAGATTTTTTTTCAAAAAATGTTTGTGTGTGAGTGAGAGAGAGCAAAAGGGGGAGTATGTATGTATGTATGTATGTATGTATGTACTTATGTATATGTATGTATGTATGTACAGGTGCCAAGAGAGGCCAGACACATTGGATTGCCCTAGAGCTGGAATAACAGGTAGTTCTGACCCACCTAACACACATGCTGGTAATGGAGCTTGAGGTTTCTTACTTGTTATTGACTGCTGAACCATTTCTCCAGCCCCACTAAAGTCATTTTAATTGAAATTTGACAGGGGCAGGGTGGTTCTCTTAAGATGAAGAGGCACACTTCATTAATGTATTAGTTACTGAGTTTCTGTTGCTGTCATAAAGCACCATGACCAAAAACACCTTAGGGAAAGAACTGTTTATTTTTGCTTATTACTGAATAACTAATTCTGGTGTTTAGGTATGGGGGGGGGAGAGAAAATATACAATAGTTAGAGAAAGTTTGATCTAAATGCCATAGTACTAACTGCTTTAGATTACTTAAAATGTAAGATGCTTAGCTTCTCTTCAAAGTTATTATTGTCTGTCATTCAAGAGAAGCACTTAGGAATTCTTACCAGTAAAAAAGCCCCAGTGTTCTCTGCTGGGGTGAAGAGGGAATTTTTAAGTAGATGAGAGATGTTATTTATTTATTTTTCATTGGTCATCCATAATAGCATGAACATTTCTGAAATAACTAGGTATGTCACAGTCCATCATTGACAGAAGTCATGGCAGGAACATAACCCAGGAATCTGGAGACAGTAACTGAAGCAGAGGCCATGGAGGGTCTTGCTTCTCATGATTTGCTCAGCCTGCTTTATTATATAACTCTGGACCAGCACTTGCCCAGGTTTGGCACCACTCACAGTGGTGTGGGCTCTCCCACATCGATCATTAAGAAATGATTTACAGGCTTGCCTATGGCCCAGTCTTATGAAGGCATTTTCTCAATCGAGAGTCCCTCTTCCCAAATGACTCTAGCTGATGTCACACTGACACAAAACTAACCAACATGGCTAACTAACAAGAGTGGGGATTGCTCTGTTTTGAGCTAGGGTTTCATGTAGCAATCCTGCTGCCTCTACATCCCAAATGCTAGGAACATAAGCATACGCCGCCATGCCCAGTAATCCAGAGTCTATTAGAAATGACAGAGATTATCAGTGAGGCTGATCAGATTCTGATCTAAGGGGAGCCAATTTATGAAAGCAACATGCATGTCCAGCTGAAAAGGGAGAATAGAGAAGCAGCGGATAGATGCCCGTAGAAAAGAGAAGGTATGAAGTAAAGGAAGAGCTTGCCCAGAATTCCTGTTTGTATGGATGAGAAGACTCTCATTCTGAAAGCTACAATCTGGTCCTACATCCTAAAACCACACTAGTGTTTTGTTTTGTCGGCTTCTTCTGTTCCCTCATTTCTCTTTCTCCCACTTATTACAGAATTTAAAGTAACCGGTATATTCATAAAAACATGTGTATGCACACACAGTGAGTAACCCAGAATGATACATTTCATCTATATCCATTAGATATGAAAGGGCAAAAAAAAAAAAAACCCTTATGGAAATATCTTTTTTTCCAGTCATGGTGGCATACACCTTTAACCCAATGATCAGGGAGTATATGCAGCTCATTAAGGGCCAGCCACAGTTACATGGCGAGACTGTCTCTGAGAGAAAAGAGAAGGGAGGGAAACCAAAGTGTAATATTTGTTTTCATTTGCTTAATAGTAGTGAGGTTTTTCTTTTAATGAGTTGCAAATACATTTAAGTTGAAATTTGAATCAATTAGGCAAAATCCCCAGAGTACAGTACTTCCAGAGAATCCAGGGCACCAAAGCTGGGACTTCCAGAGAGTTCAATTGATCCACTCCACCTCTCCCACGCAGGGTCACCACCCGCAGCGCCTTTGGTTTCCATGGATACCAATGGCTTGACATGTTCTCCACCACACTCACCATAGTCACAGAGCACCACCAGCAAGAGATTTGAAAAGTCTTTCAACATGAGTTTCATTCTGATCGGCAAGATCCCAGGCCTGTAGTCTCCTCATGTCCTTTCTCACACCAAAATTGTGGGATTTTTGTTTTTCCAAAAGCACCTGAAATTAGAAACCTAAAATTGAAGAATCTATGATTCATAGAACCATAAAAACTACAGGTAGCCTTTGTCCACAAAGCCAGGGGCTGGATGAATGGCTGTGGTTAAGAGCGATTACTGCTTTTTCCAAGAGGAGCAGAGCTTGATTTCTAGCACCCAGGCTGGGCAGCTCATAACACCCGTGTAACTACAGCTCCTCTTCTGGCCTCTCGGGGCACCTCTCAGGGCACCTGCACACATGTGGCATACACTCAAGCAGACACACAGAAAAACAGTCGTAGATTTAAGAAAATATCCATTTTTTAAATGGAGAAGGCCATGCTAAGAAGTCAGACTTTCTAGGAGGCATTAGAAGAAAGACAGGGAGACACTAACTTTCCTTGGATCAAAGGCCTACAGTTACCTAGCCTAGAACACTCCAGCGTGCACCATGCCAAGATCACCCTACAGAGCCCTCTCATCTCGCACCCGTGCAGCGAACCTTTAGTGGAGAGCCTGCTATTTGCTTAGTTGTATCAAAGCTAATAGCTAACCTGGTGAACATATTTTCACAATGCCCGTATGTTTGGCATTTCACACTGGTCAACTTAATAAAAGTCTCCAAGTTTTCATTTAATATTGTCCTATGTATAACCAAATCTTCCTTGCATGGCTCCCACAAATGGGTTATTTACCTTTGCTTGCAAATTGGTGGGTTTATCTGATTGCTTTGTTTCTTGATCCCTAACAGCTATGTCCAAATGTTGAGTTCCCTTAAAAAGATACTCATGACACTTGCGTGGGACTCAGCTGAGCTATGATCTGCTTCTCCCATACTGAGTGCTCTTAGAGCTGTCACTGTCTGCTAGCCTGTCCTACCTCACAGCCCACTCCAGCTCCTTGGCACTAGGCCTCCTGTTGTACACCCAGGGTTCCCCTAGTTTCCTGCCACCCCTTTTACCCATCCCTCCTATCCCATCTTTATTCTTTAGAACCTGCAGAACTGCTCTCTCCTGGGGACCCATAACTGCTACACTTGATGGGACTCAAGGACCCCACAACTGTCACACTAGATGGGGATCCAGATTGGTACAACAGCAACCAGAGACTGGAGCAGCACCTGAAAAAGGCAAGACCAGATTTTGTAGTGGCTTGAATATACTTGGCCCTGGGGAGTGGCACTATTAGGAAGTGTGGCCTTGTTGGAGGAGGTGTGGCCTTGTTGGAGGAGGTGTGCCATTGTAGGAGTGGGTGTGGCCTTGCTGGAGGAAGTGTGCCATTGTAGGAGTAGGCTTTAAGACCCTCCTCCTAGCTGCCTAGAAGCCAGTATTCTGTTTGCCTTTGGAACAAGATGCTGAATTCTCAGCTCTTCCTTTGCCATGTATCCCTGGATGCTGCCATGTTCCCACTTTGATGATAATGGACTGAACCTCTAAACCTGTAAGCCAGCCCAACTAAATATCGTCCTTATGAGTTGCCGTGGTCACGGTGTCTGTTCACAGCAATAAAACCCTAACTAAGGCAGCTATCTCCAACAAGAAACATTTCAAGCGACATACCTCAACATAATAAAGGCAAAATACCATAATCCCACAGCTAGCATCTAACTAAATGGAGAAAACCACAAAGCATTTCCACAAAATCAGGAAAAAAAAAAAAAAAGACAAAGCTGTTTAATATTGTACCTGAAGTCCTAGCTAGAGCTATGAGACAACTGAAGGAGCTCAAGAAAATATAAATAGTAAAGGAGGAAATCAAAGTATCTTTATTTAGCCTGATTCTATAAGTAAAAAACCAGAAAATTCCTCCAGCTGATAAATGTCACATTCGGCAAAATATGACACAAAATTTACACATAAGATATAAATGCATATACTATATATGTGTGTATATATACATATACACATATGAATATACACATATATACATATATAGTATATAACATATCTTGTCAGGGTTACCATCACTATGATTAAAAGCTGGAGAGGAAGGGCTTTGTTTGGCTTACATTTTCTTTTTTTTTTTTTTTTTTGAGACAGGGTTTCTCTCTGTAGCCCCGGCTGTCCCGGTACTCACTCTGTAGACCAGGCTGGCCTCGAACTCGGAAATCCGCCTGCCTCTGCCTCCCAAGTGCTAGGATTAAAGGCGTGCGCCACCACCGCCCGGCATTGGCTTACATTTTCATATCAAAGTTCATCACCAAAGGAAATCAGGACAAGGACTCAAACAGGACAGGAACCTAGAGGCAGGAGCTGATGCAGAGGCCAAGGAGAGGTGCTGCTAACTGGCTTGCTCCTCATTGTTTATTCAGCCTGTTTCTTATAGCACACAGGACCATGAGCCCAGGGATGGCCCCACTCACAATGGGCTGGGCCTTCTTCAATCACTAATTAAGAAAATGCCGTACTGCAGGATCTTATGGAGGCATTTTCTCAATTGGTGTCCCTTCCTTTCAAATAATTTTAGCTTGTATAAAGCTGACATAAAACTAGCCAGCACATATGTAAATGTATATACTTATAAAATATACGTACAAACTACACACACACTGAGAAAGAAATCCAAGAAATAATACCTTTCACAAAGGCCCCCTCCCTCCAATAAAATATCCTGGGATAATGCTAACCAAGTAAGTGAAAGACTTATATAGTAAAAACTTTTAGACACTGACGGAATACATTGAAGATGATATCAGAAGATGAAAAGATCTCCTATGTTCATGGTAGTATTAATATAGTATTAATGTTATGAAAATGGCCATCCTACCAGAAGCAATCTACAGATTCAATATAATCATCATTAAAATTCCAACACAATCCTTCACAAAAATTGAAAAAACATCTTAAAGTTTATGTGGAAACATACACACACACACACACACACACACACACCCCAAACAAACAAACCAACAACAACAACAACAACAACAAAAACCAGGATAGCTAAAACAACCCTTAATAAAGAAAAGAACTGCTGGAAAAAATCACCACTCCTGATCCAGGTTCTATTAGTGACCTGTAGTAATAATAATCAGCATGTTATTTGCATAAAAATAGACATGTTGACATGTTGGTCAATGGATCAAATAGAAGATCAGACATAAGTTCACACATGTATGGACAGCTGACTTTTGATAAAGAAGCTAGAAATACACACTGGTAGGTGAGGAAGGCAGCATCTTCAACAAACGGTGCTGGGCACACTGGGCACACTGGGCACACTGGGCACACTGGGCACACTGGGCAGCTGCACGGAGAGGAAAGCCAGTAGACACATATCTCTCATTCTACACAAAACTCAACTCGAAATGGATCAAGGACCTCAGCGTAAGACCAGAAACCCACATCTGAGGGAAGCAAAAGGAGGGACCACCCTTGGGCTCACCGCCAAGGAAAGAGCTGTCTGAACAGGACCAATATTTTTTTTCTATTCATTTTTTTCCATATATTCTTTTGATCAGGTTTTCACTCCCCCAGATCCTCCGAGAGCCTCCCTACTCACTCACTCATCTTTATGTTCTTTTTCTCCTTTTTGAAAAAAACAAAAAACAAAAAACAAAACAAGCACACAGGAGACCAACAAGACTAATAATAATAATAATAATAATAATAATAATAATAATAATGATAATAATAATAAAATAAATAAAAAAAACAAAGCAAAGCAAAATAAAACAAAAGTCCACAAAACACCATGGAGTTTATTTTGTGTTGGTCAACAAGATTTGACTCATTCCTGGTACTTAAGGTTTTACCTGGGGGCATAAATTGTCTAGCTTGGCATTGTCTCTGCTATTATTTGGTGAGCACATTTATATTCCTCTTATATATGTTCATATTTTGGGAAGCTTCTATGGTATTAGGTATCCATATTACTTTTATAAGTGACTTACTCTTCACTGTCCCTCCACATATTTCCCCCTTTACCCTGCTCTCCCCAAAAAGAGGAAGTAGAAGATATTTCTGCAGAGATAAAGGGAAAACTAGAGAAGGAGAATTATATGTGGAGGCACCTAACCACCCGTGCTTGGTGAGATTGCTGCTCATATTCTGAAGGCTTCCAACCTACCAGTGCCATATAAAAGAAAACATATAATATTTGTCTTTCCGGGTCTGGATTACCTCACTTGGGATGATTTTTCTCTAGGTTCATCCATTTACTTGTGAATGTCATAATTAAAGACTTTAACAGATATTCCATTTTTAAAATGTATTTAACAAATACCCGGTTGTGTAAATGTCCTGTGTTTTCCTTATCCACTCAGAGGATGGAGATTGAGACTGTGTCCAATCCCTGCCTGTTGGGACTAGAACAGCAATGAGCCTGGGAGAGGAAAAGTGAGAAAAACAAAACAAAACAAAACAATAGCTACTCAGTATATTACAACTTTATGTGAACTCCATCTGGCCTTGCTTTTCTTGTTTGGGTAGTCTAAGGAGAAAACAGACAAATAAAAATTACCACCCCCTGCCAGTCTTCCAATGTGTGGTGCTGATATGCATCAGGGGATGGCTGATTCATGCAGCAATCTTCCCAGACCAAGTAGGTGGGCGAGGGAAGACCTTACTGGCCTGTGATCCATGGTGAATTATAGGAAGGGATACTGTACTTTGACAGAAATACTAGAGTACTACAGAGTAAACCTTGGGTGGCTTTAAGGGTAGTTTTTTCGTACTAGAATCGAGCCAACTGTTCTATTAAGCATAACCAAAAATATGTTTTCGTAATGCTTACTTGTCCCTTGTTATTCATAGATAACAGTTTCCTGGTGGGCTCAGCCAGGCTGGGAAAGCGCTCTACCACTGAGGCACATCTCTACCCCATGTCTAACTTGGCAAACTCAGACTCTGTGCCTTCTGATAGGAAGACAGAATTAACAGAATTAAGCAGGCTGATTGAAACAAATCACCACTCAGTGGGAAGGAAACTGGTGTGTCTCTATTAGCTTTTGTTCAGTAAGAGCTGGTAGAACAAAGGAAGCTCTGCGCTTCCTGAAAGCCAAGCGGGGCTTTGCAGTTTAATTATGCAGATGATTGGCCTCCCTTCCTATCCCAGGCACACCAAAAAAGAAAATTCTGCTTTAGTAGAACTCACCGTGGATTTGATCTAAGCATCACCTGAGTTTGGATCAGGAACCTGGCTTTAAGACTACAGATGAAAGACTCAGAGGAAGTGCCCCATAGTAGGCCCAGCATTTGTAATTTCCCCCACATCTGAGGCAGGAGGATGGCTTAAGCCTATGAGTCTGAGACCAGCCTAAGCAACATAATAAGACCCCATCTAGCAGCAACCTCTGGAAAGGTGAGCTCAGCTTTCTCGCATGGCTTGCTTCTCCGAGATAATATTCTTCTTAAAACTCTTTCTCATACCTGGTTCTGTGATTGCATTTTCTTGCTTATGAAGATGGGTGGCTAAATACAGACTCATGTGATGATCTGTACTTAGAGCCGAACAGAGATGGAATTATAGAACGCAGTCTACTTGAACATCATGGCATGCATTATGATAATAATTATAATAAGCCTCTAAAATGGGAGGGGCGCTACCTGATTATTACGTTATTTTCACCATGTCCCCAATTCCTCGAGTAGCTGCTGAGTAGAATGTTTGGTGTGAGAATCATATCAAGAAAATAAGAAGTTGGGCACATTTTCAAGATGTTTGAAAGACTTGTATAGGGCCTGGGTTTTAGCTAGGTGGTAGAGGGCTTGCCTAGCATGTGAGAGACCTCGGGTTTGAACCTTTGGAGATAAGAGGCGAGAAAGTGGAGGAGAAAGTGTGTGTGGATATTCCCAGTAGCTAACAGCATCACCTCCCCTTCAAGCCATGTTTTTCAGAAAGCACCTAAGTAAATGTTTCATAGCCGCCAACAAGGGAAGACTTATTTATATCCACAGGACATTATTAAAGAATAAAAGGACGAAAATAAAAGAATAGAAGTAGAAACAAAGTGGTTTTACAAGCAAGGCTTCTGTGTATATATCTAGGAATAATGTTTGTTAGGAGCAAATCCCAGAGCTGTTCTTGTGAACAAGCTTTCTTTATCGGGATGGCTGGGTGGGTGGGTGGTGCTTGCCGCGTGAAGCCCTGCTCTCCCACCAACTCACTTTCCAAAGGTGCTTCAAGTTCACGCGTGCAAACCCAGCCCAGTGATAGTCAGTCAGCATAAAACTTGTTACTGAGGTCATTGCTTATTGTTAGTATCCCAGAAAGATACTTTTGGAAAGCCACAAACGTATGTCGCAACGCTGAGTTTCCAAAAGTTCCAATCTGAACTCCTGCCTATGTGAGGTCCCGTCATTCGGCCACGCCTGCGCCAGGTGGCCGCCCTGGTAGTGGGCCACCTGCGCTTCGGATCCTTACCTCTGGTCGGGTCTGGCAGGCACGGCGGAAAAGAGTGGGGAGCCTCAGCGGCCACAGGGTGACTGACCGAGCATCTCCTGTCCCACAGCTGCACGCCCGGGTCTAGAGCTCCGGCATCCTCCCAGGCTGCCTGGGACCACGCCCCGAGGCGGGCTCTCAGAGGGCGGGGGTCAAGAGCAAGAGGTCCGCCCCGCACCCACTCCTGGGCAGCGCATCTTCCTTTCCTGCCCGCCCCTAGCTTGCCCTGCAGCCAGCAGAGAGGAAACCTGCAGGAAACTCTGGGTCCAGAGGCCTTGCGAGGAGGTGTGGTCGCTGCTAGTGCAGCACATATTTACACCCACAGTCCTCCTCCCGCTGCAAAGACTCAGTGCTTTAAGGGAGAGCCAGCAGCCTTGCCCTTAAATCATTCACTTCTCCCCCAGATAATTTTCTTTCTTTCTTTCTTTCCTTCTTTCTTTCTTTCTTTCTTTCTTTCTTTCTTTCTTTCTTTCTTTCTTTTTTTCCCCCCGCGGGGGCGGGGGGGGGGGAGAGTCACAAGGAGATCCAGAAAGTGGCATGGGTAATGTGTAAACTTGCTCCCCCAAATGTCACTGGAGTTTCAAAAGAATAAAGTGCTTCAGGTGAAGTGCATTTTCTTTTCTCTTCTTCTGGAGCAAAACTTGGTTAATTAAATTACAAACAGACATTTCGAAAAGTCTATTTTGCAAGTTTTCTTTTTCTTTTTTTCTGAAAGAATGGTAGGCTACGTTTCACGTGGTTTAACAGCTGTGCTTGTCATCCAGCGATGTGCAATGAGCTTTCTTTTGCATAGAACAACCACTTAACAGACAAATTTAGTAGTAGAAATCAGAGCACAGCCTCTAGAGGGCCAGCACCCAGCAAGAGGTACCAGGAAACTCTGGAGGAGTGCAGCGTGTTAGGGCTGAGTTAGTGGATTTACCTATGCATGTGCCAAACTCATGAGACTTAGAAAGTTGGATGTGGTGCTCATGCCTATAATCCCAGCAACTGGGGAAACAGGATTTCACTATCTAGTCAGCCTGGACTGTATAAATGAGAGCCTGTTTGGGTGAGGCTATATAGATCAGCCGCAGAGCTCGGTCGGTGAGTGGGAGCTAATGGTTTGCTTGTAAACTTCACCTCAAGTTTTGAGATATGCCATTTGCAGAAAGTTGATCTTAAAAGACAGCACAGTCACTTAGATATCATCAAAAGTCAAGTTTCTCTAGGAAGTAATCAAACCAAGTGACTGAGGCTGTCATCTGTTCTCACTGCCGTCAAAAAGATTCCCCCCCCACCATCCCCCCAGTCATTCATCAGCTCAAAATAGGATTCCTTTCAAATTTGTGCCTGGTATATGAACATCAAGTAGTTTCTTGGACTATTGGTTTTGAAAACAAAAATAAAACAAAAATAAAATAAAAATCTCAATGGAAGGGCCTGTGGAGAGTTCAGCGGGTAAAGTCTTACGGCCATGCTTGATGTCCCAGGGCCCCAGTTTTCCTCTGCTATAGAAGGTATATAATAGTTAAAGTTTTGTGGGGATTCAGTGAAACATAAAAGGTACCTTGCTCTGTGTTGACCTTCCCAAATACACTCTCACCAAAAAAATCACTCTTTGGTTATGAGACTTAAATCTTACATGCATTTTAAAAATAGCAGCCTTATGGAAATGTCTCATCATTTTTATATTAATTATAGCTCATGACAAACTGACTATCCTGGCTAGTTTTATGTCATCTGGACACAAGCTAGAGTCATCTAAAAACCTCAATTTAAAAAGTGCTTCCATAAAAATCACACTATATGGGGCTGGAGAAATGGCTCAGCAGTTAAGAGCACTGACTGCTCTTTCGAAGGTCCTGAGTTCAAATACTTAGCAACTACATGGTGGCTCACAACCATTGGTAATGAGATCAGATGCCCTCTTCTGGTGTGTCTGAAGACAGCTACAGTGTACTTACATATAATAAAAATTAAATCTTTTTTTAAAAAAAATCACACTATAGACAAGCCTATAGCTCATTTCTTTAATTAGTGAGTGATGGGCCTATTGTGGGTGGGGTCACCACTGGATTGATGGTCCTGGGTGCTAGGAGACAGCAGGCTGACCAAGCCAGGAGCAAGCCAGTAAGCAGTGCCACTCCACGGCCTTTGCATCAGCTCCTGCCTCTAGGTTCCTGCTCTGATTTACCTCAGTGATGGACTGTACTGAAATAAGCCCTTTTCTTCCCATACTGCTTTTGGTCACGGCATTTTATCATGGCAATAGAAACACCAACAAAGACCCTGTATTACTGTCTTTATGAGGCAAACATGATAAAAAAAAAATCTTTTCTGAAATTAAAGTAAGGTAAGAGGAAAAGCTTCCGGAAGGACAGTGGGATGACCTCGGTACTGAACTCAAATTGGCTTTTACTATACACTGAACTCTGGCTAGGAATATAGCTCTGTGAAAGAGCACGTAACCTAGCATATGCAGGCCCCAAGGTTCGAACCCCTACTCACTGAACTCTCTTTGTGAGTTGTTGGGGTCCCTCAGCTGCAAGACATCGGAGTTTGCTACTGCAGACTCAACTCATGCCTGCTGTGCGCCTGCTGGCTGGCACGGATACAGCCTGAAGACATCTGCTGTTGACCTCCTCCCCCACTGTGGACTGCACCACCAGCCATTCCCCGGAGTTTACACCTTTAGCCCTGCAGCCGGTTTCCCTTTGACTTCCTCCTAGACTTTGCTCGGACTCTTCCTGACTCCTCCCTAATTCCTTATGTTATTCAAATGTCGTTGTAACCAGAGATTCAGTTTGCTCTCTTGTATATAATTGCTGAACCCCCCAAGTAAAGGAGAGCCTTGATTGGAAACCCTCAACTTGGCTCCGTGTCCTTTTGTTCTCGAACTCTATGTTTCAGGTCTCCTATCTCCCTTCGGTCGAGGCAGAACCCAGTTCATGAAACTGCGGGACAGTTTCAGTGAGTCAGCAAATATTCTGGTGACCCGTACAACTATAAAATTTATACACTTAATAACCACCTGTATACAAATGTTCTTTATTTTAATAAGCAATGATCTGGAAATCATAATGATTTCACATCAGGACACAAGGGAGAATGTAGATGACCCAATTTTCACACTATAATAACAGCTTGCGAAATCAGGATCTTACATGTGAGCAATCGGACTTTTCAGGAGTGCCTCTTACATCGTGGGTATGGCTCATGCCTTAGAATTTGAGTAAGGCAGGGCAGATCTCAGACAGGCAGAGCTGGTTGAGAAGTCTCCTGGAAGGAGGGACCTTTTAAGCTGAAAGTCACTTAATGAATTTAACAATCAGAAGTGTCCTGAGTGCATTCAATGATGTCAGACAGGGAGGAGTCAAAGCCAGTGCCACATGATTGGCTGTAGAGAGTGGAGGTCGTGAGTGAATGTGTGTTCTGGTGGGCACAGCCTGTCCACAATTCCAAAGCCAATTGGTCTGTCATGAATTGGCAAAGCTGTTACCTATATGGGTCGGGCTCAAGAGGAATGGCAAATCTCTCCTCAGGAGTCCAAATATGAGTACTTATGAATAACTGATCAGTGTGTGCAAACCAGCCACTGAAGCTTCCTCCTCCTGATGTTTAAGAGATGAGACTGGAGACTGCAAATAGCTAACTCCTCCTGTACTAATAAACATGCTGAGGTTCTGGGTTGTCATGGTAGCAGTGGTCACAGAGCTCCAGCTGATCCCAGCTTCACAGTACACATCATCTGTGCATGTATGTTTCACAGTACATGTTATCTGTGCATGTGTGTTTCACACATGCACACACACACACACACACACACACACACACACACACGCACACACACACACACTTAGTTGGTCCACAGTGAGATCTGAATAAAGAGTTATAAAAAAGCTTGTAACTCGTCTCCCATTTTTTAAGATAACTAAATTATAAAATCTCAAAGACAAGCAATAAGCAATGCTTAGTGGCTTAACATGACTAAACGTTTATCACTTTCATGTATTTTACAGAAATTTAAAAAAAAACATCAAGTTAAAAAATCAGTTTAAATTTTTACAATAAATTTACTGTATATACATCAATATGAACCATCTAACCCTGAAAACAGCCTTCAGTTATACAATGTAAATTAATTTTCTTGACAGTGACTAAACTATTCATTATCATACATTTACATACGATCCTAAGAGCAAAGTCAGGAAAACAAGAATTACAGTGATGAGCACCAAGAGTAGGACATTTGTGAGCCCAGGGCTTGACTGGTTTGTATTTAAACACAGCCAGCACCAAAGGACCACAGCGACACACTGGGCAAGAAAAGAAAAGCCCGAAGGATAAACCGAGGTCTGGAAACAGTGATTTAAAAATAACAACAACAACAACAAACCCAAACAATGTTTCTTTTTTTTTTTAAATCAATGTGACTTTTTCAAAGTATATTTTATGTCATTTTATCTTTTATCCACGTTCAACAAATCAGACTGCTCCGTTTTTTGTTAATCTGCTGTCACACTGAATAAACAGGTGTAGTATGTTTGTTGTGGTGAAGCCAAAGTATTCGAGCTAGATTCAGCAGCCCCTACAACCCGACAACCTCACAACCAATCCAATGCTAAAACAGGTCATCAGTGACCTGTGGATTTAAGAACCTTAGTTTGGCAAGGGGAGTGCGTGTGTGTGCTTGTGTGCATGCGTGCAAGCGTGCATGCATGCATGCGCATCAGGGTCATGTGATAGGCTACGTGCATCTCAGAGAGAGCTGAGACACACTAATAAACTGACACTGGTCTACTCAATCTCTAGAAGATTTGGGTAGCCAACACTGAATTAACCCCAAGTAACCCTGAGATAAATAATGAGGTGATTACAGAAGACCTAATGTCACCACAACCAGTGACAGACTGGAAAACCCACACTAAGAAGGCAGCCTTGGCCACAGTGGTCTCATGATTCTGGAGGACAGAGGCAATGGCAGTCATTTTCCAGGAAGGTGTCGGGGTGGGGCTCCTGGTGTGCAGCTGAGGACACTGGTGTCTCTCCACGGGGCGTCTACAGTAGTCTCCACTCACCCAGACAGAATATCCTCAAACTCCCAGACAGTGTGCCTGCTAATCCCTCCCTGTGGCTCCAAGGCCACACTATCATTGTCCTTCAACTTCCAGCTCCGCCTCTGAAAGGCAGTCACCTTCTATCCTATGGGCTCCCTGAGTTTGAGGTAATGTCACCATACATGAAGTCAGGCGACCGACTGAAAGCTCCATCAGTCTGGAGGTGGCACCAGCCAGCTTCTGTTATCAGCAATACTTAGAGTCAGGTGCTTTCTGTACACAACGGCTAACTTGGAGGGCCAGAGGGAAGAACATGGCTGGCCTATGATAGGAATACATGGCTGGCCTATGATAGGAATACATGGCTGGCCTATGATAG
>NW_022196905.1:163526064-163534618 GCF_008632895.1 Mastomys coucha | reverse complement strand
TGGCTGGCCTATGATAGGAATACATGGCTGGCCTATGATAGGAATACATGGCTGGCCTATGATAGGAACATGCTTCTGGCCTATGATAGGAACATGCTTCTGGCCTATGATAGGAGCATGCTTCTGGCCTATGATAGGAGCATGCTTCTGGTTGAGCATTGAGACTTCTTGTGAGAAGAGAGCAGAGATCTGCTAACCTTTCCTATTTCACACCCTTAGCTTTCACTCAAGAGTTCCTAAGGTCCTATGCACTTCATGCCCTCCCAGAACCAGACCTTTCTAACTCTCCACCTGTGATTACAACTTGGGGCGCATCATTACAGCTCTTTAATTCCGTTTCGAAATCCACATTTCTAAAAACAAAATGATACTGTTGCAGGGTTTAAAAACGCCAGTCATGAAATTATCACTTAGAAACTAAAAAGAACCTGAGGAGTAAATGCATAACATCTCCTTACTCCCTCCTTCCCCATTACGTGGGTCGTAGGTATGAAGCCCAAGGCCTCTGCACCCCAAGGGAATGCTCTCCATGTAAGCTGGCCCTAGCCGTCTTCTTTTCCAAAGGTATTTTATTTGATCTGGTAGCGGCATGACTAAGTCTGCTTCCAACGCCCCCAAGGAAGAGCCTGGTATAGCTTTCTGCAGTTTGACTTTTTATTTCAGTGCTGTCTGTCAGTTCTTAAACTACAGTGCAGCTGTTGCTTCCTCCATGTGTGCCCCAAAGATGGGTACATTAGATGCAGAGGAAAACATTTACCATTTGGTGAGGTTTAGTCATGGCAAAATGATTACCTGATCTATCCAAACATGCAAACTTCACATCTTCTTTCTCCAAGGATCAAATTAATATCCGCCATGTTTCAAGTTATATCCCAGGAGTTCTACACAACTATAGCACGACTTTAAATGCATATTGATGACCATTTTTCTGTATTTTCCTATGTGTTCCCTAAGTAAGTTTCTGAGACTATATTTGGGAGAGATGAGAGTTTTATATTATACTGTGAAGTTCTAACACATTCTTGGTTTATTTGGGTTTATCTCTTAGCTCAACATCATGAGACCTTAACAAGATGCAAGAGTACTGACAAAAAAGTACTTCAGGTACAAAATTCTTAGTTCTGTGTCATAAATAAATTTGGATAAAAGCGCAAGCCTTCCACGGAGTCGTCTCGGCAAAGGTGGCCCATCTTCTCTGCAAGAAGCAGCCTGGGAAGAAAAAGAAAAACCCCACAGTGATCTGCTCATTCGGAAGCACATCACAGCATGGCGAGGGCAAAGGCTTACTTACCTTTCTTTAGCCAGAAGGACAGACATCCCCACAAGCTTGGCAAACTCTTCTGATGTTAAGGATCCCCTTTCTGAAACCTAGTAGCAACACGCAGCAGAAGACAAAACAAACCCAAAGGAAACAAACAAGCAAGCAAAGAAAGCAGCCATGATTAGCTGAGTACACTTAGAGGGATGGATATATAGTCAGCACATGCAGGAAATGCTTTCCTGGATTTTCCCCACCACTGAAAAACTAAACCTTTATTTCTAGATTTACTTTTATGTGTATGAGTACTTTGCCTGCATGGAGGCATGCCACATTTGTGCCTGATCCCTCCATCAGGGGAGGGGGGTCTGGGAACTGACTCTAGGTCCCCGGAGAGAGCAAGTGCTCTTAACCACAAGTCATCTCTCCAGCTCCACAGGACTAAATTTAAAGTGATCAATTCTATCGAAGTTGATGGATTCGGAACAGGTGGAGCAGAGTCTACATAACACCACAAAGCTGTTCATGATGTAAGGCGACCCTTTATGAAAACCTAGAAAGGAACACAGCAAACTGTGCATCACACGCTTTGGGAGGGGGGCACACAGAGTTCTAGTCAGGTCCAGGAAAGAAAACCTGTTCCCAATGCTGACCTTCAATAAGAAAGCGAGCACCTTTGGCAGTTGTGTCTTGAAGGCCTGCTCTTTTCAGAAGGGAAAGAGGGGTAAGGGAGCTGGCGAGGAGGAGCGAGGGGAAACTGTGGTGGGGACATATTGTATGAGAGAAGAATCAATCTCAATAATAATTAAAAAAGGATGTTTACGGAAACAAAAACTTCAAAAACTGATTAAATGAACACATCATTATGAATCACAAACCATTAAGCCTGTGAATGACTTTTTAGCAAAGGTAAACTCAACAGTAAATCCTGCTTCTCAAGTTGCTGGGCATTTGGATCTTTGTGACAAGCTCTAAGGACCGAAGGGAACAGGATTCACATACTGTCTCCAGGGCTGAGGCCACCATTTCCTCTTCCTTGTGAGTTTGAAGCTCAATTACCATGACACCACTGTCAAAAACCCGGAGCCTGGCAAACACAGAAGCAAGGACAAAGTGTGGGTACATCTAGGATGCTCGACCACAGAGGAGAAGCAAACCACGTTCTACTTTATTTTATGCCTGGGCCTGAGGACAAGCACACAATGTTTAACCCATAATGAGCACATGCAAACCTGACAGAATTAAAGAATTCTAGAATTAACAGACAATAAAACAATGAGCTACAATCTACATGGTAAGGTTTTTCTGGTTTGGGGTGATATTAGCCTGAGGAGAATTCAGAATTGAACATGTGCACCACTGAAGGTTCCTGAGTTTCCTCTGTGAAGTCACAAGAGTGTGAATATGATCAGTCCCAGGACACACCCATGCTGATAGGATGAAGGCAAGAGGACAGCCGATGCTTGCAGTATTGGTGAGCTGAGGTCCCAGACAGCATAACCTCAAGAGGCCATGGTTTTGGCTTGCCATGCACAGTGGTAAGCTTGGATAGACTATCGGGTCTGCTCTGTGGAGAACCATGGTTACAGTCGGCAAACCTCCCCCCCGTGAAGGTTACCTGATAGGCAATTTCAGCGCTTCCAGCATCTTGCACGCATTTACTAGATCTTCTGGTGAGAGCAACTAATGAGAAAAAGAAATCCAGTTTACACTGAAAATCAACAGAGTGGTCCTATATAACTGTAATAATCACTAGAACAGATAAAAACTCAATGGCATATGACCCAGGCTTTTCAGTCCTGAACATATACCCAGGGATCTGCATACCCTGCATGAGACGTTTGTACCCCACGGTTTACCGCTGCTTTATTCACTATAATAACAAACTGGACTCAACCTACTTGTGCATCAGCAGACAAGTGGATAATGAAACGTTGGTGTGTGTGTGTGCATGTGCGTGTGTGCGTGTGTACTTAAATTGGAATTAAAATGGAATATTATTCAGATCTAAAGAAAAATAAAGTAAAAGATTTGCCAAAAACTGGATGGACTTAGAATGCATAAATATTAATTGAAATCATACATTCTAACGAAAAGAAATCCTACATGTTCTTTCATATGTGGAAGCTAGTCATTTTGTGAGCATGTGTGAGTGTGTGTGTGTGTGTGTAAAGAAATGCACATGTGGGTACCATATAACAGAAGGAAAAAGAACAAGAAAGGCTAATCTAAGGGATGAGGAGGAACTGAAGTGGGTAATAGACACAAGTTAGGAAAGAGGATAGAAAGCTAACTATTTTTCTAGTTATAATTCTGTCATGAGATTTTTGGTTTTGATGGCGGTTAAGTACATAAAACATCCTTGCTACTGAAAATGTAACATTTAATGTGAAGAAGCCTCATAGCTCTCATTTTGAGTGCCAATTCTAACTATAAAGGAGCTCACTGGAGAATACAGGTTTTGGGTCTGGTTTATTTTGGTATGTGATGTTTTATTTTCAAGTTATTTTTAATAATAAAATCTAAAATGCTGGGGCTGGTGAGATGGCTCAGCGGGTAAGAGCACTGACTGCTCTTCCGAAGATCCTGAGTTCGGATCCCAGCAGCCACATGGTGGCTCACAACCACTGGTAATGAGATCTGACGCCCTCTTCTGGTGCTTCTGAGTACAGCTACAGTGTATTAAGCTGGAGCGAGCAGGGCAGGAGCGAGTGGGGCCAGAGTGAGGGGAGGGGTGTCCTGAGTTCAATTCCCAGCAGCCACACACATGATGGCTCACGGCCATCTGTATAGCCACAGCGTACTCATACACATAAAATAAATAAATAAATAAATCTTTCAAAAAAAATCTAAAATGCTTTTTATAAGGTTAAAAAAAAAGTATTATTCATCCAGTACTGCAGGTAACTCAATCATAAGGCAAAAAGGATAAACCAAAAGACTCCAAAAAGAAGCCAAAGACTCCACTGTAGCAGTACTGTCCAACACAAAAGCAGCGCAGGTCGCATGCACGACTTCACGACTTATAGGACCCACATAAGATTCAAAACAAAAAGGGCTAGGGATGCAGCTGAACAGTAGAACCCTTCTTTGTCTAGCGTGTGAAGGCTCCGGGCTCACACTCTAGTTCTGTAATAAATAATAACAACAAAACTTTCTTGACATGGATGCTGATCTTTGCTTATTTTATCCTTCACACTGTTTCTTTTATTAGATATTTTCTTTATTTACATTTCAAATGATATCTCCTCTCCTGGTTAAAATATCAAAACAATATCAAAAACTAAAACAAAAAACAAACCCTGTTTCCTCTCCCCTCCCCCTGCTCATCAACCCACCCTTTCCTGCATCCTGGCCCTGGCATTCCCCTACACTGGGGCATAGAACCTTCACAGGGCCAAGGGCGTCTCCTCCCATTGATGACCAACTAGGCCATCCTCTGCTATACATATGCTGCTGGAGCCATTAGTCCCACCATGTGTACTCTTTGGTTGGCAGTTTAGTCCTTGGGAGCTCTGAGGGTACTAGTTAGTTCATATTGTTGTTCCTCCTCAAGGACTGCAAACCCTTCAGCTCCTTGGGTCCTTTCTCTAGCTCCTTAATTGGGGATCCTGGGCTCAGTCCAATGGATGGCTGTGAGCCTCTACTTCTGTATTAGTTGGGTACAGTCAGAGCCTCTCAGGAGACAGCTATATCAGGTTCCTGTCTGCCAGCACTTGCTGGCATCCACAATAGTGTCTGGATTTGATGATTGAATATAGGAAAGATTCCCAGATGGAGCAGTCTCTGGATTGTCCTTCCTTCAGTCTCTGCTCCATAGTTTGTCTCTGCAACTCCTTCCATGGGTATTTTGTTCCCCCTTTTAAGAAAGAACAAATTATCCACACTTTGGTCTTCCTTCTTCTTGAGTTTCTTGTGGTTTGTAGGTTGTATTTTGGGTATTTCAAGCTTCTGGGCTAATATCCACTTATCAATGAGTGCATACCATGTGTGCTCTTTTGTGATTGGGTTACCTCACTCAGGATGATATTTTCTAGTTATATCCATTTCCCTAAGAATTTCATAAATTCATTGTTTTTAATAGCTGAGTAGTACTCCATTGTGTAGATGTACGACATTTTCTGTATCCATTCCTCTGTTGAGGGACATTTGGGTTGTTTCCAGTTTCTGGCTATTATAAATAAGGCTGCTATGAACATAGTGGAGCATGTGTCCTTATTACATGTTGGAGCATCTTCTGGGTATATGCCCAGGAGTGGTATAGCCGGGTCCTCTGGTAGCACTATGTCCAATTTCCTGAGGAACTGCCAAACTGATTTCCAGAGTGGTTGTACCAGCTTGCAATCTCATTAGCAATGAAGGAGTGTTCCTCTTTCTCCACAACCTCTCCAGCATCTGCTGTCACCTGAGTTTTTGATCTTTGCCATTCTGACTGGTGTGAGGTGGAATCTCAGGGTTGTTTTAATTTGTATTTCCCTGATGACTAAGGATATTGAACATTTCTTTAGGTGCTTCTCAGTCATTTGGTATTCCTCAGTTGAGAATTCTTTGTTTAGCTCTGTACCCCATTTTTAATAGGGTTATTTGATTCTTTGGAGTCTAACTTCTTGAGTTCTTTGTATATACTGAATATTAGCCTTCTAATATTAGCCCTCTAATGTGACAGGCAAGTGGATCAATGGAATAGAATTGAAGACCAGAAATAAACCCACACACCTATGGTCACTTGATCTTTGACAAAGGAACTAAAACCATACAGTGGAAAAAAGACAGCATTTTCAACAAATGGTGCTGGCTCAACTGGCGGTTAACATGTAGAAGAATGCAAATCAATACATTCCTTTCTTTCTGTACAAAGCTCAAGTCCAAGTGGATCAAGGACCCACATAAAACCAGATACACTGAAACTAATAGAGAAGAAAGTGGGGAAGAGCCTGGAGCACATAGGCACAGGGGAAAGTTTCCTGAACAGAACACCCGTAGCTTATGCTCTAAGATCAAGAACTGACAAATAATTCATAGCTACACGTAGCTACCAGCGGCCTTTGTTTTCGATAATGCAGCCTTAATAAATCAGCACTGTGTTAGACACAAGCATAGAGTTGAGTCACATGGGATGGCTCCAGAGCCAGGCACGCCTAAGTACAATACTGGTCAAACCGCTGTCTCCAGGTGACCTTAATCAAATTCTTTACACCTTAATTTCCTCATTCCCAAATTATCTTCAAGGCGAGGATAGTAAAAGCAGCTGTGTCACCGAGTCACTGAGGGAAAGTGAAGAAACAGGCAGCATGTGTGGATGGAAAACAGTGTGTCTGGTGACATGAGGACAGCTGCCTAATGGGACTTGGGAGAGGGTTGGAAGGACATCCATGAGTCATATGGAAGTGACTGCTTACCCAAGTCTGCACTGGACTGTGGGGCATCAAGAGACCAGGAATGAGTCTCAGAGGACAACGCACCAGGCGTGACTGGCTAAGGGATCTAAGAACAGCTCTAGCTGACACACAGTCAAAGGAGTGAGGCGGCTTTGTCTCTGCACCATGTATAAAGAAATCTGAGTCCAGCTGAGCTCCGGCCAAAGAGTTAAAACCCTGCAAAGAAAAGCTTCTATTCGTTCCAGTGCAAACACGGAGCGCAGAGCTGATGGGCATCACAGAGTTGATGGGCATCGCAGAGCCGATGGGCATCGCTGATGGGCATCGCAGAGCCGATGGGCATCGCAGAGCCGATGGGCATTGCTGATGGGCATCACAGAGCCGATGGGCATCGCAGAGCCGATGGGCATCGCTGATGGGCATTGCAGAGCCGATGGGCAGCGCAGAGCCGATGGGCATCGCAGAGCCGATGGGCAGCGCAGAGCTGATGATGGGCATTGCAGAGCTGATGATGGGCATCGCAGAGCCGATGGGCATCGCAGAGCCGATGGGCGACATCGCGCAGTTCAAAGCAACAGAACTGAGGTCCAGACAGTGAAGCGGACCACGCCAGGCCGCTCAGCGGGCACTGGCAAACCAGGAACAGGATCTACTCCTTGGACCCCAGGTCAACCTTTTGTCTCTCACCACTTTGCTTCTGAAAATAGCTTTAATGTTCACACCATTCCTTAATGTGTACTCACTAGAGGGGGGAGCTTTAGCTAAAAGGTCATCTAAAAATGCCCTTCTTACCTCCATTCCTCGGGCTCGGTTCACTAAACAGTAGACCTCTGTGAGTGACATTATTCCCCCACGTTCCTGTTTAAGTAGGAGAGAACAACAAGCACTTAGAACTTCTTAGCAGAGATCCTAATCTAAGTGAAATCACAAATCAGAACACCACTTTCCTTTGAAAAGCTGTATTTATACAACAGAGAGACTATTGACATACTTTGTAGTGTTTCAAATTCTATATATGGACTTCAGTATCATTTAAATGAAAAGAGAGCTATACCATGTTTCAAAAGGTTTCCGAGAGAGCTATACCACGTCTCTGGCTGCAGACATGTGATTCAGATTAAGGTCTGAGAGCTTAGGGGTCATGAGTGTCGCTGCCACAGCCACACTATAAGCACTGGAAGCCCCCCAGAGGCCAGAGTGACCCTGACAACACGTGTCACTGTGGGGTAAGCTTCAACAAGCACGCCACTGGCTAATTCAGGAAGGGTGGGATGACAGCCACATGAGGCAGAGAAGGAGCAAGCCTCTGCACTTCTCAGCCTTGTGACACCAGTCAGCGAACAGCCACATAGATAAGCCTGGAGCCACCCCATCCGGGGCAAGTGCACGCAGGCTACGACAGTCTTGGAGAATCTCCCTGATTCTTCAGCATGAGAGCCGAGAAGACAGCAGAAGGTACTGGGGGCTGTGAACCTCTCAGAGGAAGGGACATAAATGCTAACAAACTTTAATGTTTTAATTCATTTTACTTAGTAAAGGAAGCAAGTATAGAACTAAGCGATACTATGATTTTACAAGCCCTAATGAATAACATTATGTAGTGATGACGGTTAATGGCTGCTATCTATCTATCTATCTATCTATCTATCTATCTATCTATCTATCTATCTATTTATCTATCTATCTACCTATCTATCTCTCTCTATATATATGTGTGTGTATACATATAAAAATAGTACATACATAGTACATACCTACTGATAGAAATGTACAATATGCCCTAAAAAATATTCTTGTCATAAAATTCCTATTTATAATAGTTTATAGGGAACACATAGAGTGGCAAACATGTTAATACTACATAGTCAAACTATATCTTGTAAGATAAGCTACCAGTTTTTTTTTTTTCAAAAAGAGA
>NW_022196905.1:163509585-163526054 GCF_008632895.1 Mastomys coucha | reverse complement strand
AAAAACCACTTGAGGCTGGGAGTGCAGCTTAGGCAAATAATATTTGCTTAGGATATACAAGGTCTTGGCATTTGACTATCGGTACAAAAACCTAAAGCCGAACCAAAACAACCACACACACAAAAAAAAAAAAAAAAAAAAAAAAAATAAGGAAAGAGAGAAAGAAAGAAAGAAAGAAAGGAAGGAAGGAAGGAAGGAAGGAAAAGAAGTAAAAAGAGAATAAAAGAGAGAGAAAAAATTGGAGAGACAGTGAAGCGAGTGTAAAGAAAGAATCTGGCCATGAGAAAGCGAACTGTAAAAACAAACACGCACACCAACCAGACCTTGGCATTAGGGATGTTCAGTGTTTAATTAAGAAGCGGTGCTGTAGCTGTGTTTACAGGAGTCCTCTATTACTGTAGGTGTTAAAATATTTAAATATAAGATGACCTGGAATCCACTTTAAAATAATTCAAAGCAGAGGGTGATTTACTGGTGAAGCCAGATGACAGGCACACAGGGATTTGCTATATTAATTTGGCATATATTTAAAACAGCTCTTTAACAAAGTACACTACACAACTATTGGCAGTATATTATAAAGACTAGATACAGAGCCAAGCAGGATGGAGCAAGCCTTTAACCTCAGCTCTCAGTAGGCAGAGGCGGGCAGACCTCTCAAGGCCAGCCTGGTCTACGGAGTGAGTGCGAGGACAGCTAGGACTATGGAGAAAAAGCCTGTTTTTTAAAAAAGACTGGTTCATGTTTATAATCCCAGCCCTTAGAGAGTCAGAGGTAGAAGAATGGTGAGTTCAAGGCCAGCTTGGGCTACAAAATGAGATCATGTCTCAAAAACAAACAAGATAGGCTAGAGAGACATTTGTTTATACAGAAAAGGATCTTTTGAAAACAGGAAAAACTTTTCATCAAACAGACTTTAAAAACGTATAAACATCTGAAATGAAAGCTGAAAGCTATTTTTGAAGATTATGATCAAAAGTTAATTAATAAGTATACTAATCTAACTTAATATTCCTGGAAGAAAAAAAAATCATTTAATGTTAACCACACCACAGAAAAACAGGTTCTTGAGATTTCTGATGACATGAAAATAACTTAGCACAGTTTTGAACGGATGCTGGGTCTGGCTTTCCCTACCTCCAAAGGTGCCTGCAATATTCCAGCCAGTTGTTTGGCCAGTTGCATGTGGTACTGTGTGCCTGAGCCGTAGGTTTCTCGGGTGACTGGGTTCGCTATTCCCATACTCAACAAGTACGACTTAAACCGGATGGTCTACAAGAGAGGGGAGGAATGCATCAGTAGACAGCAAAATTAGTCTCTCTTCACAGCATTCTCATCATAAACTCAAGGTGCCTCAATGACTTCTCTATAGACCTATGTCTTCTCCTGCGTTTCCATGCTGTAAACCACAACGCAGCGAACTTCCTAGTTGTCCCTTGAGCAAATCTAGTTATTCTCCTGCCGTCTACCCGTTATCCTCCTGCCTTCTACCCCAGTTATCCTCCTGCCGTCTACCCGTTATTCTCCTGCCTTCTACCCCAGTTATCCTCCTGCCGTCTACCCCAGTTATCCTCCTGCCGTCTACCCCAGTTATCCTCCTGCCATCTACCCCAGTTATCCTCCTGCCTCTGCCATCTACCCCAGTTATCCTCCTGCCGTCTACCCCAGTTATCCTCCTGCCGTCTACCCCAGTTATCCTCCTGCCGTCTACCCCAGTTATTCTCCTGCCTTCTACCCGTTATTCTCCTGCCTTCTACCCCAGTTATCCTCCTGCCGTCTACCCGTTATTCTCCTGCCTTCTACCCCAGTTATCCTCCTGCCGTCTACCCCAGTTATCCTCCTGCCGTCTACCCCAGTTATCCTCCTGCCGTCTACCCCAGTTATCCTCCTGCCTTCTACCCCAGTTATTCTCCTGCCTTCTACCCCAGTCTACCATATCCTTTATTTTCAAAGGGTTTTTTTTGTGGATTTTTTTATAAAGACTTATTTATTGTTATATGTAAGTACACTGAAGCTGTCTTCAGACACACCAGAAGAGGCCATCAGATCTCCTTACAGATGGTTGTGAGCCACGTGGTTGCTGGGATTTGAACTCAGGACCTTCGGAAGAGCAGTCAGTGCTCTTTCCCGCTGAGCCATCTCACCAGCCTATTTTCAAAGTTTTATGTGAAAGGAAAATTAGGTAGTAATTATGCTATTTTTAATGCTAACCAAATGTTAAAACTAAAAACTTACAAAGGAGAAATGGATATGACCACATCATGGCCAAACTTAATAAGGCAGGCATCAAAACCAGATTTGCACGAAATAGCTACTCTTTAGACATTTCAATAGATTCATTTTCTACACCATAAGAAAGAACACTGAAATAATCTTGAGTCCTTGTAGAACTAGCAAAAAAAAAAAAAAAAAAAAAAAAAAAAAAAAAAAAAAAAGAGTATGACCTAGTTTCTCGTTTCTAAACGTTTGGCACTTTCATCTGTAATGAATAAAAACATTACACTAACAAAGCAGGGTCACTGAGGTGGCTTAGTGGACAGCTGCGCTTGCCACCAAACCTGACCACCTGAACTCAATGCCCAGGACCTTCACGGTGGAATTGGGAGTTGTCTTCTGACCACTACATGCATACTGTGGCACAGCTTGCACAGATAAATAAATAAATAAATAAATAAATAAATAAATAAATAAATAAATAAATGTAATAATAATAATAATAATTAGAAGGCAGCGAACTATGAGAAGCCACAGACAAAGCTCACTGGGATGGGGAGAACTGGTCAACCTCAGGGACATCACTACATTCTACCTGGTGTTTAACCCTGCAAAGGTAAAACAAGCTCCCTCACCTCATCTTCTGTGACATCGCCTTGCTTCTCTTTAATCTTATTAGCGATTGATTTTGATAACTCCACCATTTCCTTAGCCTGGACAGAGAAAAGACGAAGATCCTTCTGAGAAAATACTCTTTTGAGATCATCATGACTGAGTGTGAGTGGATAGGTGACACATACCTTGATCATCAGCTTGCTCAGGTCTTCGAAGGCCTGAAATGAGAAATGGAGTTTGTGATGCAATCATTTTAAGGAATTAAGATGTTTTAAAGCAATGATGCAAACATAAAATTTTCTAGCAAATATCAATTTATTATTAAGCAACACATCTACCTCACTTTAAAAATCTACTTTAAGAAACTGTAAACTTCCTCAAACTACAACCAAACTTTTCTTTTTTTTTTTTATTAGATATTTTCTTTATTTACATGTCATATGATTTTTCTTTTCCCAGTTTCCCCTCCCAGGAACAAACAAACAAACAAACAAAAACAACAAGAACAAACCCCTGTGTTGCTTCCCCCCTCCCCATGTTTGCCACCCCACCCTCTCCCACTTATTGATTCTGGCATTCCCCTACACTGGGGCACAGAACCTTCAAAGGACCAAGGACCTCTCCTCCCATTGATGATTGATTTTGCAATCCTCTACTATACACATGCTGCCAGAACAATCAGTCCTACCATGTATACTCCTTACAACCAAACTTTTCATAGATTGTTATTTACTGTTCTTGGACACATAAGAAAATCTGAATCTGGGTGTGGTTCAGTGATAGAATGCTTTTCTGGCATCTGTGAGGTCCTGGCTTGTGCACACACACACATACACACAAACACACACACACACACACAAAGACATAGACACACATTGAGTAAAAACAAAAAAGTCACAGTTTTTTTTCCTACTATGAGATAAAACAAAAAACGAAAAACAAAAAACCAAGACTATAAAAAGCTTTCCAGGTTGAAAATGACAATACCCAGCTGCAGAAATACTTTTTATTTTTTATTTTTGGACAGAATTATTTTGGTTGAAAAGCAGGTATGACTTGACTGAGCCTTAGCCTCTGAATGTTAAACCATGACACTCACAGTTTTGCATGCAGTGGCTACTGCACAAAAAGCACAGATGCCACCCGAACAGATTAAACAAAATCTGTAGCAGAAGCCGTCGACTCCAAGGGCTTCTTCAAACGGAATCAGATACGTTTCTGATAAATTATTTCAGGTTATTGAAAATAACTGCACAATTTCTCAACTAAGTGATGTGCACAGATACCTGTTTTTTTGAAAACCCATTAAGAGCTTGTCACTGATTGAAAGCTCAGTCCACACAGTGCTCTGACACACACAGCTGGGCTCTGATCAGCTCTGACACACACAGTGCTCTGACACACACAGTACTCTGACACACACAGTGCTCTGAACACACAGCTGGGGCTCTGACACACACAATGCTCTGACACACACAGCTGGGCTCTGATCAGCTCTGACACACACAGTGCTCTGACACACACAATGCTCTGACACACACAGTGCTCTGACACACACAGCTGGGGCTCTGACACACACAGTACTCTGACACACACACAGTGCTCTGACACACACAGTTGGGGCTCTGATCAGCTCTGACACACACAGTACTCTGACACACACAGCTGGGGCTCCGATCAGCTACGCCAATCCACAGGAAAGTACCCCCGCCTGCAGATTTTTTTTTTTCTTTTGCTCAAAGAATGGTGTAAGAATAGTCGTGTAAGGTCCTTATAGGCAGTCCACTAAGCTAACCCTGAAAACAAAAGGAGCGTGCACACACATCACAGGAATTTCCTCAGATAAACAAAGGCTTGGACACAGGGCTCTTATCAGCAAGGGCCAGCAGATGCAGGAAGCCCTTTGTGGGAGGCTCCGGGCACCAGCCATGAAACTTAGTCAATTCTTACATTTAAATCATACCCCAACCTGGTTTGCAAAACTAGAACAAAGACACATGGTACAATCTTGGATTCTTACATGGACTACACAACAGTATAAGAAATCACTTGTATATTTTCATAGAAAAAAATACTAAAACTCTGAGTGTACACAGAATATATCCTTTATCAGTTGTAATCAATAAAAATAAATATACATATCACATTGCCTTAAAAGGATTGGCTATAAAACATCTTAAGTAATTAGAAAACACAAGCAAAAGATTCCTTGCTTTTATTTCTATTAATATTATAAACTATAGAATCAGCAAACTATAAAAAGTATGGGTGGGAATGTAAAATAAAAACTCAAGCCAGACAGATGCACACACCCATCCTAGTATGACGTCCTCCAGTTTAAGGAACGTTCTACCTTCACACCACAAATTTCCATTTCAACTGTGTGGAAGGGGCACCTGTTTGTGTGCTGGTCTGCAGCATCTGCAGCCTCTGCTCTGGTCATTTATTCATTTCATGAATGACCACACACGACTGAGCCTTCTGTCTCAGTACTGGAGATTGCAGGCCTCTGCGTAGCCCACCCTTTTACCTGGTGAGAACAACACCTATTCATCTTTCTGGTCTTTGATTCCATCTTCCTGATGTTAATGAGTCTTCCTTGAACCCCACAGATGTTAAGGGTCATGTCATGGGTCCCTTCTGGGTCCTGAATTCTTTCTTCACAAGGTGTGTGATGATGACAATACACCAGCTTACCCTGCCCTCACAGTAACCACAGCTCCTCATGTAGGTCTGCAGTGTGGATAAAAAGAACTATTTCCTAAATAGATCAGGCCCTGCACAGAATATCATGTCTGTGGAGAATTTGTTGAGGTGTGAGAATCCATGAAAATGGAAATAATTTATTTCTTGAAGTAGACTAATTTATTTCATAAATTAAGAACTTTATTTTGAGCATCTCAATAACCTTCAGAGAAAAGGAAATCAAAGAACAGAAAATAGCTCGCTATCCTAAACCTTCTCTGGAAATGTGACCACAAAGGGAAAACAATGTTAAAGTACGCAAGCTGAGGTAGATCTCTGGGAGACCACGGAGCTGTAGGCCAGCTAAATATACTCCAAATTATGGACCGGAACCCATCAAAGCCATAAGAGGATGTTTAAGGATTACCTCAGAAATGTTTTTGTCCGTTTCTTTTCTTTTCTCTTCAAGTTTCCTTTCAATACCTACAATTCCAACAGCTCTTACTCTTCCTGGCTGGAAAAAAAAACCAAAACAATAGAAGAAGCAAGTAGATCATAAAACACACAAAACGGGAAGGAAACAAAGGCCTTTGTAAAGCACACTGAGTTTTCAAAGGTGGGAAAGAACCCACAAAGGCGGCATGCGGCTGCATCCCGCTTCCCTTCAGAACACTTGTTTCCTTCCTGGTTGCACATTATGACCTTCAAATATTAGGGGAAAAAATAAATTTATAATCAATGGCATGCATGTTTCTCTCTGTATTTTAGGTATAGTTAAACTTCTTATTCATTTTCTATTCTTTGGAGATCTATCATATATTATATACTTAAGAATTTACCAAATGTATAAACAACTGTAGCTAAAATTCTTGTAGTTAACAAGCTCTTAAGCCATTTTCTCACATCTGGGTGCCTGTCCAGAGTTGGGTGATTGGTTTAGACTAATTTTTAGGAAAATTCATTTTTTTACAATTAGAACTCTATTGTTTTGTTTTTGACAACTTTGTGATCGTAGAGAGTTCCTCTTTCTCCTCTTCAATTTTTTGTTTTTGTTTTTTGGTTTTTTGTTTTGTTTTGTTTTACTTTGTGACAGGGTCTCCCTATGTAGCCTGCTGTCCCAGGTATGTAGCCAGCTAGTCCCTAGCTGTCCTGGAACTTACCACGTAGACCAGATTGGTCTTGAACTCAGAGAGATCTGCCAGCCTTTCCCTCCAAAATACTAGGACTGAAGGTGCACACTATCACATGGCCAGAGTCTTTTTACAGAGCACACGGGTACAGAGATGAAACCCTGTACCAGCTGAGCCCGTGTCTCACACTTGGGAGGCTGAGGTAGGAGGAGCAAGGCCAGCTGGGCTATGCACAAGTTCTAGGTCTGTCTTAAGAACACAAACAAGGAGCTGGCGAGATGGCTCAGCGGGTGAGACCACGGACTGCTTTTCTGAAGGTCCTGAGTTCAAATCCCAGCAGCCACATGGTGGCTCACAACCATCCGTAATGAGATCTGATGCCCTCTTCTGGTGTGTCTGAAGATAGCTACAGTGTACTTACATATAATAATAAATAAATCTTTAAAAAAAAAAAGAACACAAACAAAAAGGAAGATACTATATATACAAATAGCTTTAAAAGAAATACCTGGGGTCCTTTATTTGTTTGTAGTGACTGGGAAACTGGCACAGTCTCCCATCTTCTCTGTGTCATTTCTTCTGATAAACGCCTATAAAACTGCAATGCGCATGCAAACACTTGAGTCAAATGGCAGCCGTCACATACATGCTATAAACATTCCTTTACTACAAGGTTCAGTCATCAGTAACAAGACTAGGCCCTTAGACATTAAAGGAAGTTGAAAGTTGTTTTCTAGGATCAGCTTTAGAAAGCACCAAGAAACGAACACACACACACACACTCACACACACACACACTCACACACACACACACACACAGAGGAACTGGCCTTCTACATAGGGCAGAGTTCTCTCCCAACACGTGAGCGATACTGAAGTGAACACTCTCACTTTAAGCAGTCCTACATATGTGGAACACTTCAACCATTTTCCCACAAAAGCAGCAGAGAATATAACAGAAAAATTAGGGACAAGGCAGATGCAGAAGCGCACACCTAAAATCCTGGTAAGAGGATTAGTTCTAGGCTACCCTCAATTATCTAACAAATTCAAGGCCACTATGGGCCACATTATACTCTGTTCCAAAAAACAGCATAAAACAAAACCAAAATCAGGGACAAAATGTGGCTAAGCTCAAAAAAGAAATCAAATATATTTTCTCAGTACAATGAAAACAACTTTGGCAAAGTCACTTCATTTGTCTTAAGAACAAGTGTCTAGCAACTTCCTAATTAGACCTTGACACTGCAGCGTCCTACTTGAGTCCTTCTCTGTCTGGAGCTAACCGACAGCAGTTGCCTGCTGGTGAGCTTTTACATAGGTCAGCTTAATATCTTCCCATGGAAGGTTCATCAACTACCCACTAAAGGCTTCCCCGGCCGCCGAGGGTCACCTAGGGCCACCTAGGGCTACCGAGGGCTGCCGAGGGCCACCAAGGGCCACCGAGGGCCACCGAGGGCCACCAAGGGCCACCTAGGCTTCCAGCTTCTGATGGAACCTCACCCTCCTGCTTGTCAGTTTTGATAAGGATCAAAACACAAATTTTGTTTTGTTTTGTTAAACAAAATCCAGTATGCTTCATAATACTGCCTTCTGCCATATTAACATACAATACAGACTTTAGCTTACCTCAATCTGGCCATGATACTGCCTTCTGCCATGTCAACATACAATACAGACTTGCAAATCCAACCGCACTCCTGAGACGCTTACCTCAATCTGGCCGTGCTCTTTGAAGGAGAGCCTGATGTAGGAGTTCTTACTGCTCTGGAACGGACCGGGCTCTTTGTTAGAAGGAGCTGGGTGCAGATGAACCACGATTTTGGCGCTAATGAAACAGCAAATATGTTCGCCATTTTAAAATTACTAATTCTGTTTTTTATAATTTTCATTTACCTGTTTTTATGTACTGCTTTGAGGTAGGATCTCACTGTGCAGCTCTGGCAAGCCTGGAACTTGCTTGTAGTCCAGGCTAACCTCCAACACAGAAATTCACCTGCCTCTGCCTCCACATGCTGAGATTAAAAGTATGAGCCACTACAACAAGCACTATTCTTTAGGCTTTTTTTTTTAATATTTCAAATGACTCTTAGACTTATATAAAACCACCAAATTTCCTAAAAAGCATTCTTTTCTAATTTATATTCAGGATCATTAAGGCCTGCAAAAATAAAACTCATAAGATATGAACTAAAAAAAAGAAAGCAGGCTGAGCAAGACATCAGGAGAAAGGCAGCAGGCGGCACCCCTCTCTGGCCTCTGCACCAGCCCCTCTGCACCAGCCCCTCTGCACCAGCCCCTCTGCACCAGCTCCTCAGCAGGCGGCACCCCTCTCTGGCCTCTGCACCAGCCCCTCTGCACCAGCCCCTCTGCACCAGCCCCTCTGCACCAGCCCCTCTGCACCAGCCCCTCTGCACCAGCCCCTCTGCACCAGCTCTTCAGCAGGCGGCACCCCTCTCTGGCCTCTGCACCAGCCCCTCTGCTATAAACTAACTCCAAACGGATCAAAGACCTAAATGTAAAACAATAACTGCTGGAAGAAGCATATACAGTACCCTCCATGACACAGGAGTAGTGAAGGACTCTGAGTATGCCTCCATTTGCCCAGGAATCATGGTCAACACCAGCAGTGGTGGCACACGCCTTTAAGTCCAGGATTCAGGAGGCAGAGGCAGACGAGCCTCTGAGTTTGAGGCCAGTCTGGTCTACAGAGCGAGTTCTAGGATATCTAGGGCTATGCAGAGAGACCCTGTCTCAAAAAAAAAAAAAAAAAAAAAAAAAAAAAAAAAAAAAAAAAAAAGCGAAATAAAATAAAAGAATCAATCATGTGAACAGGAAGTCCACAGAATGAGAGCCAATCTTTGTCAGCTACACATGTGACAGAGGAATACTATCTACCTCTACATATCTCTATCTTTCTTTGTTTACTCTGGTGACAAATGACCCATTCAAAAACCACACTTGGGATCTGAACAGAGATTCTCAAAAGAAGAAAAAAATGCCTAAGAAATATCCGCCCAAAATGTTCATCATCCCTAGCAATTGGGGAAATGCAATCAAAACAACTTTGAGATCTATCCTACTCCAGTGAGACCGGCAAAGATAACACAACAGCTGACAACTAATGTTAGAGATGACACAGGGAAAAAGAAAGTCTTGTTTACTGCTCTGGGTTGCAATCTGGTGCAGCCACTCTGGAAATCAATGTGGAAAACCCTTTAAAACCAATCTACCATATGACCCAGATACATCACTCCGGCTTATTTCCAAAGGACTGAACATCGTACTCCACAAGACAGTTGCTTTGTCGTGTTCATTGCTGCTCTGTTCATAATACCTAGGACATGAAAACAACCTAAATGTCCTTCAGGCAGCAGAGATGATGAAGATGTGGTACACATACACTATGGAGTACTCTAGCTGTAAAACAACCTAGACGTCCTTCAGGCAGCAGAGAGGATAAAGATGTGGTACACAGACACTAGGGAGGACTCTAGCTGTAAAACAACGTAAACGTCTTTCAGGCAGCAGAGATGATGAAGACATGGTACACGGACACTATAGAGTACACTAGCTGTAAAGAGAAAGGAGGTTGTGAACTTTGCAGGTACGTGGATGGAAGCAGAAAAGATCAAGGGGTCGAGGGACCTCAAACCCAGAAAGACAAGTGTCACATGCTCTCTCTTCTGAGGCTCTTAACCTCTTCATGTTCTCTAGTGCAAGTATGTATCCTGTAAAAACTGCAGAAACCAGGAACGCAAAAGAGACTGGGATGAGGGGGGGGGGGCAGGGGGAGATAGAGAAGGTACTTGAATAGGAGCCTACAACTGATGTGAAGGTGAAGGAAAACTGGACAAATGGGGGGGGCCCTTAATTAGGACACAGAAGAAGATAAACAAAAAGGGGGGAAGTAAAAAACAGTAAGGATGTCTGAAAAGTCAGGAGAAAATTGTGACAATCCTCCCCTTGAGAGCCACAGATGATCTATAAAAATCCCAACACCAGCCATGAGAAGCTCTGCTCTGCGTGGTTGCTCAGGGCTGCCTGACTCCTCAGACAGTCTAGGCTATTGCTGTTGTCCTTGGTTGTCTCTCAGAGGTGGGAGGTTAAGTCCCTATGGCTGGGGACACTATGCACTTCAGACACATGATCTGGAGGCTCCAAGATGGTTCTGACTTTAACACCTCCCCACTGAGGTCATGGTTCCAGAAGGTGGCATTCTAAGGGAGCAACCATAGTCCTACCCAGCTCTGACCCTAGGTGCCACGCACACTTTGCGTGACAGTGGTATTTGAGGCGTAAACTTCAAGGAAAGTCAGTCTCCTGCCTCCGCAATTGTCTCCTGGCACCCCAAACTCAGAGGTAGCCCAGATATGTCCTCGTACTTGTGTGCTAGTGGCCCACCAAGATATCATTTCTTAACAGCTAGAAAAAAAAATTCGGATATTGCTCCCTGACTTTCACCAATGTTCCAACGTCCTAGTTAAACCCCTGCTTGGAATGTTAAGCCATTCTAACTAATTGCCTCCAGCATTGTGGGTAGGGCACTGAAGCTCACAGAATGAGAGACTTATCCCAGAACAAGGTCAAGTAAAATCCTCATTCTCAGTCATGTACTACAGCTGAACCACTCCTAGGAATTAGCAAGAGACTGTCTCTACTTCCCCAAAAGATTAGCATAGTGGGCAATCATACCTAGGATGGGCGGGACCTTAATCTGAGAGTGTGTGTGTGAGAGACTGCAGCATTGAGCATTCTAGATTGAGCATTCAGCAGCAGGCAGTCTGCATTCAGCATTTGGACTCGCTTGCACTCGGATTAGAACAAACTTTGGTGGACTAGGACTTAAGATTCATGCAGTCTGTAGCCCTCCCCTCCCCCTGGCCCAGAGTGATTGGGCCCAGGGGGTGCAGTACCAGTTGAGATTCAAGAGATTGAGCATTCAAGATTTGAGCATTGAGCATTGAAGATTCGAGATTCGAGCCTCTACTCTCCTGCCCAGCCCATGTAGCCCGAGTGTGCTTGGAGCCCAGGTGCTGCACCAGTCCAGAGGAGATGGCTGATGTTTTAGATCCAGTGTGTTTTAGATGGCCTCAGATGTACCTTGACTACGAGCTGCCAGATTTTTCATTTCTCTTTTGCAATGATTGTAAAAGCTTCATGTCATTTTTAAAGAAATACACTCAGACCTTACACCACTTGTGTCTCGTCTGTTTGTCAAAGCCGAATCCCGTGCACACCTGGCCAGAACCCATCGTCCCGCGGAACAAGAGACCCGTAAGAAACCCTAGTCCATGGCACCTAGGAACCATAGTCCTACCCAGCCATGACCCTAGGAACCATAGTCCTACCCAGCCATGACCCTAGGAACCATAGCCCTACCCAGCCATGACCCTAGGAACCATAGTCCTACCCAGCCATGACCCTAGGAACCATAGTCCTACCCAGCCATGACCCTGTGGACCATAACAAGGAATGATAATCCTAAGGAAATAGGGTTATCAATAAGTTATCAACATCAATAGTTCTTTTCCTCAGATGAGGTGTTCCTGGGTTTAAACACTGAATAGTGCACACACATGAACGACAAGTGTGCTGTGGAAATACATATGGTAAGAGCAGGGCTACATTATTTATTATAATGCAAGGATATTGCAGCAATTATTCACTCCATTATTCAGACTTCGAGTGGACATACAGTGGAAGCACACCCTGAAAGGACCTACTGACCAGTATTGTGACAGCAAATGGTTTTGTGAATGGAGACTGTTAGAACTCACCTCTTCCCGATTCCAGCCGCCTGCTCCTCGATGAACACAATCTGAGACAGGGGAATGGCCATGCAGCACTCCTAAGAGGAAAGCAGCAGAAAAAGAGGAGCTGCGTTATACTTGTCAAAAGATCGAGCCCAACAGGGCTAGAGAGCTGTTCCCTGTGAGGTACTTAAAGACAACAATGCTGTAATCCTAAAGAAACTGCCCCCTCTCTGCCTGGCAAGCGCTCCACCACAGCTACACCTTCAATCGTCTTAATAAACATCAGGAGAATTAAATAAAATTGGTTGCTGGCATTTGGTGCATGGGAGGACATAAGAGATTTAAAGGCAAGTGCAGGACTGACAAGATGGTTCAGTGGGTAGAGGTGCCTGCCCCCAAGCTTAAACTTGAGTGCCATCCTTGGGGCTCACCTGGTGGAAGAGAGAACCAGTCTGCAACTTAGCCACCTGCTGGTTGACCTCCACCTGTGCACAGTGGCATGCCCACACTCACACACACACAAAATACTAATAAAGAAGAAGTAACTACCCAGGTGGTGAGACATCTGTGACCTCATAGTACCTGTGCATCTGAGACAGGAGGTTATGGACTTCAGCCTGAGTTATACAGTGAGACCCTGTTTCAAAAAATAAAAGTAAATGGGGCTGCAGACATGGCTTAGCAGTTAAGAGCATTTGCTTCTCTTGCCAAACACCAGCATTCAGTTCCTAGCAGTGATGTTGGGTAACTAATGATCACCTGCCACTCTAGGGTCAGGGAATCCAATGCACTCTTCCGCCCTCCCTGGGGCTTTTGAACATCTATTTTTAAAAATGTGATTTATAGCCAGGCAGTGGTGGCACACACCTTTAATCCCAGCACTTGGGAGGCAGAAGCAGGTGGATTTCTGAGTTTGAGGACAGCCTGGTCTAAAGAGTGAGTTCCAGGACAGCCAGGGCTACACAGAGAAACCCTGTCTCAAAAAACCAAAACAAACAAACAAACAAAAAAATGTGATCTATAGCCAATGTAAAGTAATTCACCATTTGTACTGTTCAAACTTCTATTTAAAATGAACCTTCACAAAAAAATTTTTGATGTAATATTTCTTATATGAAAGACAAAAACAAAACAATTCTATGGAGTATATTTTATATGGGGGATTTTTTCTATTTCTTTATAATTTCCCCCACTTTAGCTAGGTTGTATGAACACATGTATATATAGTTTAAGAAAAATACTTATGTAGCTTTGTTATAACTAACTACAAATTTTACAGTCTTTTATAAGTTCACTTGTAGTGGCACATGCCTATAATCCAGTTATTTGAGAGATTAAAAAGGACCACTTGAGTTTAAGGCCAGGCAAGGCATCACAGTAAAGCTATAAAAAAATTAATTTAAATCATTATCCTGACTGGTATATAATAAGTCTAAAAATTCAAAACTGGCTTCTTGTTTATTAATATTTAATTGTACAAATCAATAGATTTCACTTTTTTAACAATTTATTTTGCATCTGTGTGCACTAGCATGCACATACATGGATGTTGCAGCCCCATGGTGCATGTGTGGTGGTCAAAACTGCAGACATGAGTTTTCTAGTTCTATCATAACAGGAAGATCTGGTATAAGAGCTGGAGAAGTGAGAGCATACAGCCATGTAAGAGTCAAGGAAGAGCAGCCTCAAGGGACCCCTCCTCTGCTTGGGTCTGGGGTAGCAAAGATGGAATATGGATTTTACTAAGTAATAATTTAGGAGTATCAGAGGGGAGGTGTTAGCAACATCGAAGTTTTGGAGTAGCGCAGCCATTGAGCTGCTTAGGGCATACTGAAAATAAGGCTGCATGTATGAGTCTTTTATTTGAGAATCCACAAATTGGCGTGGTGGTGAGAAGCATGCACCCTCTGGGGAGTTTCAAGCTGTCTAAAGCACTACACAACACTCTTCCAAAGGATACTTTACAGTTAACAGTTCATCTTGGCACTAAGCATTCATGTTGAGGGGCTGGAGAGATGGCTCAATGGTTAAAAGCACTGGGTCTCTTCCAGAAGACCCAGGTTCAATTCCCAGCACTCACATGTTAGCTCACATGAGAGATGGGAGACCTCTTGTGACCTCCGTGGGTACTGAACACACATGGTCTAAAGACTTAGGCAATCAAAACCCTTAACAGAGCTGGAGCTGGGGAATGATTAGGAAAACAATACATCTGACAGATGTAACTTTCAAGTTAAACCTCTTTGGAATGAAGACATCAGCTCTGTACACATACATCCGACTCTCTAAAAGCTCTAAAATCAGGGTGAGGAGTCTCTGCCGGAGTGATGGAGGGGATGGCTTTCTCAGCAGCCAGCGAATCCCTGCAGCAGAATGCCCCTGCTATCCAGCAACCTGGTACAACAGGATGTTCAGAAGACAATCTTTTTAAGGATGCTCACAGCTGATGAGAAGATTTCTCTACCCTACATTGAACCATGCTGTAAGAGTGATAAGAATTAAGCACCATTCCCCCCAGGAGGCGGAGGCAGATCGATCTCTTTGGACACCCAACTGGTTTATATAGCAAGTTCAAGGTCAGACTAGGCTAGGGAGTAAGGCCCTGTCTCAAAACAAAACAAAAACAAACGAGAGAAAACAAACCGAAAATCTTGAATGGGGGTAGTGAGGTTGTTATTCAGTGATGAAGCACGCGCTCAGCTGGGCCAAGGCGCCCAGTGCTCATCCCCACTCCCAACGCACAGATGAAGGGCAAAGCCCAGAGCAGATGCCGCCGGGGTCTCTTACATTGTTTTTCTGGTCTCTCCAAATCAGCCGGTGAGTACTAAGAAGAAGAGTCCCAGCATCAAACTTTATCTAAAACGATAAGATCGTTACAAAAATGTCAACATCACTCCATATTACCCAGACTTCCTTACACACTAAGCATGCAATATGAAATTATTAAACATTTTAGAATGAGGATTATCACAAAATTAAGAAGCAAAGCTATATACTTCATAAATATAAGCTATGCATCATAATGTATGATTCTATAATATATATGTACACCTATACATATATATAGTAATTATAGAATTGTGGAAATTTCTATGAAAAATCAATAATCTAGATATATAACCAAGAGTAATTAAATAAAATGTATCCTTAGCATAGTACACATGCCAAAATTAGATAACAAGGTAGAGCTGCATATATTATCATGGAATGCTAAGACAGAACTGGTGGGAAAAAAGGAATTTGTAGTATATTACACAGAATTAAATTCTTCAACAAAATGTGTTTTCTATGTGTGTGTCTACCATCTCTACAGAAGTACCAGTCTGAAATGAGTATACAGTTAACAGTGATTACTTCAGGAAAGGGATAAGGAAATGAGAGAGAGAGAAAGAGGCAAGGGATCCTTTTTTAAAGGACTTATTTTAATGTGTGCATGTGAGTGTGTGTCTGTGTGGAGTGTGTGCTCATGACTGTCAGGGTCTGCCTAGGCCAGAAGACAGTGTTGAATCTTATGGAGCTGGAGTTACGCAGCTGTGAGCTAGGAGCAACTGGTTGGTCTGGAAGATCAATGTGTGCTGTCAACTGCTGAGCCATCTCTCCACCAGCCCTACAGCCCTAGTGGATGGCCCTACAGCCCCAGTGGATGGCCCTACAGCCCCAGTGGATGGCCCTACAGCCCCAGTGGATGGGACAGCCCTACATCTCTAGTATATGGCTCTACAGCCCCAATGGATGGCCCTACAACCCCAGTGGATGGCCGAACAGCTCCAATGGATGGCCGTACAGTCCCAGTGGATAACCTTACAAACATACACATACTGGCAGCACTTAAGTGGATTCAATGGGTTTTAAAAAACAGAGAACATGGAGTAACTGGGACCAGCGGGACCAGGCACGCAGGAACTCTGCCAGCCCAGTGACTTGGGTTCCTTCTGGTCTGTCTGGGCTGGGGTCCAGAGCAGACCTTAGGTACAAGCTCTGCAGCCAGTCCCACAACAACCAAAGGAAGCTCCACTCCCAGGTGCTCTGACACACCCAGGATCAGAGCAAGTCCTGGACACACCATCAC
>NW_022196905.1:163488824-163507549 GCF_008632895.1 Mastomys coucha | reverse complement strand
TTATATATTCATGTTCATTTAAGAAAATACTAGTAGCGATGTATTATTTTTAAGTATACAGCTAATATATTTGAAGTTGTTTAAAATTTATAGAGAGAAATGTATTTTCACTATTGCTGTAGATGAGCATCTACATAAGACTGTTAAATTGATTGTTGTTTTATATCAAACAACTTTTATAATACTAAAAAAAAACAGAGAACATAAAATGAGGAGAAGTAATAGTGGGGATAGGGAAGGAATAAAAGGGGGGAACTTGATCAAAATACATTATATGCATGTAAGAACTTTTCAAACAGGAAAACATATTAAATAAGTAACCAGTAGGAGTCTTATAAAGCATCATTCTATATGACCTTGAACATTTTTTACTACACATATTTGCTTGTTCAGTTACCTTGCATATCTATGTGAATATGCCAGTGTCGTAGCACATATCGAAAGGTTGGGACACCTTTCAGGAGTGGAGTTGGTTCTCCCAGCATCTGAGATCTGGGGATCAAACTTAGGTTGCTGTTAGCAGGTGCCTTCCCTGACTGAGCCACTTTGCCCCACCATGGTGTTTTGAGACTGGCTTTCTCTGTGTAGCCCTCTCTGTTTTAGAACTTACTCTGTAGACCACGCTAGCCTAAAACTCACAGAGATCCACCCATCTCTGTCTTGGATCATTCTTAAACAGAAGTTAAATTATGTATTGTGTTAACAACACTGTAAGCTATCCATTGTATTTTATTCCACTAAAAAGTAAAATTTTCACATATCATGCTTATATCAATCCTATGCACTATGCCAAAAGTCTTCAGGGTAGTGGTGCTAATGACGATTTCAAACTTCTCTCTTTCTCTTTCTTACTTTTCTTAAAAACAACAACAACAACAACAACAACAAAACCAAAAAAACAAAAAAATCAAATTTGTACTTAATCATACTTGTTTGAAAAGAAAAAGGAACTTGTTACTGACATACGTAACTTCATGCAACGCTGAAATATATGCACTTTTTATGTTAAACCAAGCATACATAGGAACATGCCTTTTAAAAACCACTTATAACAAATAACCGACACATTGACACACATTTTTAAACATTTTTTTTTCCTAAGAAAAAAATCTAAGATTTTTTTCCTAAGATCTACCATCAGTTTAAATGAACTCCGTGAAGGATATTTTCCTACTTAGGTCTCTGTTGCTGTGATAAACACCAGGATCAAAAGAAACTTGGGGAAGAAAGGGTTTTCTTTCCATTTACAGTTTATACTTCATCTTGAAAGGAAGTCAGGGCAGGAACTCATAACAGGAACCTACAGGCAGGGACTGTGACAGTGACTGTGGAGAGTGGCTGACTGGCTTGGCCCCTGTGGGTACTGAGCTTGCTGTTTTAGACCAGCCCAGACCTCTTGTCAAGAGCAGCCCCACCCACAGTGGGCTGGGCCTCCCACCTCACTCATGACTAATCTAGAAAACGCCCCACAGATTTGGCTACAGAATCATCTGATAGGGACCTTTCCTCGGTCGAAGTTCCCTCTTCCCAGACGACCCTGGTTTGGGTAGAGTCTACAAAAGAACTCAGCAGCACAATATTCTATCAAAACACTTAGACAAATCAGAGAAAAGGCTTTACAAGTCCTGTGTCTTCCTATGGGTCAGGAGTAAAAGGCTAGGTGTGCATATCTTTAACCTCGCACTGGGAGTAACAACAGGGGCATCATTGTGAGTTCCAGGCCAGCGTGGTCGGCACAGTGAGTTCCAGGACAGCTGGGGCTACATATAAGGACCCTGTCTCGAAATAGGGAGGAGGGCGGCTGGAGAGATGGCTCAGCAGTTAAGAGCATTTGCTTCCCGGTCCAGAGGACCCAGCAGGCACATGGTAACTCCAACTCCAGGGAGTCTAACACCTCTGGCGTAGGCTGACAGATGCTCTTACAGACTCACATGTAGACACATAATTAAAAATGAGAAAAAGGTTTAAAATAAAAAGAAGAAATGCTCAAAGTACCTCTAGCATGGAATCTGGCCTAACTTTAAGTGTCTCGGCCAATCTGATTTACACAAAACCAAACACCTGAACTTAAGAATCTCTTTTTCGGGGCTGGAGAGATAGCTCAGAGGTTAAGAGCACTGACTGCCCTTCCAGAGGTCCTGAGTTCAATTCCCGGCAACCACATGGTGGCTCACAACCATCTGTAATGAGATCTGATGCCCTCTTCTGGTGTGTCTGAAGCTACAGTGTGCTCACATACATAGAATAAATAAGTAATTCTTTAAAAAAAAAAAGAATCTCTTTTTCATTAGTTAGTAAAAATTCACATTTCCAAAACAAATGTTAACTTGGAAGCGCATGATGCTCCCTTAGATCAAACAGTTCTGGCTAAGGACCACTGCATTTTTCCTCTCGAAATCAAAGCTTAGGCTATACATTTAAAGCTCAAGCCAGAGTGTATACACCGCTGCTGGGTCAAGGAGCAAGAGGGACTGTGATAGGCTGTAGTGAAGAGATTGTTCTATTGTCCCCTTTTGGGGTCTCCCGTGGATTATTACCTCAACCTGACAAACTAGTTAGGCTGGTTTATATTTACTACTCAAACCCAGAACAATCTAAGTTTACTTAAAAAGTAAATCAAACTTTATTGAAGCAGTCGCGGATGAGAGCTTGCGGCAAAAACACCAGGGAACCTGGGCTAGCTGTAAAGCACTGACCAGGAATAAGTGTATCAAACTTGCAGAGGGAGGCGGAATGCCGCAAGTGAGAACTGGAAACTAAAAGTGCTTTTTAGGGACGCGAGCTCTTTTCCCACTCCTGATCTCTGGTCGTATATTTAATTCAGAACAAGATGGCATGTGGTTTCCAGGTACAGAATACTTGCAATCGATGTTTTATCCTTTGCGAGCCCAGCTCTTTTAAGATTTACGCTTGCATTCCAAAGCCAGGGCTTACCGCATTACTTCATTATTAACGAAGCCTCAAGCCCCCCTCCTAAAGTAAATTACAAAGCAAACAGAGAACCCCCAGGGGCTGGATCCTGCTGCCTCCTTCGGAAATCCTTTCGGGCGAGGGACCCCGGCTCAGCCCAGAACAAATCGTCACCCGTCCGGCAGGAGGGTGGGGACGGCGTTCCGGTGGCGCGCTCGCCACCAGGCGGAACTGGGCTGTCCCGGGCTCCGACCCGCCGAGACCTCCGTACGCCCGCGCCCCGGCCCGCTCCGCGGTCCACGGTGCAGCCGCAGCGGCGGGCCGAGGCCGGCAGCCCAGGGCCGAGGGTGAGGCCCTGCCGGGCATGAGGGCCCGCGGGGCGGGGCGGCCTCCGCCCTACCTTCTCCTCGCCGTCGTAGACGCGCACCCCCCGCTGCTGGATCACCAGGGTCTCGTTGATCTCCAGGAGGCCGCTGGTCCACACGAAGCGGTCCATGGCCGCCACCCGGCCGGCTTCTGCCGCTCGCCGGTGCTCCCAGGCTGCGAGCGGCGCCCCCTGGTGGCCGGCGGGGGTGGGGCGCCCCGACACGGACAGGCGGCGCGAGGGAGCGGCCCCTGGCGGCGGCCACTCGCGAGCACATTTGTTCCCCTGTCACTGCCTGGTTTGTTGAAAGGTGTAAATAAAGACTTTTTTTCCCCCTTCCTTCCCAAGTAAGTGTTGACTGCAGGAATTGTGTTTAATGTATCTGTAACCAGTATATTATGTGGTACCCTCTTCTCTTGGTTTTTGTTTTAGTCGAATTTTTATTACATTCTATTTATTTTATGAGTGTTTGTGTGGGTTGGGGAACATGCAAGGGCTAGCCTGTGGGAGCCAGAGGACGCTCGATGAGAGCTGCTCTTTTGACCATGTGGATCTTGGAGATCAAACTCAGGTCATGAGGCTTAGCAGTAGGCTCTGTTAGCAGTTGAGCCACCTCACCCGCCACCTTTAAAAAATGACCATTAGCTCCAGATCGATGCAGGTGTCACGGAAATAAAGCATAAACCAACTCCAAGTATATTGATCTTTATTACAGATAATGAAGGATATTAGTCTCTAGGGAATTCTGTCCTTTGAGGGCACCAAACATGCATTTAATGCAGCAGATATACATGAAGGCTAAGTACCCATATGCATAAAAAATAATTTTTTATTAATCATTTTATTCATTTACATTTGAAATGATATTCCCCTTCCAACTTACCCCTCCACAACCCTCCATCACATCCCCCATTTCCTTCCTCCCCTTCCTCCCTATGAGGGTGCTCCTCCACCCAGTCACCCACTCCTGCCTCACTGCTCTAGCATCCCCCTACACTGGAGCATGGAACCTCTACAGGACCAAGGGCTTCCCTTCCCATTGATGTCAGATAAGGCCATCTTCTGCTACATATGGTTTACAGTGGTTGGCTGCAAGTTTCTGCCTCTGTATTTGTCAGGCTCTGGCAGAGCCTCTCAAGAGACAGCTACATCAGGCTTCTGTTAGCAAACACTTCTTGGCATCTGCTTTAGTGTCTGGGTTTGGTGTCTGTGTATGGGATGGATCCCCAGGTGGGGCAGTCTCTGGATGGCCTTTCCTTCAGTCTCTGCTTCACACTTTGTTTCTGTATTTCCTCCCTTGGTATCGTGACAGTGCAAGCTAATAAAACTGACCGCGAGCACCCGCACTGTCACAATACCAAGAATCAGGCATAGTCCTGGGGTAAATAAATAAATAAATAGAAAAGAAAATATCATCCTGAAGGAGGTAACCCAGTCACATAAGAACACACATGGTATGCAGTCACTGATAAGGGGATATTAGCCCAAAAGCTCAGAATACCCAAAATACAATTCACAGACCACATGGAGCTGAAGAAGAAGGAAAACCAAAGTGTGGATGCTTCTGTCCTTCTTATAAGGGGGAACAAATGCTCAAGGGAGGAGATACAGCAACACACAGATTGTGAAAAGATCTTTACCAACCCTACATCTGATAGAGGGCTAATATCCAAAATATACAAACAACTCAAGAAGTTAGACTCCAGAGAACTAAATAACCTTATTAAAAAATGGGGTACAGAGCTAAACAAAGAATTCTCAACTGGGGAATCTCGAATAACTGAGAAGCAATTAAAGAAATGTTCAACATCCTTAGCCATCAGGGAAATGCAAACCAAAAATAATTTTTAAAAAGAAATCTTTGAGGGACTGGCAAGATGGCTCAGTGGGTCAGAGCATTGACTGCTCTTCCGAAGGTCCTGAGTTCAGATCCCAGCAACCACATGGTGGCTCACAACCACCCATAATGAGATCTGACGCCCTCTCTTCTGGTGCATCTGAAGACAACTACAGTGTATTACTCTGGAGCAAGTGGGACAGAGTGAGCGGGGCTGTCCTGAGTTCAATTCTCAGCAACCACATGATGGCTCACGGCCATCTGTACAGCTACAGTGTACTCATACACATAAAATAAATAAATCTTAAAAAAAAAAAAAAGAAATCTTTGCCAGTCAAAGCATTTGCCTTGTATTTTCTTCTGTTCCATAGTTTTCTTTATTATATCAGGTATACATTTCATCTTGAGGTTGTTGAGTTTTGTTTTGTATAAAGTAACGAGTTAAATATCAAGTTAGCATTTTGCATGTCAAAATTCAGTTACCACAGCTGTTTATCAAAAAGTTGTTTTTGGAAACTGTAAACATCAATTGGCAAGATAAGGCAGAGTATCTTCCTGAAATCTGTTATATTCCATTGTTTGTCTTTATGTCACACTGTCTCAGTTATCATGGTTTTTTTTTAAAGATTTATTCATTATTATATGTAAGTACACTGTAGCTGTCTTCAGACACACCAGAAGAGGACATCAGATCTCATTACAGATGGTTGTGAGCCACCATGTGGTTTCTGGGATTTGAACTCAGGACCTTTGGAAGAGCAGTCAGTGCTCTTAACCACTGAGCCATCTCTCCAGCCCCAGTTATCATGGTTTTATATGTCTTGAAAACAGGTCCAGGTTCCTACTCCAACTTGGTACTCTTTCATGGCTGTCTTGCCCACTCTAGATCCTTTGCATTTCTTGTTCATCTTTACAATAACAATACAGGGACTTCTGATCCAAGTGTATATTGTTCATTTGGTTCCTATAATTTCTCTGTTATACTCTTCCACTGAGTATTTTTGCCAGAGCCTTCTGAATTCTGTGAGATTTTTAAAAAGCTTTATTTATTTTTATTATATGCAAGTACACTGTAGCTGTCTTCAGACACACCAGAAGAGGGCATCAGATCTCATTACAGAGAGCCACCATGTGGTTGCTGGGATTTGAACTCAGGACCTTCAGAAGAGCAGTCAGTACTCTTAACTGCTGAGCCATCTCTCCAGTCCCAAGATTTTTTTTTTTTTAAGATTTATTTATTATTATACATAAGTATACTGTAGCTGTCTTCAGACACACCAGAAGAGGGTGTCAGATCTCTTACAGGTGGTTGTAAGATTCTTTTCAATATCAACCTTGCAGGGCCTCTGTAGGGTCACCCCTGTGGGTCCCTTTCTTTCCCAGACAATAACTGTGTCCTTGGGACTGACCCAGCCTGTTCTCTCACAAGCATGTTCCTTGTTTCATGTATCCACAGGAGAAGCTGATCAACAACAATCATGTGTGCACAGTCTATAGACAGCTGTATTGACAATGACCTGCTTTGAAAGAAGTCTTCTTTGACCTTTTCGAAGAGAATCTGTCTCACATCCCAACACTGTGGGATGGTTGCACCATATGGGAGATGTGTGTTTAAAAAGAAGCTGTTCACGTGTAGGGTTGAGGCCTTGAGGGTTTTCCACCAGGTCCAAAATCGAGCAAAGAGGGGCAAAGAGGAGAGTTTGGAGACCAAGGTTGTATGATTTTGTTAAAATCTCAAAAAGAAATGAAAAGGAAAAAAAAAGCTGTTCTTGGAGTGGGTACATCTGGAAATTTTGGAGAAATTGACACGTTGAAAAAATAGTAAACTCAAAAGGATTTTCTTACTGTGTCAGTATATTGAGATCTTCATGGTTCATTGTTGTATTTTAGGTACATTTGTTTTAACTATGGACACTTAAGAAAACTATTAAGGTAAACTTCACAGACACAAACTAACTGGGTTTTAAGCATCAACACTTAGGTCCTCGGTCTCTGGAGATGGCTCAGTAGTTGTCTCTGGGCCCTGGTCCTGCAACATCCCAACCTGCTCACAACCTTTGAGGTTCCATTCAGTTAACAAGTTTGAAGACATAGCTTTTCCCTAGAAATATGTTTCACATACGCCGTCTTTGTGAGGGCTGGGGGTACAGGGGTGAACCACTACTGTCAGTGTGTCCAGGGGTGAACCACCACTGTCAGTGTGTCCAGGGGTGAACCACCACTGTCAGTGTGTCCAGGGGTGAACCACCACTGTCAGTGTGTCTGGGTTTTATGTTGGTGACATGTTTAAATGGTGGACATGAAAGATTATGGCAGCACACCTAAATATACAAACGTAGACAAATTGGTTGATTTTGCTAGCATTTTGTCTAAGCTCCACCTCACAGCAGTCTGGCAACGGCCAGGTGTGCCCGACTCACTATAAAAGGGGCTGCTTGCCCCCTCTGCTCTCTTTCCATCTTGTCTTCTTGCTCCCACTCTGTCTTCTCACCCCTTCCCCCTTCTCTCTCCACGAGCTCATGGCCAGCCTCCACTCCTCTATTCCTCTACTCTCTCTCTCTGCCTTTCTCTGTCTCTATACCCTCTTAACTTCCCTTCTCATCCCCTGAATAAACTCTATTCTATACTATACCGATGGGCTTGCAGAGGCACCCCCTTCCCCTATACCTGACTACACATCTACCAAAACATATTCCTTCTCTCCTTTATCTTTTTATAAAACAATGTTTATCTTCACAGAATTATATCTTGCCTTGACAGAGCACAGGGTTATATCTTCAGTTTTCCCTTTTTGTCTCTTACACTTGTATGCATTTCACAAATGCATATATAAATACATGGAAAGGGCTGGGCATAGAATTGTAATCTTAGCACTCAGGCGGCCCAGGAAGATTGCTAGCGAGTTCTAAGCCAGCCTGTGCTACATAGCAAGATTTTCAATAAAATAATAACAGCACAAAGGTAGATCTCAATTTAAGATTTTGTTTGCAAAGCGGGGCAGTAGTGGCACATGACTTTAATCCTAGGACTTGGGAGGCAGAGGCAGGTGAATTTCTGAGTTCCAGGACAACCTGGTCTACAGAGTGAGTTCCAGGACAGCTAGGGCTATACTGAGAAACCCAGTCTAAAAAAACCGGAAAAAAAAAAAAAAGATTTTGTTTGCAAGCTGTGCAAACATGGGACACCTAATATCTGTGTTCATCATCTCGCTTGCGAGATATAATCGCAACTTAATTCTGTTACGCAGCTCCAAAAATCATTTGGGAACTTGCCCTCCTCAGGGGAAGCGTTGAGCCTTATCCCTAAGGAGTGCACCAGAGTTTTGACAGGTGCAGCCATTTGCTGTCCTTTTGCTGTCCTTGGGCTGTGTCAGAAGACATGCCCTGACTAGTCAACCCTAGTCCTGCTACATCCTGGGGATTCAACAAGCCCGCTCCAACGGCGTCATCCATCCAGTTGGAAGAGCATTGTTCGATTTTGAAATTTCTCGCCTGCTGCCAACTCCACAGATTCTGGGGCGGCCCCGCCCCTCGTCCGGGCCCCGCCCCTCCGCTCCGCGCTCATTGGTCCGTTCAATCCACGCCGGCGCTGAGGCGCGCGCATCAAGCGATGGCAGAGTCCAGGAAACGCAGCCTTGGCCGGGCTGTGAAAACTTCCTTGCTGGTGCCCCGCGACCTGCAGCTGCCCCCGACCAGGCGAGACCAGCCGGCCTTCAGAGGTGAGCGACGGCACGGGGCCTCAGCCGCTAACTCTCTTTGAGAGCCTAGGCCGCTGTCGAGGGAAGCTGCGGGGAGCAGCGGTTTACCTTCGGGGGCTGAGGGCGGGGGCGGGGCTTTCCGGACCCCCGACTGCGCCTGCGTCTGCGCGCGGGTTCTCCCATCTGCGTGCTTGGAAAGAGAAGGTAAGGCTGGGCTGTTTGCATGATGTCCTGGACCTTATGGGAAAGTGGAGTTGAAAGGTCTGCCGCAAGAATATGGGAAACTTTCTCACCAACCTAATTCTGTAAGTTGGTTAGCATTTGGCGACTGGCCGGGCAGTGGGGGCTTACGCCCTTAATTAATCCCAGCAGTTGGGAGGCAGAGGCAGGCGGATTTCTGAGTTCGAGGCCAGCCTGGTCTACAGAGTGAGTTCCAGGACAGCCAGGGCTACACAGAGAAACCCTGTCTCGAAAAATAGAAAAAAAAAAAAAAAGAATTTGGCGACTGGTATCACATCTCTACACAGTGGTTTCTTGTAGATTGGCTTTCTGGAACCCTGTATTGAAATGGTGTTCCCTGCAATTTTCACACGATTAGGACATCTGATGCTATTTATTTATTTATTTATTTACTTATTTGGGAGGATGAAGCACAGAGCGTTGTATATGCTAGGCAAATGTTCTATCATTGAGGTATTAGCCTCAACCCAGACAATGCATTCTTATTGCAGAGCAGTTGTGAGCATCATGCTGGCTAAAGTTGTGTCGACTAGACACAAGCTAGAGTCCTAAGAGAGGGGAATCGAAATTGAGAAAAATGTTTCCATTTTAACAGTCAGGCTGTAGGCCAGCCTGTAAGGCATCTTCTTAATTAGTGATTGAAGGGCGAGGGAGAGAGAGGGCCCAGCCCATTGTGGGCGGTGCCACCCCTAGGCTATTGGTTCTGGGTGCTATAGCTATAAAAAACAAAACCAAACCAGGAGAGCAAGCCTTGAAGTAACTCTCATCCATGGCCACCAGGTTCCTGCCCTAACTTCTTTTGATGATGAATTGTACTATGGAAATGTGAGTAAAGGAGCCCTTTCTTCTCCAAGTTACCTTTGGTCAGGGTGTCTCATCACAGCACTAGTGACTCGAAAACAGCACCTCTCATATAACTTCTGATTAATGGGATCATTTCCCTAAATTGAGAAATTTCCTATTGCATTGTTATAGAAATAATGTATTTTCCCAGGGAGGAGTCACTCCACACCCTTAGTGGTTACTCGAGGTAAAGCTCTTTAGTAGCAGTTGTCTGCTCTGGCTGATGCCCAAGGAGGAGCCAGCCTTGAATAAAAGATTTTAATAGCATTATATACACTTTAGACTGGTGCTTTTCTGTTGTTTTGAGGCAGGGTTTCTCTCTAACTCTGGCTATCCTGGAATTTGATTTGTAGACCAGGCTGACCGTGAACTCAGAGATCTGCCTGCCTCTTCTTCCTGAGTTAGGCTTGTGCAGTTTACATTGCTCTCATCCTTAAATCTCTCTCTTTTTTTTAAAGGCTTATTTATTTATTATATGTAAGTACACTGTAGCTGTCTTCAGACACTCTAGAAGAGGGAGTCAGATCGTGTTACAGAGAGCCATCATGTGGTTGCTGGGATTTGAACTCAGGACCTTTGGAAGAAACAGTCAGTGCTCTTAACGGCTGAGCCATCTCTTCATCCCCTTAAATCTCTTTTAGGTCCCAGCCCCAGGTTATACGTTGAATAGTTTAAACAGAGATGGGGGACTATTAAGTCTGGCCACTTGGTCAGGTGGGAGGTCGACACAGCAAAGATACTGTTAGAATTTTTGCCAGTGATTTTCCTTTACAAATATTTGTTGCCCAGACTCATCATTCCCAACCCTCCACTATAGTTTTTAAAAATCTTTTATAAAGCTCCAGTTTAAAATCCTGTGTTGTCAGGCATGGTGGTGCATGCCTTTAGTCCTAGAGCTTGAGAGATAGGGGCAGGTGGATTTCTGAGTTCGAGGCCAGCCTGGTGTACAGAGTTCCAGGACAGCCAGGGCTACACAGAGAAACCCTGTCTCAAAAAAAAAAAAAGAAAAAGAAAAAAGAAAAAGAGAGAAAGAAAGAAAGAAAGAAGGAAGGAAGGAAAGACAGACCAACATAAAATAAAATGAAACAAAATTCAGTATCACAGGGAACTGAACACTCAGGTTTTCACTACTATAATAACTATAATTATCAACAGAAAACTGTTCACAAACCTTTTATTACCAGATATAACAGAGCTAGTAAAATTCATTGTCAGAATTCAGTCCTGAGGAGCCATGGTGGCTAGCCGTGGAGGAGCATTATGGGCAGCATGATCATGAGTCCAGGGAGGAAGGGACATCATGATCCAATCTCCATATGTCTCCCGTTGGATTCCTAAAGCTTGGACTGTGTACCTGGTTTTCAGGTTTGCAGTGGGAACAGGGCTGAAGAGCCGTTTCTGTCAGCTCTGAGAGGCTGGTCTGGCTTTGTTGTTGTTTTATTAAGGTTTATTTATTTTATGTATATGCATATACTATAGCTATCTTCAGACACACTAGATGAGGGCATCAGATCCCATTGCAGATGGTTGTGAGCCACCATGTGGTTGCTGGGAATTGAACTCAGGACCTCTGGAATTGCAGTCCATGCTCTTAACCACTGAGACATCTCTGCAGCCCCATTGTTGCTTTCTTTACCCTGGCATGATGGATCCGCACCTGCAACTTAGTGTTTAAGTGCCCATAGTTCAGCCTGCTGTGTTGACCGTGACAGAGGCTCTGCCTTACGTTATCTAAAAGTCTTCTGGGGTTGGGGGTGGGGGGATACCTTACACAATGAGCTATTGGCCTCCCAGCCTGGGACTGGTTTGCTAAGAGGAGGAGAATGGAAAGCCAGGGCAAAAGGCATGGCAAATTGAACTAGCATGCGGGTCTGTCTAGCATGCTGGCTGGCTTAGGTAAAAGATCCCCCGTTGGCAGCACCCTCTGTCAGCCCAGGAGCCAGTGAGTGAAATGTGATTGCCATTTGCCTCTTTTGCTGGAGACAGGAAGCTGGTGTAGACTCTTCAGATCCTCCTTTGGGTGAGAGAATTCCTCTGTCTATCGTGTGAGACGTGAGGAGTAGATTGTCTTCCCTGTAGACAGAGGAGGCTTCCCTGGTCTGCTGTGCACTCTGGGAAGCAGAGCTGCAGACTCTGGTGCGTCTTAGCCCCCATGCATCCTTATTTGGTAATGAGGTGAGCAGGTAACTAACTCACCATGACCACCCTCATGGTAAGTCCCATCCATCCTGACGTGCAAGTGTCCAGTCACTTTAACTCACTGTGACCACCCTCATGGTAAGTCCCATCCATCCTGACGTGCAAGTGTCCGGTCACTTTAACTCACTGTGACCACCCTCATGTTAAGTCCCACCAATCCTGACGTGCAAGTGTCTGGTCACTTTAACTCACTGTGACCACCCTCATGGAAAGTCCCATCCATCCTGACGTGCAAGTGTCTGGTCACTTTAACTCACTGTGACCACCCTCATGTTAAGTCCCACCAATCCTGACGTGCAAGTGTCTGGTCAATTTAACTCATTTTACGTGAACATTTCATTCTCCCTAATTAGTTTTTAAATGCACTTATTTTGAATAGTATTTTATATTAAACTGTCTTTGCATTACCTGCTCAATTTTAATTTTGAAAATATGTTAGAGAAGATTATATAATGTGGGATATAAATTGGTCTCCCCCCATCTTGTCTCTGTAAATGAATTACATTTGTACTTAGTGTAACTGCAGACACAATTCTGGACATATAAAATATATTTAATCACTTTTTTATGTTCTATTTTACTTTGAGGCAGCCTCTCCGTATAGCCCTGGCTGTCCTGGAATTCACTATGCAGACCAGGCTGGCCTTGAACTCAGCTCCACCTGCCCCCAGTGCTGTGATTAAAGGCATGTGTTATCACCCAGCCATTTAATCTCTTACAACTTTTATGCCAAGATTACCTTTGTTTTAACAGTTTATAATAAATTAGCAACTCTCACAAGATTAGGGTTTTGTAAGCTAAGGTAATTTATCTCTTTTAAGATTTTTGAGCCTATAAAATGACAATTTTTGAATTGAAGCTCTTTAAATACCAAGGTAATACACTTTATATGATAAGTATAGTCCATGGAGAAACTGGGAACTTCATTATCTTGTATAGTATAGTTTTACAAAACCTAAGTCAATTTATAAGATCTTTTGTATTAAGTAGCTTATTTTATCACAGGAGTAATTATAGCGAAGAACAGGAGGATTAGTTGTCACAGGAAGACATTTATATGAATAAAAGGTGTATAATTAATTCTCACCACAGTTTCTCCAGATGTTTAAAGCTTAACAAAATTAGCAAAGACACATGGGACAAGATATGTGTCTCTAAGTCAGCTTTTGTTACCGTGAGTAGACCCTTGTCTCCGTAGGAGCAGTCATTGTAACCGTTGAGTACACTGTCTTTAAGTTGTCCTTTGTAAGTCCTGTTTAACATAGTCACATCTACTGGGACTTCACTTTAAGCTTTTATGGTTTTGTCTCTTTTTATTTATTTGATTTACTCTATCTAAAAGAATTTAACCTTTTATTAGAGATATAACTTCAAATTTATGTCTTTTCTTTTATTGTCTCACTGATCCTGAGAAAGAATTTTAGAGACAGCAATAATCTTGAATGAGAGAACATCCTATGTAAACAAGAACAAACAAGGGGGGTAAAAAAACATTTATAATTGTAGTTTTAGGTAGCAAACTATCTTTGTAGTCCCGGAGACATCCAGCTATCTTAAACTTTCCATATAAATCACCTTGACTAAACAATTTAAAAAATGTAAACTTGCTATGCAGTGGTGGCACACACCTTTAATCCCAGCACTTGGGAGGCAGAGGCCAGCGGATTTCTGAGTTTGAGGCCAGCCTGGTCTACAGAGTGAGTTCCAGGACAGCCAGGGCTACACAGAGAAACCCTGTCTCAAAAAGCCAAAAAAAGAAAAGTAAACTTGAAGCTGGGCGTGGGCATCCACACCTCTAAACTTGGGAGACAGAGGCTGGTAGGCCACTGATTTCGAGGCTAGCCTGGTCTATTGAGAGTTCCAGGACAGCCCAGAGCTACACAGAGAAACCCTGTATTGAAAAGAAACAAGCAAAAAATTAGATACCATGAGACATAACCATAACAAATAAACTTATTATTTACTGTTAGAATTTTTCCCTAAAAGAGGTGTGTGTATGTGTGGGTGTCTCCTTTTCCTTGAGGCCTGCCCACTAAATAGAACAGCTTTCCCAAGGCTACATAAGTGCCCCCTGCCGTCCCCTAGTGAGTCTGGATACTCAGGTGAGGGTACACTGACCTTGATTATCTCCCCCTTGAAGGGATATTAACCTGTGATTACTTTAATAAACACAGCTGGAGTTCTGAAGATAGCTGTTGTTTAGCTAGAATGTATTATGTATCATGACTTTAATGAAGGAAAGTTGAATCCAAAGTATACACATAGAGTATGCAATAAATTAATACTACCTGTGAATATACTGTGAACATTAGGCCCTGTAAGTTTTCAGTCAAACCCTACAGCAAACACAAGACTTTGTGACTTCCATAGGGTATAGAGCTTTAATGTCATGTGCACATTCTCTAACAGAACCTAGCAGAGCAGCTCTGTGTTGCTGGAGTTGTTATGGCGAGACCCTCCCCATGTGCACGTTTCCCATTATCTGTTTTATTATAGGCACCTTTATACCATGAGCTAATTAATAAACAATAGTAGCCTCATTTGGAAATAACTTTTAGCTGTTCTCAAGCACACAATGACTTCTTCCTGGGCCGTTCTGTTCCAGTCACAGAGTCAGGGACCAGCCAGAAGTGGGCAGGCCAAATCTCACCTCCAGAGCCAGTTTAGGACTTTTCCAAGTTACCCATACCCAAAAGGTATTTATTTCTCTATAACAGAGGAAGCCAATGGTCTGCATACCCACCTATAAGGAGTTTGTGGGTGTCTGTAGATGGCAGCAGACACTGAGAAAACCTTAGTAAGTGCTCTCTCCTTATGAAGACTTCAAATTACAGGTCTTGATTATACAGAATATAATGATTCTATGGTGCAGGAAGATCTTGGTTCCTCTGTGGATCAAACCTCTAATTTATTTTTCCCATTTGGCCCTTTTAAGCTTATAGGTATTATAACCTACTAAACCATTAAAAACCCAGACATCTAAGGGACCTCAGGAAACATGGTCATCCGTTTCCCCCCTTAGTTTGTCTATGTCTTTATAACTGAAAAGTGGAAACAAAGTCAAGAGTATCCAGGGTTGGTAAGGCAGCCCACAGGCAGAAGGCAGAGGAGTCAGTGTCGAGAACAGAAGACTGTCTGTCTCAGAGGAAGCAGGCTTCCAGGATTCAGGATTCAGTGCAAAGTGCAGTAAGACCCTTAGTCTGGCTGGCAAGGATGCCTGGGGTTTTTGCCAGTGTTTAGCCTGGGCAGGGCTCAGTGGAGAAGACTGTATGGCCCATTGGAGTAACCTGCCAAAGGAGCCCTTCCTTTTCTTTTTAAAAAAAAAACAGATCCTTTTACTTGTTCTGAGCAAGTTTCAAAACTCCTTCCTCTTTACAAAAGGAGGAGCCCTTTTGTGTCACACACACACACACACACACACACACACACACACACATGGGGGGGATGGGGAGGGGGGAGGGACAGAGGGAGGGAGAGAGAGAGAGAGGGAGAGAAGGGGGAAGGGGCATCCTTGCCAGCCAGGCATCCTTGCCAGCCAGGGACGCCCATCTCAGAATGGCCTCTGTGCACGGCCAGTTTTTCTTCGCGGCAGAGTCCCTTGGCTGTGGTCTCCAGAGGGAGACTAAGGGTCTTACCGCACTTTGCACTGAATCTCCAAGCCTGCTTCCTCTGAGACAGACAGTCTTCCTGTTCTCGACACTGACTCCTTTGCCTTCTGCCTGTGGGCTGCCTTACCAACCCTGGATACTCTTGGCTTTGTTTCCACTTTTCAGATTAGAGCTGCTGGGGAGCAGATCCAGCAGCTGTAATCTGGGAGCACAGATGGAGCAGGCTTCAAGGATGAAAGTGGGTTTGCCCTCTAGTTTATGTGGCCCAATCCAGCTGACCAGGCAGCTAGTTTCTCAAAAGAAAGTTCTTCCTTCCCTGCTTGGGGATGAAGGGGGTCTCTGCAGGAGACTTCTCCTGGCAGCCAAGCAGGCAGGACCTTCACTTACACATTCAATCCAAGGTCACACCATTTTCTTCTACTGTTTTCTTAATTGGAAACCTTCCTGTCAGCTCTCCTAGGCAGCTTCCTTAGGCTTGTTCTGAGCCCCCTTCTCTCCTATAAGGTGGGGCCTGGTTGAGACCTGGGGGCCAGTCTTGCCATTTAACAGTATCCTGCCAGTTTCCTTGTGAGCTTTTCTTGTCTCTGAGTGAGCCTGGACCATTGATCAGTCTGGAGGGTTAGGAGTGCCCTCAGAGGAAGTACTAGAAACCCGTTGGGCGCACTCTCCAACAGCAGAGGCTGGTGTAGAAGGTCACACTGGGAACCTCCGCATTTGTTACAGAGATAGCCTGCTTTCCCAGAGAGGAGTGGCTCCATACCTAACTTAGGGACTAATGAAGGAAACGCTCTTGAATAGCACTTGTCCAGCTCTGGCTGATGTCCAAAGAACTGGCTTTGAAGAGAAGATTTCAATAACAGATACACTGTGGGCTCGTGCATTTTATACATGCTGTCATTATTCATTCTGGCTCAGGTCTCGACTCCAGGTTACACTTTGAACAACTAAGAGACTATAAGTTTGGCTACTTAGGTAGATGGGAGATTGATAAGCAAAGATATTGCTAGAACTATTTAAATCCTCTTTTTTTTTCTTTTTTTTTCTTTTTTCAAATAGTTATTATGGAGGAGGATCTTGCCCACCTGGCAGAATTATCTATTTATTTTTTTTATGTTTTTCGAGACAGGGTTTCTCTGTGTAGCCCTGGCTGTCCTGGAACTCACTCTGTAGACCAGGCTGGCCTCGAACTCAGAAATCCGCTGGCCTCTGCCTCCCAAGTGCTGGGATTAAAGGCGTGCGCCACCACCTCCTGGCCCAGAATTATGTTTTTACTGATAAGAGCACAAGGGACTTTTGTGGTAGACTAGGACTTTGTTTGATTTAATGTCTCCTAAGCAAATCCATTAGTAAATCCCTATAACGTCAATTCTATTAATTTGAATTTCCTCTTCATCAATATCAAAATATAAAACACTATCTCAAAATAATTTTCTCCAAGAAAATAACCTTTTACTCAACCATATTTGATGTTTTAACTAAAGTTAACTCTGTTGCTCCTCCTTCTCTAGAACAAAGGAAAGAAAAACTCAAGGAATATCTGTTAACACGAAAAACAGTGTTTCCATACAAACAAGAAAGGCAGATATCCAGGTGAGGTCAAGTTTAATTCAGTTCTGAAGAATTACATTAGAGTTGTGCACTAAGAACCTAACATGCACCTCATTTGTAATTTTTACTTTCTTACTAACCACTTTTGACTTTAAAATGAAATGAATTTTAACAGTTAACCCAGTTATGATTCCAGATATTATCATTTTCAACATGTGATATTTAAAAGTATTAAGGAGACTAGAAATGTATTTTAGTAGTAGAACGCTTGCTACCCCTCAGCACCACAAAAGAAAAGATATTATGGCATTATACCCTCTCTTTTGGTATCAAGTCTTCAAAATTCTGGTGTGTCAACATTTTGTCAACTTTCAGCACATCTCCATTTGTACCAGTGGCTACTTTATGTGGGTGATGCACTTTATCATCGTTTGCATGTACATTCAAACTCTTAAAGGGAAGCAGTTCATTTTTGTCCACCTACTTGTGTATGTGTGTGTATTCAAGGTACCGTACACGTGTACAGGCCACAGTAGCCTTCAGGTGTGTGGACTCTGAATCAAATTGTGGCAGTCACCTGCATCTGCTGAGTGAGCCTTCACGAGTCCAAGAGCAAAGAGTTTTAGAGCAAAGTGTATGCATATGTGCTGAAGTACTGACTTAGGAGCTGTGCTGTGCTGTCAACATCCGTGTTGGGTTTTGAATGCATTCTAAACACTCAAGTCTCAAACTCAGGTTTCTTCTGTCCTGAAGGACAGATCATGGGCTGGTACCACTGCAGCTGAGGTGATAACATCATGTGTTTTAGGCTACAATGCCCACTTGTTTGTTAAAACAGTAGCCTAGATGTTACAGTAAAAGAACCTTTTAAGGCTTGGAGTAGTGTCACATGCCTTTAATCTCAGCCCTCAGCAGAAGCTGGAGGATCTGTGTAAATTGCAAGGCAGCCTAGTCTATCTATTTAGAGCTGATTTCTAAATAGAAAGGCCCTAGTTGGAGGACTCCAGGTGGCCCTTTGTATGGGCAGACTTCATCCAATAGAAAAGCAGAGTTTGAGGATATTAATCTTACTCTGTAGTTGGTAGGAATTGATGTTTTATTAGTTATAAAAATAACATTTTGCCAGTTCTACCAAGTATCACTATACACACATTTTAGCATACACTGAATTTGTGACTGTTTTAGAATTACTCAAGGGTCTAAATGACAATATTTTATTTCCTACCTTGATTTTTATACACAATTGGTATCATCTTGCTAAGGGTAGTCACATATTGTACTAGTCTATAGCTAAAGAAAATTGGCTAAGACTTTTAAACCCATCTTTTTACTCTATTAACTATATTTTGCTTAGAATAATCAAATCTTAATTAATTTCTTGCTTCAATTTACAATGTAAGATTATGGGGAACTGGGCAGTGGTGGCGCACGCCTTTAATCCCAGCCCTTGGGAGGCAGAGGCAGGCAGATTTCTGAGTT
>NW_022196905.1:163485750-163488055 GCF_008632895.1 Mastomys coucha | reverse complement strand
CAGTTGTGTCTGTTGTCAAAACCAGTTCTTCTCAGGACCCAAAAAGAGACAAGGCCCCATCAAGAAGCTTACCATCTAAAGATGCAAGCAGACTGATAGTAAAGTCAAAAGACACTGAGCAGCGCAGATCCATGATCACAGGAGCGACTGCTCATAGAGCAGCTCAGCTCAGAGACACCACAGCAGAGAGGGGGTGAGCAGATGACGCTTACTGCGTTGTCTTCGTTTTCAGTAGAATACTGTTTGTGAATTTAGCTTGTAACTTCCTTGAACGTATTAGAATTTCTTTTAAAGATTTATTTATTATTATATCTAAGTACACTGTAGCTGTCTTCAGACACACCAGAAGAGGGTGTCAGATCCCATTACAGATGGTTGTGAGCCACCATGTGGTTGCTGGGATTTGAACTCATGACTTTCCGAAGTCAGTGCTCTTAACCGCTGAGCCATCTCTCCAGCCCCTAGAATTTCTTTAATTTATTATTTTCTGCCTCACAGGCAGATTTATGTATGGAACAATAAGACCAAAAAGTTATATGCTTAAGTGTGGTTTACTGGTTGCTTTTGATTTCAGCTGGACAATTAAAAACAGTTGAGAAATACTTATAATTTATTCACTTAAAAATCCAGTCTTAGGCCGGGCCGTGGTGACACATGCCTTTAATCCCAGCATTTGGGAGGCAGAGGCAGGTAGATTTCTGAGTTTGAGGCCAGCCTGGTCTACAGAGTGAGTTTCAGGACAGCCAGGGCTACACAGAGAAACCCTGTCTCGAAAAAACAAAACAAAACAAAAAACCAAATAAAATCCAGTCTTGGCTTCTTTTGGGGGAGGTTTAATATATTGTTTTCTTTATATGTGTGAGAGCATTGGCTCCCCTGGAAGTGGAGTTACAGGTGGTTGTGAGCCTCCTGATATTGGTGTAAGGAACCAAGCCTAGGCCCTCTGCTGAGAGCAGTAAGCATTCTTAACCTCTTAGCTGGCTCTCCATTTCCAACATAGAATTGACCTTGTTATGTTCAAGAATTCACCTCTGCAAACAAATATGGTCTACCAGTTTAGAACTATGGATAGACTTGAAGTTGTTTTGATCTGTGTATGGGTGGTTTATGCACATGTATGTCTTTGTACCATGTGTGTTCCTGGTGCCCACAGAGGTCAGAAGAGGGTGTCAGAACTGCTGCAACTAGAGTTACAAATGGTTGTAATGCACCATATGGTGCTGGGAATCAAACCAGGCTCCTCTGGAAGAGTGGCTGGTGCTGCTGAGCTGTCTCTCCAGCCCCAGATTGGAACTGTGTGTAAGTACTCCACTTAGCAGGATGCCGTCATCAAAATCTAAGTAGTGTTTCTGTGCTGTTTTTAGTTGTAGAGCTCAGATGATGGAGTGGAAGACTGGCAAAGGGAAGGGGCTCAAAAGGCCTCCTCATTCAGCGGCTATCCAGGCTGAGCTGAAGGAGCAAAATGACAACCCAGTTGGGTCCTTCTGGACTACCATGGCGGAAGAAGATGAACAGAGATTATTTACTGAAAAAGTAAACAAAACTATTTCTGAATGCCTGAACCTCATTAATAAGGTAGAGTCTTTTTTTTTTTTTAAATATGAGTATGGTTGTTTTGTCTGTATTTATGTCCATGTGCATTCCTGGTGCCTGTAGGGGCTAAAAAATGGTGTCAGATCATCTGGAACTGGAGTTAAAGATGGTTGTGGGCCACCATGTGTGTGCTGGGAATTGAACCCAGATCCTCTGGAAGAACAGCTAGTGCTGTTAAATGCTAAGCCATCTCTCCAGCCTTCATTCTATGATTTAGAAATGTCTTAAGATTTGCTGTTGCTATCATTATATTTTACTTATGTACTGGAATACGTATGTGTACCACACATGTCCAGGTGGCAGCAGAGGCTAGAAGGTTAGAAGGTGTTGGACGCACCGACTCTGGAGCTTGTAGTCAGTTGTGAGCGGCCCAGCATGGGGGGAGGAACCTCCAACTTGGATCCTGTGCTGGAACATCAAGTACTCCGGACTGCTGAGTCAGGTTTCCAGCTCCTTCTGTCAGCTTCTTATATGGCTCACTATCCTTGATTGTAGTCAGATTATTGTTTATATTTTGTAGCTCACATTTTATTTCTTGGTATTTTAGGGCTGCCCAAAAGAAGAAATTTTAGCTACATTGAATGACCTGATTCATAATATTCCAGATGCCCAAAAACTTGTTAAGTATTGGATATGTCTTATACGTATTGAACCAATCACAAGTCCTATTGAAAATATTATCTCAATCTATGAGAAGGCCATTCTGGCAGGG
>NW_022196905.1:163440594-163484256 GCF_008632895.1 Mastomys coucha | reverse complement strand
ATTGAAGAGATGCGACATATAATTATAGATATTCTAACAACGAAGAATCAAGAAAAAGTCAATTTGGGTAAGATGAATTATGATTTTACTAACATGTACTGATTCAGTTTCCCTTTTTTTTGTCTTATTTAACTTTTTTTCTACATAAGTTCTTCTCCATGTACGTCTGTTGACCTGCTTCTGAAATGCAATAAGTCTATGTTATGTAGACATTCTAAGCCAGATATGATAGCTCACACCTATAATCCTAGCAATTTTGGAAGGCTAAGATAGGGGGATTGTTTAAGGCTGGCCTTGAACATAGAGTAAGACCCTGTCTCGAAAGAGAAGACTTGGCATTCTAGCTCTTGGCTGTTGAAGCAGGGGGATTGTGGGTTCAGAGCGAGACCCTGTCTCAAAAAATTTAAGAAAAAAAGAGAAAATTAAGGAATCTAGTTCAGAATCCATACCTACCTCTGAGTATGAAAAGTTCTTTTCTGGGCCTTGGATTTCTGTCTTTAAAGTGGGGCACCATAGGGGTGGGGGGGCACCATACGGGTAGGGGGGCACCATAGGGTCGGTGTTACTGTGGCTTTTAATCACAGCACACAGCTTTTCTTCCTAACTTCTTTCTGTTCTTTTGTTCTTTTTTTCTAAGTTTTTTAAAGATTTATTTATCTATTTTCTGTATATGAGTTACTGTAGCTGTCTTCAGACACACCAGAAAAAGGCATTGGACTCCCTTACAGACGGTTGTGAGCCACCATGTGGCTGCTGGGAATTGAACTCAGAAAGAGCAGGCAGTGTTCTTAACCCCTGAGCCATCTCTCGAGCCCTGTTCTTAACTGCTGAGCCATCTCTCGAGCCCTTTTCCTTTCTTTTCTTTTCTTCTCTTCTCTTCTCTTTTCTGTTTTAATGAGGCAGTTTGATGAGATAGTTTGCAAAGACCTTTTAACTTATCTGTTCTGGACTCTAGAAAGTTTATATATTGATAAAAATTCAAAGTTGTAGAATAAATTAATAGACATATTCAAAAAGGAAAGAAAATGTATTTAGGACATTGTTGCTAGACATAGTAGTTAAGTTCCTGTAATCCCCATGCTGTGGGAGGCTGAGGCTGGAGGATTCCACATTTGAAGATTGATTATATAGTAAGACACTCAAGCGGCTTTAACATTCACAGATCTAAGTCAAGTGCAAAACTTGAAATAAAAAGCTGTAATCATACTGAACTATGAGTGTGTTGTACAAGTTCCTGATTAATATGAAAGATATAAAAAGTTCTGTTCACTAGGGTTAATATGCTAATGACATAGTAATATAATGCTGTGTTATGTGCCAGTTTGACCAGGGGATCACATATTTTTCTATTAGAGTGATTAATTCAGTTTCAGTTGGTGACCTGTTGATATGTTCAGAGGAACATGTGGAACATGTATATAACCTGAAGATATCAATCAAATTTAGTGACTATGCAAGAAGGAATAAGAGGGTGGAAACCCAGAAGCAAATGACATGGAAAGTTCAAGAACAACTTAGGGACTGGTGAGTTGGCTCAGCAGGTAAGAGCACTGACTGCTCTTCCGAAGGTTCTGAGGTCAAATCCCAGCAACCACATAGTGGCTCATAACCACCCGTAATGAGATCTGACACCCTCTTCTGGTGCGTCTGAAGTCAGCTACAGTGTACTTACATATAATAATAAATAAATCTTTGGGCCAGAGCAAGCAGGGGCTGAGCGAGCTGAGTTGACCAGAGCAAGCAGAGGTCCTAAAAATTCAATTCCCAACAACCACATGAAGGCTCACAACCATCTTTACAGCTACAGTGTACTCATATACATAAAATAAATAAATAAATCTTTTTTTAAAAAAAGAACAATGTAATGTCATCTCTTAAGGAGATGGGTGTGGTGGCGCATACCTTTAGTCCAGCACTGGAGGAGCAATGGCCAGTGGCTCTCTTAGTTCTGGCCCAGCCAGAGAGAGCCACATAGGGAGACCCTGTCTCCAAATAAATAAATTTTCTGAAGTCTTGCTTGTAATTCTTACTGGCTCTAAAGGTGTCATTTATATCGAATTCAGTTTCTCATTTTTCCCCTTAATAGAATATTAGTATTTTTGAGCAGATAAATTATTACCCTTTAGATAGAAAGCTGCCATAAAGCTTTGATGTTCTGAAATTTATAATACTCAAATATAAAATTGATTTTACTGATCAAAGTGAATTCTGTGTGACAAGAAATCATATGGGAACTACAAGACCTTAGCTGAGAAAATGCTGATGGTAGCTATGTAAGTCTCAAGTACGCAAGCTCATACAAGTTCATACATGCAGAGCTGAGCACGTGACGGTTTTCCTAAGCCTGATCCTTTTGTCCTTTTCAGTATTGTTCATGGAAGATTCTTGCAGGTGATTTTTTTTTAAATTTAGACTTACTTATTACGTTATTGAGTCTTTTGTCTGCATGTATATATGTACACCAAGTGCATGCCTGCTGCCTGTGAAGGTCAGAGGAACATAGAATCCCCGGAACTGGGATTACACAACCATGTAGGGGCTGGGGAATCGAACCTGGGTCCTCTGCAAGAGCAAGTGTTCTAACTGCAGAACCATCTTTCTATTCTTTGGGGTGATTTTTTTTCTTGAATAATCTATATTTACAGTCTTTCTACTTCTCTGTTGCTAGCCAATCAGTTTCCATTTAACTTTCTAAGTATCCCTTAAATCATTCTTTCCATCTTCACAGACTATACTGTGGTCCAGATCTTCTTTGCTCTTTCCTGGCTTGTAGCTCTTTCCTGGCTTGTAATAGTTTTCTAATTTAAGTCACCTGCTCCTTTAAAGTCACCAGGACACCCTGTTGTTGTCTTGTCAGCTTCTGGCTTTGTCACTCCTCTGCATTATTGAGATTTCTCTTTTCTCTTCTCTTCTTTTCTTTTCTTTTCTCTTCTTTTTTCTTTCCTTTTTAAAGATTTATTTGTTTGTTTTATGTATGTGAATACACTGTAGCTGTACAGATGGTTGTGAGCCTTCATGTGGTTGTTGGGAATTGAAATTTTAGGACCTCTGCTCACTTGAGTCGGCCCTGCTCATTCTGGTTGGCTCTTCTCGCTCAGTCCCTGCTTGCTCCCACCCAAAGATTTATTATTATATGTAAGTACACTGTAGCTAACTTCAGATACACCAGAAGAGGGTGTCAGATCTCATTACATATGGTTGTGAGCCACTATGTGGTTGCTGGGATTTGAACTCAGAACCTTTGGAAGAGCAGTCAGTGCTCTTATCCGCTGAGCCAGCCTGAGATTTTCTCCTTTTCTAGAAGGAGTTTTATTACCTTTCTCTTCAGTGTTCTGTATGCCTGCCTACTTTATTTCCTGCTTCGCCTCTAGATGTCAGTCCCAACTTTCCCTGAAATCAGCTATTCCACCTTCACCACAGCCTTCCTAGCCTACATGAGATGTCCGCAGTTTTGCTCCCCGTTCCTCATCCATTTGCTATACTTGAGTATCTGTTAAATCATTTGTCTGTCTTCTAAGCTGTAAACTCGATGGGCAAAGACAGTAGCTGATATTCCTGACCATTGCATCTGTAGTACTTATTCATGCAGTGCCTCGTATACACGGGGCACTTAAGTGTTTCAAGAGCTCCATGTCCCATTTCCTACTGCAGCTGCCACCTCCTAAACACTAGCATGTTACTGACATATCTTTTAATAGAACCTTTAATACTATTCTTGATAATTAAGGCCAGAGGTCTTTTTACATCCGTGGATTTAAGAATTTTCCATGTCGAGGCTGGAGACATGGCTCAGCAATTAGGACCATTTGCTGCTCTCAGAGGATTCGAGTGGTTCCCAAACACATGTCAGGTGGCTCAAGTCCACTAGAAGGTGAGCTCCAGGGGATCTGACTCCTTTTCTGGCCCGCACAGGCAACTCCATACGCACACACACACACACACACACTCACACAGAGGTAAAATCTTAAAAACATAAAATCAAACAGATTTTCAAGTATAACTGGGTATGGTAGCTCATACCTATAATCCTAGCACTTGAGAAGCAGAGGCCAGCCTGATCTAGATAGAAAAGGCCAGCCAAGGCTAAATAGTGAGGCTTCTAACTTCAAATCTAGTCTGCTTTACTTTGAACTTTGTCTTTTCTCACTGCTTCCTAATCCTCATTATCTTTTTCTCTCTCCAAAAAAACGAAAAGAAGAAACCCTCCTTTGACATTAGTAACTTCTCAGCAAGAAACTTTAGAAGGGATACCCTTGACGCTTGTACAGACAGATGTTCCAACAAAACTGTACTTTCATGTATTCATTAAGTCCAGTCTCAAGTTTTCATATTTAGCCTTTCCTTCACACTTAAATCTAAATAACTTTTTAAGTATGTATCAACTACTTTTTCTTAGCATCATGGTTTGTCCTTGCCATTCTGGGCCAGTGTTTATCTCAAGCAAATCTTAAGTGTCCAGTGATTCCTCCCACCCCAGCTTCTTGCATATAAAGCTCATTATAGTCCAGCTCCTCTCTTGCAGTCTGAGCTCTTCACCATCTGTCTTATATAACACTGATTGTCAGGTTAGATTAATTTTCTCCTGTGCTTCATTAGAAGATTATCTTTTTGGTCTTATCAAATACTCCTTTCGAGACCATTTCTAAATATTACTTTTGAAGCCTTCCCTGTCTGCCATAAGCATAATTCCTTGTTTTAGTTGGGGCTTCTATTGCTGTGTAAAACACCATGACCAAAAGTAACTCAGGGAGGAAAGGGTTAATTTCAGGTTACAGTTGTACATCACAGACCATCACTGAGGGAGTCAGGGCAGGAACTCAAGCAGGGAAGGAGCTGTGCAGAGGCCACGGAGGAGGGCGGCTTTCTGGCTTGCTCTCCCTGGTTTGCTTAGCCTGCTTTCTTATATCATCCGGGTCCACCCACCCAGGGCTGGCACTTCCTGTGCGATGGGGCCAACCACATCAATCTTTAATTAAGAGAATGCCCCACAGACTTGACAGAGACCAGTTTTGTGGGGGCATTTTCTTAGTTGTGGTTCCCTCTTCCCAAATGACTCTAGCCTATGTCAAGTTGACATAAAACTAGCCTAGTTCATTCCTTCTTATAGGTTCCAGCTACCCTTTGTTCTTACTTGGCTTACGCTGTTGTGTCTCATGTAATAGTTAATTGTTCTTCAACTGGGTCTTTCCTGGCATAAGAACTGAAGTGGGGTTCCATTCTTAAATTTGTATTTCTGCACAAGGGATATTAAATATTTGTTAAATTGTTGGCAGAAATGTGTACATAGGAAACATAATGATTAGGCAATGTAGTTTGGTTATGCCATTTTGACATTTTGTTTAAATAGTTTAAATCTTCAATTTTTCTGTAGGAGAAAATATTGAGGAGGCTCATGCAACCAAGGAACATATCCAAGAAGTAAATGTTGAGGCTAATCTAGACTCAGGAAAACCAGAAAGGGAGAATGAACATCATGAGAAAGCTGAGGTTTATGAAGATGATCAAGGCAACAAAACAGAAGATCCAATCAAGGATTTAACAACCCCAGACTCAAAAGCTGAAGCAGGTTGCATAATTCGATATAATATATCTTCTACACCACGGTTGCAAAGGTAAATGTTTAAAATGGAATGCCATCTGTCTTCATGCTCCAGTGATAATTTTTTTTTTTTTTTTTAAAGTTAATGCTAAGGGTCAAACTCAGAGCTCTGAATATGATGGCTCATGGATAATTGCATCACACTGGGGAGACTGTGCCAGTCAGACTACCCTGTTTCAGCCAGGACGAGAAAAGGCCATTGGGACACCTGACGTTTTTATTACTACATTGGCTTTGTTCTTTCCTGCATGGTGTCACTTTGCAAAAGCTAGCCTTGTTTCCCACCACATGCGATCTGTACCACCCACAACTTTTCCCAGGCATTGTTTTAGGTAAATTTTTTTGAGATTTATTTTGATGTGTGTGGGTGTACCTGTATGTGTATCTTTGTACCACATGAATGCAGTGCCCACAGAAGCCAGAAGAGCATGTGGAATTTCCTGGCATCTGGAGTAAACTGTTTGGGCTGCTATGTGGGGGCTGGGATTCAAACCTGGGTCCTTCCCCCCAGGCATTTTTGTTTACATTTGTTACTGTGTGGTTAATAGCTGGAGGGCTTGAATTAAGAAATCAGGCTTTAGGGCTACTCAGGTGTCCACACAATATAGATTGTAACAGCAACTAGAAGCTGGGCTGCTCACTTCTAGGGACTTGCATGCAGTACCTCTCCCTTTCTGTAAGACAGTCTGCCACGTGGGTTCCACATTGAAGTATTAGAAAGTGTAAGATAGGGGCTGGGAGATGGCTCAGGGGGTAAGAGCACTGACTGCTCTTCTGAAGGTCCCGAGTTCAGATTCCAGCAACCACATGGTGGCTCACAACCATCCGTGATGAGATCTGACGCCCTCTTCTGGGGTGTCTGAAGGGCCAGAGTGAGTGGCAGGAGCAAGCTGAGTGGAGCAAGCAGAGGTCCTGAGTTCAATTCCCAGCAGCCACATGATGGCTCACGGCCATCTGTGCAGCTGTTGTGTACTCATACACATACAATAAATAAATAAATAAATCTTTAAAAAAAAAAGAAAAAAAGTGTAAGATAAATTTGAACATGCTTTTGAATAATTTTGTTTTTTCAGCATGAAAAAGATGCACTATGATAAAAATTCCACATTTAACGAGCTAAAGTTCCTGACACCAGTGAGACGCTCACGACGCATTCAAGACAAGACTTTACAGCTGCCATCCATGTTAAAGGACCACGACCCTTCTGTGTCTTCCCTGGAGCAGCTGTCCGAGTTGGGGTGTGATGCTTTTGTCTGCCGCCCTAATGTAGCACTGTGCCCTCTGACCGACGCAGCAGAAGAGGAATAGCAGTCCAAGTCCTGAGGAGTTATGGCCGTGCTGCTCCTGTGGCCGTGCATCTGTCCAACTTTATAGTAGAGCTGAAGTTGTCCACATGCCTAAGTGCGATACAAGTGAAGTTCATTAGCTTGTTTATTGTGTTTTTAAAATACGTTAGCCGCTTCACTTTACTAATTACTTAAAGAAGCATAATCAGAAAATGTAGTCTATATAAATTTATATTTTACATTGACTTTGTTCCTAATATGTTTATAATAAATATATATGTATGATGTTCCAATGACATTTCATTAATTGATTGACTTATTTAATGATGGAACTGACTTTAGGACCCTACTGTGGGGCTATAGTCAGCTACCTATGGCATTTATTTCAACAAATATGTTTCGGGGGGGGCATGTCTTAGGATGTGATCCCAGTAGAGTACTTGCCTAATGTACAAAGGTGGGGGAAGGGATGGAGGGATGGATGGAGGGGAGGGATGGAGGGTACTGCTTTCCCGTGTTAGGTAAACCTTCAGAGGCTCGGTAGTTACCCACTTCTACCAGCCTTCAGAACAGTGCCTCAAGCCGAAGAGCAGACATCCTAAACATAAGCTTTAGGGATAACTCAAATTCAAACTGTAAGATTTGGTGAGGCCTAGGGATGGAAAGCTTTGTGTATGCTAAGCATGTACTGATTGGCTGAACTGCATGCTCAGCATCATCCTTTGATGTTGCAGCTAGACTGGTCTCTACCTCAGGTGGTCTGTACCATGCCCACCTTTCCCCAGGTATCTTTTAATTCCTTTTTTTCTTGAGATTTATTTTTATGTGCATGTATATCTATGCACCACATGAGTGCAGTACCCTCAGAAGCCAGAAGGTGTGAGACCCCTGAGACTGGACAGACAGACAGTTGTAAGCTGCCTCAAGGGAGCTGGGAACTGAACCTGGGTTCGTCCTTCCCTCCAGAGATTTCCAAAACCAAGTCATTTTTGGCTGTCAAACTAGTGGTTCACACATGTAATCCCAGCAGAGGTGGCAGACCTGTGATTTCCAGGCTGGTCTGGTCTTCATAATGAAAATTCATAAAAAGAAAAAAGATGGGGAGACAGCATAGCGAGTGCTGCCGTCAGGTTGAGGACAGAGCCCTGAGATGTCAACAGTGCTGCAGCTGAGGGACCCTGAGATAGGTTCTTCTCTCTCTCGCTGCTATTTAATGACTTGCCAGTCACACTCAGCCTGACACTCAGCCTGATAAACCGCCTCCTGTTTCAGCAGTTGACTTGTAGTTTTAGCTTTCCTGTGTCCCCTCATGGTTCCCTTTCACTCCTGCCTCCCATCCCAGGGACCAATTCCCTGCTTCCCTGCTATACATTTGACTGTAGTCTGGTTGGCCAGGGCCCCTCTGCCTAACATCTTGGAGGTGTCTGGGTCTGCTGTCTTGTGATTTTAATTTCTTCTGCAAACATTAATTCCATCTGGGATGTGTAGGGAAGGGGAGGTGAGGTGTTGCTGATAGAATGTTCTGGCTGCAGAAAACCAGACTTTCTCCTGAAACTGTGTTGAATGACATTGCTCAACTGTTTCTCCAGACAGTTCTCAAGATAGCCTGCTTTGCTGGAGCAACGGTCCCAGGTCCCAAAAGGAGGTCGTGAATTTCTCCAGAATGTTTTGATCTGCATTTACCCATCTGAAGCTCCTCCCCCACACCCATCAGAACCCTGACCAATCCCTTCCCCTTCGCACAACCCTCTGTCTCCAAGGGAAGCTCTATGTCTTTTGTGTTAATGAACAGTCTCGTCAGTTGAGGTCAGATTTTGGTCTCATTCCTGTCTTTTGTTCCTTTATTTTGCACCCCTGAATCTTAACACTTGAGACATAGCCCTGGCTTGCCAACAGGAACTTGCTCTGTAGACTAGATAGGCGTCCAATTCTGGTTCTTCCTGCCTCAGCCCTCTGAATGCTGGAATTACCGACACGTATAATCACGTCCTGGTACAACTAGAATCTTATTGACTTTTTGCTATTTCAGGGAAGAAATACACATTTCAGAATGAGATGTGGATTTCCTGGGGTGGTGCATGAGTTTGTTTTTCACTTTTTCCAAGGTCATGCAGTAGCTGCTAGTAGTGTCCCTGTGAAACTTACGTTTGTGGTCTGTCCGCCTAATCTGGAGCAATCACTCAAATTACTGGGGGCACCGGTTCAAAACGTTAGCAATATTCTACTGCAAGGTGGCAAAACAGCTTTAAAACTGCTCATTTTGGGCTCAGCTACTCAGAGCACAGCGCCTAGGGCCAGACCTCAGCAAATATCTCTGCCCATTAGAGACACGCCCCGCCCACGTGCCAGGCCCCGCCCACACCGCAGGCCCCGCCCAGTGCCGGGCTCCGAGCGTAGCGAAGAAGCGACGCACGCTGCTGGGAGGTGGGTGAGGACGGCCGTAGCGGCCGGCCGCGGTGGAGAGAGGAGCGGGTGGGGCCTCTTGGCGGGGCCCTAAACGGCCGGTTGGCGCACACTCGCTGCCGGGCGACGGCGGAACGTGGGCGCTGCGCTCAGCCGCCGCCGGCTGTGCGCCGGGGTCGCGGAGCTTGGGGCGCGCATGCGTGCCCGAGACCTGCTGGCGCGGCTGAAGCGGAGCAGCTGTGGGTGGGTTGGTAGTCTGGGAGGGCCGGGTGGGTCTCCAGGGTGTGTGTGTGTCCTAGGATCGCTGCCTAAACATGGCCAGTGATGCCTGACCCCGCTTCTGGGCACTTGCAAATCACTTTAGGCTCTTTTAAAAAAATATTTATTTTTATTAAAGGCTTGTTTATAAACATTGGAAGGAACCCAAACGCTTTGGCCACAACCAGTGTAAATAAAGCCTGTGTTTATAGGTGTAATACTGAATATCAGGCACATGGAGATTAAAAGTACAAACCTGATTTTTCAGCCAAGGAAAGCCTGGTTGCTCACCAGTCATTTTCATAGCATAGGTAAAAGTCCTCCGAGCACTAGAAACAGGAAAAAGAGCAATTGAAACCAGAGATCACTTAACACCAGTGTGAAGGCTTGGCTGTTTTCTTCTAGGTCTTTTTGGGGGCTGGTGCAGGAGCTGAAGGGGGTGCGGTTCCAGTTTATTGCCCTGGCTGGCCTGGAACCCATGGTGTGAACTAGTTGACTTTGGACTTAGCAGTGGTTCCTGGCTATGATTCACCAACTTCTGCCTCCAGAGAGTCATAGGCCTGTGTTCAGATACCTCACTTCTGGAAACAATGCGTTGGATTTGGTTATGTGGAGAATTTATTGCTATAGTCTCCTGGTGACTGTGATAGACTGGAAAGCAAACTGGGAGGCATAGTCTATTTGTTTAGTTAGTTTTTGAGACAGTGTCTCACCGTGGACTCCTGGCTGGCCTGGAACCCATGGCGATCACCTTGCCTCTGCCTCCTAGTGTTATTACAAATGTTCACTACCTGACCCCACCTACAGACTAGAAGTTTTATAGGCCCTGGTAGGGTTTGATCCTTGGTGATTGCATTACATTTTGTGCTCTACATTTTACAACTTGTGGGTGGTTTAAACAAATAAAGGTAAAGTTTAGCTTTGTGAAAAAATCAAGTAAATCCATGCCAATATTTTTCCTATGATGAAAAAAGTGTATCACTTCTAAGTGTAATCCTCTCCCACAACTTCGACCCGTCATCTAGTCCTGGACCTTTAACATGCTAGGCAAGCAGCACCTTGAGTCTTCCCCAAGATTGTGCTTCTTGTGTAGCTTATGTGCCAGAAAAGGTGTATTAAAAATCCTGCTGTTTTTGTGGGGGAGACATTGGAGTGTTGTCAGACTGTGTTTAAATACCCATTCTGAGTCCTTAGTAACTCTAGCTCAGTGAGTCTTCTCTGTTTTGAAACTACCAGCCACACTCCCATGCAATAAACAAACAAACAAACAAACGAATTAATAAAAATCAAACAAAGGCTGTACATAAGACTCCGAGGCCTTAACTTTCCATCTGAGAATGATTACATCATTCAGTTCATACCAGAGTCTTGCCTCTTCCGTATTTGTTCCCTGTGAATGTGTTATTGACAATAGGGAGGTTTAATTCCCCGAGGTCACCACCCCCTTGCGTTTCACCGTTGTGGCCTCACCTTCCTTACTGTTGGTCTGGTCTCTTGTGCCTTTTTGTCCAGTCCATCAATACTGTGACCCCAAAGATTGACGTTTCTGCTATGTAGATATGACTGTGTTCTCTGGAACCAATCAGAGACAGACCTTTCATTACCCTGACGATAAAAACTCAGCAACAATGCTTGCCTTACAGTGGTCAACAGATAGATCGGTCTGCTGTACCAGCCTGTCAGGGCCCGTTTCCACGATGCCTTCCGCCATGACCATTCCTTGTCTCCTCTTTGCTTAATGCACTTTTGCGAAGCCTTTCAGGCTTCACTTACACACATTTCCCAACTCCCCTGAGTAGTTCTGCAAGCCAACGCAGCTCTTTCTCTAGCCTTGCCTTACATTTGCTTGGGATTATAGTCACCCCCTCATGGGTGATGACAACAGGGATAACCCAGAGGAAGGAAAAAACATTCTCTGTCGTCATAGAGACCCTTCAAATCAAACTGACAAGGCTAAGAGGGACCAAAAGGAGTTTAGGCCATGTATACGTATGTTGTATAAAAAAGGAGTTTAGTCTGTGTATACAGATGTTGCATATGAAAGGACTTTAGTCCACATATACAGGTGTTGTATATGAAAGGACTTTAGTCCACATATACAGATGTTGTATTTAGTCCATGTATATAAAGTGTTGATTCTTGTAAGGAGAAATTAAAGCTTTAAACCTGTGCTGACTAGGAAGAAAAGTTATGGGCCTAAGAATCCATCACAAACTGGCCACATAGGCCTGGGAAAGAGCAAACAAGTTGTTAGATATCATAAGAGCTGGTAGGTCATGAAGACATAAAACTATAAACATAGAGGAAAACATGTCTAGGCAAACGAGGACATGTCCAAGGCCCAGGCCTGCAAAGACGTGCCTGGCGGACACTAAGTAATGGACCATCTGGTCCTCTCAGATATGGTTTAAGGTCAGATGCTCTGTTGACTCAGATTAACACCAACCTTAGGAATTTTCCACTCTGTTCTGTCCGTAATAGTTAATATTTGAACTAGCCAATCATGTGACCACACTGATCCCTTTGTTCCCTCAGACCTTTTTTCCTATAAAAAGCTCTAACTTTCAAGCCTCGTGGTTGGCTCCATTATCTCCTGCGTGAGATAACTGTGGTGCCGAACCAGGGCGTCCTGAAAATTAAAATATACCTCTTGTAATTACATCAAGATGTGGTCTCTCGTGATTCCTTGGGTGTACGTCCTCCCGAGATTTGAGTGGGGGTCTCCCCCAGGGGTCTTTCATTCTCAGAGCTCACTATTAACAAGAAAGCAAGAAGTTGTGGAAAAATAATTAGACAAAAAAAGGGACTTTGAGTCCCTAGTGTTGCTTGTCCAGGAAAGGTAAGAACTTGTTTGGAAAGACAGATGGTGTGCACACTGTAGTTGGTGGCCCCCTTTTGATGGAAGTTGCCTTCTTTCCAGCGAAGGAGAGAGACACTGACAAATGGGAATTAGTTGCCTTTACATAGAATCAATTCCTTTCAGTTCAAAACAGACTTTATGCCAAAATAGCATCCGCTCACCATCTGCCAGAGGAAGTGGCTGTTGGCCTGTTGTAGTGACTATAGCTCTTTTGGGTTGATTTTGCATTTTAAAAGTAAATTTCTAAATGATTCTCTTTTTACAGAAAAAAAGTGTGTTAGTAACTACCACTCTTTTACAATACACGTTAAACATACAGTAAGGTAGCTTTATTTTGAGGTGGTCTTAAAAATAAAAAAAATGAGCAGAATCCAACCTTTTGAAATATGGAGTGCTGCAATTTTAGGCACATTTAGGAAAATTGTATAGTTCTCCCAAGACCATGATGCAATTTCATTTTGTATATTTGTAAATGTAACTATAAATAATAATTAGAAAATAAAAGGAAACATAACATAATAAAAACACACATTTCTCAGTTAAATATTCTGGATACATATACATTTTAAGGGACAAAGCAAAAAACGGAAAATGGTTGGTATTTAAGTGCAGACTGAAGATCTAGATAAAAACTAAACAAACAAAGCATCCTTAAAAATATACCAAGGCCTCTCGTACCTATGACTGCTGCCGGCATGGCGGAGGGTGCGCACTGTGCAGCTGCCCACATGGCGGAGGGTGCGCACTGTGCAGATGATGTCGTTTCTATGACTGCTGCCCACATGGCGGAGGGTGCGCACTGTGCAGCTGCCCGCATGGCGGAGGGTGCGCACTGTGCAGATGATGTTCTTGTGACTGCTGCCAGCGTGGCGGAGGGTGCGCACTGTGCAGCTGTTTGTGTGGTGGAGGGTGCACACCATGCAGCTGTCCACGTGATGGAGGGTGCGCAAAGTGCGGCTGTCCACGTGGTGGAGGGTGCGCAAAGTGCGGCTGTCCACGTGGTGGAAGGTGCATACTGTGCAGATTGTTATGGTTGCAGGTGTAGATTTGCAAGTTGTTAGATATAAGTTGCAGATTAGATTTTTCTTTTTCTTTTTTTTTTTTTGGTTTTTCGAGACGGTTTCTCTGAGTAGCCCTGGCTATCCTGTAACTCACTCTGTCGACCAGGCTGGCCTCGAACTCAGAAATCCGCCTGCCTCTGCCTCCCAAGTGCTGGGATTAAAGGAGTGCGCCACCACCACCCGGCAAGATTTTTTTTTTTAAGTCATTGCTAAAACACAACACACAACACCCGTATTTCTTTCTTTCTTTCTTTTTTTTTCCATTCTCCAAACTTCAGGAAAGGGAATACTTCACCAGCACATCACCTTAGCACACAAATGCCGGAACTTACACATTCTAAACGTTTCAAAAACATCGATAATGTTGCCTACCTTCATTCTTGAAAGGCCTTGTTTTGGCAAATTAAGTTTTAACCATGGCTTTTCAACAGGATTTAAAAGGTGAGTATAGCTACTTTTGAATTAACTTTGCATTTAAAAGTGAATTCCCAAATGATTGTGTCTTTACTATAGTTGGGAGAGCCCGCAGTGAGCACAGGGGTGGAGCCCAGCTGTGGCTGCCCAGCATGGACAGCTACACGGTCCTGAGAGTGATTGGCCAGGGCTCCTTCGGCAGAGCTCTTTTGGTTCTGCAGGAGAGCAGCAATCAGACATTCGCCATGAAGCAAATAAGACTGCCCAAGGTAACCACTAACGTGAGCATGTAACCTGTGTAGAGAGAGGGTCTTGGGCTCTGATGTGTCATTTACCCTTCCTGTAAACATGTAATTTGTGAGCTTGATGCATTGTTTTTGTGGGTTTAAAATTTCTTTTATTGATTTAAGTTTTATTGCATTATGATGAGAAAAGATATATGATTTCAATTTATCTGAATTTGTTAGCATTTAAAAACATATTTTAAGTAAATAGAACTAAATCGCATTCTTGTTTCTCTCTTGTACCCCAACTCCTCCCAGAGGCCCTCCTTAAATACCTGCAATACCTTTTGTTTTTTTTATTTTGTCATATTCTTTAAAATTTATAAAATATTGCAATGATAAAAATGAGTATTATAAAAATTGTTTAATATAAAACAACAATCAATTGAATAGTCTTATGTAGATGCTTGTCTACAGCAGTACTGAAGATATATACGTTTTTCTCAATGTAAATTTTAAATAACTCCAAACATATTAACTGTATATTTTAAAATAATACATTACTACTAGTATTTTTTAAATGAACATAAATAGATAAAATCTTTTTTGTTTGTTTGTTTTGTTTTTAGTAGAGCTTAAAATCTTGGCTCTTACTGTGGTACAAGCCCAAAATAAGAACAATTTTTAGATATTGGATTTCATTGTCATAAGGCTGTATTTCAATGACCCTCACATCACCAAAGGATTTTACCTCCATTGTAGCTAAGCTAAGAGTTGACAGTTCTGCTGCACCAAGGAATGAATTGTAGGCACGATTTTTGGATACAGACTTCCTGCTATGGTCAAAGCTATTTGACTTGAGTGATTGTCATCATTCTCAGCCTACAGGAAACAGGTTACATTCATTTAAGAAATGGTGTAGGTATTAAGATGGTCTATCCATGAAGTCATTCACTAACTGTTTCCATGAACAATGGTTCTGCTTGGAGGGTGGCACAGACATTAGGTGAGGGTAAAAATCTGGTTCATTAGCTGTGATGATTTTGAAAAGCATTCATCTCAGAGAAAGAGTAACTTATAAAGTCCTCTTCTTCAAATTTGATACAATAGTTACACACAGCTTGTTGCTTTTTTTAAAAGAGATTTATTTATTTTAATGTATGTGAGTACCCTATTGCTTCAGATCCCATTATGGATCCCACGGCATCATATCCCATTACAGATGGTTGTAAATCACCATGTGGTTACTGGGAATTGAACTCAGGACCTCTGGAAGAGCAGTCAGTGAACCATCTCTTCAGTCTCCTGAGCTTGATGTATTTTATGTGGTTCTTAGGCTAGTAAAATTAACTTAAAATGTCTCGACTAATTTCCGTGGTAACAGTTGTATAGCAGCATTGTGAACAGCCTGCTGAAAGTGGTCAGGCACAATGCCAAGGATAAAAGAACATACAATGTAGTGAAGAGCAGAGCTAAAATACAAAGCATCGGTTGGTTTCTAGGGAACCAACTCGGATCTGTTTGTTCTTTTTTTCCCTGTGGATTGCTTGTTAATGTGTATCATAATTGTCCTGTGTAAGAAGTCATACCATGAGCATTGCTTAATATTTTGATCAAGCTTTTAAGAATGCTAGGCATTTTCCCAATGCCTCCTTTTAAAGATGTTTTTATTTATTTTATGTATATGAGTACACTGTAACTGTCTTCAGATACACACAGAAGAGGGCATTGGATCCCATTACAGATGGTTGTGAGGGAATTGAACTCAGGACCTCTGGAAGAGCAGTCAGTGCTCTTACCCACTGAACCAGCTCTCCAGCTCCCCAATGCTTCCTTTTAAAAAATATCATTCTTTTAGACATCCTGCCTTAGCCTCCCAAATGATGGGATTACAGGTGTGTACCACCACACCTGGCTCCCACTGAGTCTTGATTTCAAACTAAAGAGGGCATCGCAATCCTATGAATGGCTTGCTGAAACAGTATTGTGTTCTATTTCCATGTAGGTCTGGCTAGGTTTCGAGTCATGTTCAGCACGTTCACACTTGATGCTGATGGTGCTGGTCTGAGAATCCTCGAGCTTCCCCCTCTCTCCTCCCCTTCCTTCTCTCTCCCTCCTTCCCTTCTTTCCTCCTCCTCTTTTCCCCCCTGTAGTGCTGAGGATCTAAACCAGGACCTTGGGCTACGTAGTAGTTTCTTGATTTTTAAGTCATTTAGAATTTCATCCTTGTAGAAGTTTTGAGTAAGCAGTGCGTAAGGACTGGCTTACATGACTTCTTAATTTGCATCTGTCTTTGTCTATCTCTGTATATTTTTCATCTGGGCTGAGGAACTAATGAAAGGATGCTTGTAGCCCACCTATTGACAGGAAAGCTTTGGTTTTCTTTGAGGATACAGTGTTTTTCAATAGAACACTGGCTGTCCTAGTCAGCTGATGCTCAGGCCGATTTGTGGTTGGTTTGCTGATGGTGGGGATTAAACCCCTGGCTGTGAGCATTGCTGGAGAGGGACTCTACCGATGAACCACTTCGCCAGCAAAAATACATATGAAAAATGTAAAAATTAGTTTGCATTTGGTATGGGTAAGGAAAAAAATAGTATGTCTCAACAAAAGGTCAGCCCAGCATGCAAAATATCCATAGTCGAAAGCGCACCACGTTCTTTTAGTGTTTGAAAGCTTGAGCAGAAGTAGATATACAAACCTACATGTAGCATTTAAGTCTCATATAAAGCTACACAAAATACTAGTTTGAAGCTATATTGAATTTATAATTATTTAAGATTTCTCTCCCAGTCTTTCTCTGATACACAGAATTCTAGGAAGGAGGCTGTTCTGCTCGCCAAAATGAAACACCCTAATATTGTTGCCTTTAAGGAGTCATTTGAAGGTAAATGAATCCCCTCTCCCCTAAGTATTCCTGAATGAATGTATACCAGCTATGGCTTTCTTAAGGTGTGTCCTATGTGTTCTAGCTGAAGGGCATCTGTACATTGTGATGGAGTATTGTGATGGAGGGGATTTAATGCAGAGGATGAAAGAGCAGAAAGGGAAGTTACTCCCTGAGGATACGGTAAGAGACTGGCTTACATGATTTCTAAGTTCAAAAGTGAATTTTCTCATGAGCCTTGAATAAATTAAGGTTAAAGCATGGATACCTGCAATGACTAGCCTAGTAAGAAGCTGCTGGTTTCAGAGTTAGAGTCAGTATTCCTGATTGATTGATTTCCTCAGGTGATGTGTCTTAGACAGGGTCTCTATTGCTGTGATGAGACACCACAACCAAAATCAACTTGGGGAGGAAAGAAAACCATTTGGTTTCCATTTCCATATGGCTGCTCGCTCATCATTGGAGAAAGTCAGAACAGGAACTCAAACAGGGCAGGAACCTGGAGACAGGAGCTGATGCAGAGGCCATGGAGAGGAGCTGCTTACTGGCTTGCTCCTCACAGCTTGTTCAGCCTGCTTTCTTACAGAACCTAGGCCCATCAGCCCAGAAGTGGCACCACCCATAATGGGATAGGCCCTCCCCCTTAAGTCAGTCATTAAGAAAATGCCATACAGGCTTGCCTACAGCCCAGTCTACAGCATTTTCTTAATTGGAATTCCCTCCTCTCAGATGACGCCTGCCTGTGTCAAGTTGACATAAAATTAGCAAGCACGCTATGGCTTCCTGAAATGGTTGTTTGGTTCTGTCCTGCAGTCTAGGCTGGCCTGGTACTCACTCACTAGGTTGTAGGTCAGTCTGGTCTCAAATTCTTGGAAATACCCTTCCTTAGCCTCCGGAGCACTTGTGAGCACCATCATTTCTGGGTGAGATGTTTTTATGAAGTAAATGGTAGGCCAGGATTGGTTACACATGCCTTAAATCCCAGCACTCAGAAGGTAGGGGCAGGTGAATGGAGGGCAGCCTGGTCCATATTGGCAAGTTCTAGACCATCCAGAGTTACATAGTGAGAATCTGTCTTTGAGAAGAGAAGGAGGAGGAAGAGGAAGAAGAAGGAAAGAAGGGAAATTAAATAAATACTTAGAGACTCACAGTAGCTCAATGGTAGAGCTTTTGCCTAACATTCACAGAGTCCTGGACTCCATCCCCAGCACCACATAAACTGGATTTAATGATGCATGCCTATAATCCAGGGTTTGGGAGGCAGAGGAAAAAGGCTCAGAAGTTAAAGGTCACCCTTGGCTATATGGCAAGTTCAAGATCACCCTTGGCTATATGGCAAGTTCAAGGTCACCCTTGGCTAGATGGCAAGTTTGAGGTCACCCTTGGCTATATGGCAAGTTCAAGGTCACCCTTGGCTAGATGGCAAGTTTGAGGTCAGTCTGGGATCCAGACTCTCTCTTTCTCACCTCTTCCACCACCAAAAAAGAAACTTATATTTGGTTCAAAAAATAAAAATATGGTAGACATTTCATTAAAATATACACCTGGATCATACATAAGATGACAAAACATGGGAACTGGATTTCTGAATTTCTCTAGGTTATACTGAGTTTTAGTTGAACTGTGTAATTTTAATGAGTTCAGAATTTACTTTTAAGATTCTGGTAAAATAAGGCCTAGAGATTCTTCAGAATTTGGGTTGACATCAGCTAGTTATTGCATCTTTCAGGTGTGTACTTTTTTTAAAAAATATTTTATTAATTCTTTTAGAATTTTGTACAGTATATTTTGATCGTATTTGCCTCCAGTTCTTCCCCCTAAATCCTATCTATCTATATGTTTTTCTTGCAGATACTTAATTGGTTTATACAAATTTGTCTTGGAGTAAATCACATTCATAAGAAACGTGTTTTACACAGAGATATCAAGTCCAAAGTGAGTATAAGATATTTTGAGGTCTAGGGAAAAAAGAAAACTATTGGATTGTCTTTTTTTTTTTTTTCAATTGTGATCTCCTTTTCAGGCATTCTGTTTAGTTGTTCAGTTTAGGAAATGTTTGCCAATATAACACTTTAAGAAAAAAGATTTATGTATTTATGCTACGTATACACTGTTGTTCTCTTCATGTATACTAGAAGAGGGTATCGCATCCCATCACAGATGGCTTTGAGCCACCATGTGGTTGCTGGGATTTGAACTCAGAACCTCTGGGAGAGCAGTTGGTGCTTTTAACCACTGAGCCATCTCTCCAGCCTGATTCTCTTTTCTGTTTGTTTGTTTGTTTTTGTTGTTGGCTTTTTTTTTTTTGGTTGGTTGGTTTTTTTTCCTGAGACTGAGTTTCTTTGTGTAGCCCTGGCTGTCCTGGAACTCACTCTGTAGACCAAGCTGGCCTCAAACTCAAAAATCCGCCTGCCTCTGCCTCCCAACTGCTGGGATTAAAGGCATGTGCCACCACTGCCCACAGATTTATTTTTATTGGTGTGTGTGTGTGGGGGGCTGTATGTGTGTACGTGTATGGTATATATGTGTACGTGTGTGGTGTATGTGTGTGTGTACATATTGATTGTGAGAGAGTACAGATGCCCAAGAAGGCCTGGGCTTTGCATCCTCAGGAGCTGGAATTACAGATGGTTGTGAGCCACCTGATATGTGTGCTAGGAGTCAGACTCAGGCCCTCTGAAGGACAAGATCTCTTAACCACTGAGCTATGTCTCCAGCCCCTTCCCTTTTTTTCATACTTAAAGTACTAAAGTACTTAGCACTTCCCTTCTTTTAGTCCTTAAGTACTTTTTAATCATTGGAATATTTAATATTTACTCTTTGAATGTACATGGCAGGAGAATTTCTTGTTTGAGGCCAACTCAGACTACCTGAGTCCAGTCCCTAGCACATAAAAATAAATGAAATCTACTTTTTTAGTGATTCTCAAGAATATCATATATTAACCATGATCTCCATGATGTACAATAGACTTTTTGTTTGTTTGCTTTAAGACAGGGTCTCATTATGTAGTCCTGGCTGTCCTAGAATTCACTATGTAGATCAGACTGGCCTCTAACTCCAAGAGATCCATCTGCCTCTTCCTCCCATTGATGACCTGTACCACCATGTCAGGCTGTACAGTAGACAGTAAAGACTTATTCCTCCTAAGTAAAACTTCACAGCCTTTGGCCTAGAATTTTTACTAATCAAGTAGAATACACTATGTAAAAAAAGGAATTAAAATCTCTTTTGAAGTCTGTGTAAAGGCAGCCCTTTTAATGGCCACCAAGCAAATTCGCACATTCTCAGGATGGAACGTGGCCACCACCTGTCCCAGCCACTTAAGTCACCCTGACATAGGCTCCCACTTATCAGATCTGATACCACCTGACCTGTACATGTTAGACTAAAGAGCTGTCATCCTGAATCGCCAGGCTGAGGAATGTGTAGCTAGCTGTGTTTAGAGGGGACCCTGCTGTTTTATTGTTATCATTCTCTCTGGGACCCAGCTGTCCATCCTCAGGCTTTGAAAGCTGCTCTGGAGGCTGCTGCCTGATCTGGGATGAGCAAGACATAATCTACGTTCTTCCTTCTCGATGCAGAATGTCTTCCTCACCCACAATGGAAAGGTGAAATTGGGAGATTTTGGCTCTGCCCGTCTTCTCTCCAGGTAGGTACCTGTCTTATTTGGTGACAGAGGTCAGAAGAGACACTTTCAGAAGAGCTTTGGAATCATTTGCCTGTCTGTGGTTTCAGTCCCATGGCGTTTGCATGCACATACGTGGGAACACCTTATTATGTGCCTCCAGAAATCTGGGAGAACCTGCCTTATAACAATAAAAGGTGAGTGGCATTCTTGTTTGGATAAGTTTGGCAATTTGATGGGAGGGCTGCTAGCCTGCAAGCTGATGCCGGAGTCTGTGTAGATACATAGAGCTTATTTGCTTTAAAATTTTTTTAGTTATTTTATGTAAGAGTGTGTGCATGTATGTGTGTGTGTGTGTGCACCCATGCACACACATAAGTGTATGCCATGGCCTGTGTCCACGTGGAGGTCAGAGACAAACTTTTTGGAAATTGACTCTTCCACCTTGTTGAAGGAGGTCTACCTGTCTTTTTTTTTGGTTTGTTTGTTTTGGCTTTTTGAGACAGGGTTTCTCTGTGTAGCCCTGGCTGTCTTGAAACTCATTCTATAGACCAGGTTGGCCTCAAACTCATAAATCCGCCTGCCTCTGCCTCCCAAGTGCTGGGATTACAGGCGTGTGCCACCACTGCCCGGCTCTACCTGTCTTAATGTTTTGATGCTGTGCTGTATCAAAGCTAGGAAGCTTCCAGCCATTGCTAGGTCTCACCTCCCATCCTAAGGTAGGAGTGCAGAGATCACAGATATGTGTGTCTGACGGTTTTATGTGCACTTTTCATGAGTACCTGATCAATCAGGTAGCCAGGCTTGTGGGGCAAGTATTTTGACCTGCTTAGCCACCTTCCCGGCTCTGCTTTCTAAAAATATGCTTGGGGACTTGGCCGTATGCAGCTTATTAGTAGAATCATTTTGTCTAGCATGTATCTTGGATTCGATTGCCAACACCAGAGAAATAAAATTGTGTAAAGGTATAAATATATTAGAGTTACACAGAATCTGCATGCTCTAGTGTCTAGAGGAAAGTCATGGTGTTCCAACCATTGTGATCACGGCTATGAGGGGCTGGTTGTTGAAAGAAGGTCCCGTGGGCTGAGGGGCCCTCTGCTTTACATCGCTGCTTCCACACTGCCCTGCCCCCTGCATCCGTCTGTCAAATAGAGCATCGGGATGGGAAGCAGACGACCAGTGTTTTCAAGATCACTGGGAGGTTGCGGTACACAACCACAGTTGGAAAGCTTAGTTGTATTAAGTCTTTACAAGGGCAACGGTAGCCAGATTACAGTTATGAATGAGCAACAACAGCACGTTTAGGTTGGGGTCCCCACAACACGAGGAACTGTACTGAAGGGTCACAGGTAGGTAGGTGGAGAAGCCCCGGTGCACAAGGCTGATGTTGGCTGTGGGTTTCTCTTGCCTTGCTATTATTATGCTGGCATCTCTTCTCTACCCCCGCATTCTCTAAAATTCCTCTAAAAACCAGTGCATATTGGTTTCTAGCAAGGATTATTCTGCACCTATGGAGATGTCCTGGTATTTTTGTCTTCCAGCCCATTTGTGTGGTCTGTTACATTTACTAACATATGTTGAACCATCCCACATCTCAGGGATAAAGCCAACTTGGTCATGGTGGATAGCTCTTTTGATGTTTGTGTGTATCTCGTTTTCCAGTGTTTTACAGGACACTTCTGTTTCCAGGTTCATCAGGAATATCAGTTTCCTGCAGTTTCCTTTTTTGTTGTTGTGTCTTAGGTTTGGGAATACCATTTCTTCTTCCTCATTTTGAGTATGTTAAGAAGACTTGGTAGTAGATGTTCTCTGAAAGTCTGGTGGAATTCTGCTAAGAATGGTCTGTCCCTGGACCATTTTATCTGGAGGGTTTTTTACTGTTATGTCAGCATTCAGCAGCCTCTTGTATCATGAGTCTGTTCAGGTTGCTGGCTTCTTCTTTTTTAAAGGTTTATTTATTGTTATATGTAAGTACACTGTAGCTGTCTTCAGACACATCAGAAGAGGGCATCGGATCCCATACAGGTGGCTGTGAGCCACCATGTGGTTGCTGGGATGTGAACTCAGGACCTCTGGAAGAGCAGTCAATGCTCTTACCCTCTGAGCCATCTCTCCAGCCTGTGCCTAGACATTTTAGAAGGCTTGTGTGGAATTCGGTGGATAGAGGGGACTGGACTGCTGTACAGGATGTGTATCCTAGTCCAGGCCTGCTGTGTGGTCATAGGTAATGCTGGGTAGAGAGGTTGGGCATGGCATGGGAGAGGCTGGTTAGCTTGGGCAAGCAGTGTGGGTCCTGGAGGAAGCTCAGAGATTGTTTGCTGTGCATGCAAGAGTGGCCAGAGTAGGTCAGGGCACTAACTGTGGGGCAAGTGTCACTGGAGAGGCCAGGCCTGGGACAAGAGTGAAGTTGAGAAGCCTCCAAAACCTCCAAAGTCTCATCCTGAGACCAAAATTTCATCATCAGACTGGCAAAAGTAAAGATCACTCCCTCTCTCTTCTTAGACTGCATGACCTGGGCTCATAGCCCAATGACCCCCACCACCATCCTTTTTTGGGAAGTCACATAGCCTCCTGGCCAAATTATAGGTTTAAGCACCTGGGTCCCTCTTTATGTAGATAAAGCGTCCCAGCACCTTTGCCTCAATCAGTAATATACACGCTCCTTGGAAACCCTTATCCTCTCCCCAAGGTTTACATAGCCCTGTTCCCTCCCAATAAAGAGGGCTGTTGTTTCATGGACTGTTGTCTAAGAGAGCTGTCCTAATGTCCGTCCATTCCCCCACCCCTATAAAGAAGAGCCAGTTAAATGTAATAAAGGTAAGATGCATGTGATTCCAGATGACTCATAACATGGTGGTTGCTGTGTTTCTAGTGACATCTGGTCCTTGGGATGCATTCTGTATGAACTCTGTGCTCTGAAGCATCCGGTAAGTATGGTGCCAGACCAAAAGCCCCTGTCATGTCCTGCTAAGGTCTGCCCGAGGGCTGTGCCAGATTTGAACCGGGGCTCACTTTTCCAGGAAGAATTTGTTCTAGAAGTTTCCATTTTTTCCCATTGCTATCTTTATGCCGAGCCATTTTATAATCCTGTGCCAATAGGAAATGTCTATCAGAGGCTGTGATTCTATATGTAGTTTTCCAGGGGTCTGATTGTTCTGGCAGCATGTGTATAGTAGAGGATTGCAATTTGATCATCAATAGGAGGAGAGGACCTCGGCCCTGTGTCCCAGTGTAGGGGAATGCCAGGGCCAGAAAGTGGGAGAGGGTGGGGTGGGGGGAGGCAATAGGGGTTTGTTTTTGTTGTTTTTGTTTGTTTCTTTGTTTTTTGGAGGGGAAACTGGGAATGGAGAAATTTACATGTAAATAAAGAAAATATGTAATAAAAAGAAAAAGAAAAAACAACATAGTGTTGCCATCTAACCATTTTTAAGCTCACAATTCAGTGGCGTGCATTATGCTCCAGATATTCATTAATTATACTTCTGATATTTATTAACTACACTCATGATATTCTTTAATTACATTTGTGATATTCATTAATTATACTCATGCTATTCATTAATTACATTTATGATATTTATTAATTGTACATGATATTCATTAATTATACTCATGATCTTCATTAATTACATTTGTGCTATTTGTTACATTTGTGATAGTCATTAATTACACTTGTGGTATTAATTATACTTGTCACTCTCATATGCACACACACACAAAAAAAACTTTCAAAAATAATTTTAAAAAAGTTTTAAAAAAGAGAACAGTTGGGTTGGAGAGATGACTCAGCAGTCACCGACTGCTCCTCCAGAGGTCCCGAGTTCAGTTCCTAGCCACCACATGGTGGCTCACAACTATCTGTAATGGGATCTGATGCCCTCTTCTGGCATTTCTGAAGATTGTGACAGTGTATTCAAATATATAAAATTAATAAACCTTTAAGAGAGTGAGCGAACAGTTTAAAGAACTTTTTTAAATGCTGAGGCCTTGGCCCATTCGACATAACTGAATCAGAATCTCCAAAGAGGCCTTGAACTTATGCTTTAAAACCAGATTGTTGGGAGCCACAGTTGTGCTGGCACCCCTGCGTTTGCTCATGGCAGGCTAGTACCGATGAGGTAGACACTGATGAACACCGTGTCTCCGTGTGGGGGGCTGGGCGCTTATTATGTTCACCTTCCCCCAAAGCACACCAGACTGTGAATTGGCCTTAAAGACGTCTTCAGAAGGAAAGGGACCCGATGGCCGGCACCTTCCCAAATGGAGATAACTTCCGGAAACGCGAATCTGCCTCGGCTGATGGTTCCTGTGACTGTGTCCTCTTGCCGCGTATTTACAGTGCAACTTTTACTTTTCAGTTCCAGGCAAATAGTTGGAAAAATCTTATCCTGAAAATATGTCAGGGGCCCATCCACCCGCTGCCGGCTCAGTATTCCTCTAAGCTTCAGTGTCTGGTCAAGCAGATGCTGAAAAGGAACCCTTCGCACCGGCCCTCCGCCACTACCCTGCTCTGCAGAGGGAGCTTAGCTCCACTGGTCCCGAAGTGCTTGCCACCTCAGGTATGATAAGGGTGTCTTTCGTTGGCTCTTGCATGGTAACTCTTTCTATACTTGGTGTACATGGAGGTGTCAGAGGACAAACTGGCTCTCTCCATCTTTAATTGGGTCTAGTGATCGAACTCAGGTTATCAAGCTTGGCCGCAGCTGCTCTTAACCACTGAGCCATCTCACTGGCCCTAAAATGATTGTCTTTTAAGCATAATTCAGTCATTCATGTTTTTAGAAAGTCACATAATTTAGAAGTGTAATTAAAATGGTTGATCTTCCTCTCCCTCTTCTCTCTCCTGCTGTGGCCCAGTAGCTGTTACACTTTCCTGTCCTGAGGTTGAGCTATAGCCTCACGTGTGGTGGGCAGGGTCTAGCTCTGTTGCATGTAGTTTTAAAAACTCTACCGTCTTATGCTTCAGGATCCATCACAACCATCCCTAAGCCGCTTCCTTTTGAATCCGAGGATAAAAAGCACACACACTGCTCCATTACCTTTAGAACTCGCCTCTAGGCCAAATTGCTGGGCCCAAATACCTCCTGCCTGGAAATGCATGCCTTAAAGGTTTATAATCTCCCCCCTCCTTCTTAAAACGTAGTGGCTTGCATCATCTAGCTCCTGCCACCATCCTTGGCCATCTACCCATAGAGGAGGCTGCAGGCCGGAGCTGTCCCAGGCCTTACATCATTGCAGTGTCCTCTTTCCTCCAGCATGGCAGAAAAGCCCTTCTCTCTTTCCCTGCGTCTCCCTTTTCTCTCGGGTCTCGGGACCCGGAATTCCCACCTATACCTTCCACCCAGCAATGACTCGTGGCCTTCTTTATTAATAAATCAAGAACCAGTTAGGGACCTGGACCTTAGTGTCAAAACCTCCCCTTACATGGCTCCATCTCAGCTTCAGTGTGCTGGTTCCTCCGGATATTTTCTAGGCACATAAGGCTATCTATGTTTGTCTCAATGTTTAAATTATAATGTTACTTGTGTCTCCTCTTCCCCCTTTTTTGGAATAAGCATCAAACTTGGGCTGTGGTGTTTGGGTCAAAACTAGCCTCAAATTGGCAGGCTTGCCTCAGCCTCCCAGCTTGCAAGGCTTGCATTCATCTCCTTACATTTACTTATTATATTCATTTTTGATGTTGTTATTTTTCTTTTGTTTTGTTTTTTAAGACAGGGTTTCTCTCTATAGCCCTAGCTGTCTTGGAACTCACTTTGTAGACCAGGCTGGCCTTGAACTCAGAACTCTGCCCACTCTACCTCTCAAGCTCTGTGCTAAGAGGTGTACACCACCACACCTAGCTTGCATTTACTTTTAAAGGATGTTTTTCTTTTTCAAACTACAAGCGTTCTTGTGTTGAAGAGCATTGACAACTATAGGCATTATGGTGGTGTCTAAAGGAAAGTGTCTCTCTTTATCTGGATCTGGCCACGGTAGCTAGCAATCTCTGCTGTGTGGGCTAAGGCAGAGAGATCATATGTTCTGGGCTGGTGTGGGGTTTAGAGGAATGTTTTTCACATCTTTAAATTCTCAAATTTAAATTTCAGATTATCAGAGAATATGGAGAGCAGATATTAGATGAAATCAAAATATCCGAGCCCAAGAACATGAAAAAACGGGGTAAGAATTTGAGAGAGCTTACTTTACATGTCAGTTTTTAAAAGTATCATAAAAAAGAAACTAGAACTTTCAAGTTACTAGAACTGTCTATCAGAGATAGTCCTCGAATAGTTTTCTATGTCAGACATAATTTACTTCATTATAGAGTTTTAATATGCTTTCCTAGTGAGAGATCACTCCACACACTTAGAGATCCATAAGAAAAAGCTCTTTAAAATTAATGCATGGCTAGTTCTGGTGGTGCACAAGAGGGAGCCAGCCTCGGACAGAGTATTTTACCAGCTTCTATTGACCTTAAGTTTACACATTCCGCATGCATGTCATCCTTAACCCTCCTTCAGGTCCCAGTCCTAGATTATACTTAGAACAATGTAAACAGAGGCAGGAACGTTGATGTCTGGCCACTCGGGCAGATGAGAGATCAACACAGCAAAGATGCTGACTGAATTATTTAAGCACGCGAGGTTTGTTCTTTTCAGACAGCTGTTACCCAGGGACATCCTTCACACCTGGCAGAATTGTGCTTCTCCTGATAAGAACACAGGAGACTTAATAGCAGTCCAGGTCTTAGTGATGGTTGTGACCCTGAGCTGTCCCCTTATGCTTATGCTGCCTGTCAGAGGCATATTTCTTAGATATGATGGAGGGCCTAGTGGTCAGGGCTGTCTCCTTTTGTTATGGAAATGGGGCCTAGTTGGAGGTCAGTCTTGGTGAGCCCTAGAAACTCTCTCAGCAAGCCTACACTTCAGTTGTGGTACAGAATTTTCTTCCTATCACCTCTAACGAGCCTGCTTAATAAAGTTCTTATCATTCAGGCATATCGGAGGCCGAGCTCCTCTACCTAAATTCTTTCCTAAGAAATTAAGTCCTTCATAGCATCACTTTTATTACTTCAAGTTTTCTCTGTCTCCTTATTATACTTTTTAATTTTCCAGGGATGGATTAGAACCTAGATTAGATAGTTCAGTGATAGGAGAGTGTCTGTTTTGTAAGTTAGCATCTTATCTACTTGGACTTGTTATGGGTTAGATTGAAGGCTTCTGTGGGCTGACCTAGGGATCTAACCATGAAAAATACAACGGTAATGTTATAGCAAACTGAATTCTCAAGTTTCTGGTGGACCATTATACAAACTAATTTTTCAGAGGCAGAGCTCTTCCTACAGAGAATGTGGCTTTGGTTGGTGACAATCAGGGTAGGCTCACTGACTGTCAAGGATACCTCATGTGGTATAGGATGTCTGTCATGTGGGAGGTGTGCGTGTATGGGAACATGTGTATGTATATGCTTTTCATTAAGTTTGTGATCTTAAATCCCATCTAAAAAGATAAGATTTAGCAATTGAAAAATAAAATTTAGAAACAGAGCCTTTAAAAAAAGGTAATGACTAGCCAGGCGGTGGTGGCGCATGCCTTTAATCCCAGCACTTGGGAGGCAGAGGCAGGCGGATTTCTGAATTCGAGGCCAGCCTGGTCTACAGAGTGAGTTCCAGGACAGCCAAGGCTACACAGAGAAACCCTGTCTCAAAAAAAAAAAAAAAGGTAGCGACTACATAATGTTGGCATATAGATTCCATGCATCCGTAGCCTCCTCTGAACGAGCATCAAGTCTAATTTAACATCTCCTTTGGAACTTGTCATCTAAAGTTTCAAAGCACTTTTTAAAATTCTTTTTTAATCAGTGACTTCCTTCTGAAGAAGTTCAACAGAGATAATAGGTATGAGAAGAATACGAAGGATAGATCATTTCCTGGATGGAGCATTGTGGGTAACCAACCACTTGTGGGGTTCTGTATCATTGAGCTGTCCTCATTGACCACTTGTGGAAGCAGTTTGTTTGCTTTTCTGGGTTAGGTTGAAGGGCCACAGGAGCTATAAGCCAAGAACTGTAGACCAAACTCAAAGTATGTCTGTCACAGTATCACGGATGTAGCCTCAGTTTACCCTTCAGCATCGTCTCTGTCGCTCAAGAGTCAGCCGCTTACATTGCTTTGCAAGTTTGCTTTGATGACAGTTTTGCATCATGTGGTCACTTCCCAGGGTAGTAGGAAACACTGGGAAAGAAAGCACTAGGAGAAGTTTCAACATGTTTTGGAAAAATGTAGCTTTAGAATTTCCAAAATATATAAAGTGTACGGGAGTCAGCATGAGAGCCTCTCCAGGCGTCCCTAAAAAGCTTGGTTCAGCCGCCCATCCTCAGTCAGCCAGTCAGAGACAACAGTGAGAAGAGAAAGGAGGGTGTTCAGTGAGCCCAAACTGGGGAGAGGAACAAGGACCAGCCACTCGAGTTGTGGGGAAGAGGGCTGTCCCCGAAGCCAGGAGCCTAAAGAGAATGCAGCTGCAGGCAGATAAGACTCGCTCTATTCACTGCCACTCAGGCCACACAGAAGTCAGACGCTATCAGGAATCCATAGGACGTACACAGGCAGACAGATCTGTCTGCACACACAGGCTGAAGGCACTCGCCTCTGACATTGAGGCATATTTGTATGGAATCACACAAAGTGGCATTTTGCGGAGAGCAGATTACAAGACTGTAACTTTTGGGTTCCCTGGACACATGTGGTATCAGCCATCTGATGCTGATTCTATGTCTCCCCCGCCCCCCTCCCCTCCATGGCATTAGCCATCTTGGCCTATGCCAGATATCCTCTCAGTGCCATGTTGTCTAAATATAAAGTGGTTTGTATGGTCCTCTGTTCCCTTCATGCACACATAACCCCTGTCCACCTTCCAGGGTCATAACATGAGGTTCAAATTTACAGCCTGCAAGGGACATGCATGGGTCAGTGTCCTGGTCAAGGTGGCCCACCCATGATTGACCCATTCCTCTCTATTTCAGTCTCTCAGGTGTCAGAACCACGTGGAATCCCTTTCCAGGAGACAAGCTCTTTCTCTAGCTGCTCCAGGCTTCAGTCTTTCCCCTCTCCCAGCATGAGACTGAGGAAATGCCAGTTCCTAAGGGAGTTTTGTTCCCATAGTTTGGTGGGCAAGGAAAAGAATGTATAAACCTCTTTAGGATATCTTCATTGACTGTCACAAGACGAATAAAAGAGTGAGCAGAATAAAAGAGTGAGTGGAATGCTCACACCGTGGGACCATTTAGTCTCCAGACAGACAGTCAGGCCAGAAGTGAAGTCAGGCATGAGGGAGTGTACTTGACATGCTTACACTTGTGTTTTTATCGCCTGTCCATACAGGTATTCAATAGCAGTTTTTAATATGGTGAAGGAAACCAAGCATGGAGGCTTGTGCCTTTAATCCTAGCACTTTGAGGTGAGGCAGGAGGATCAAGTCTCAGGGCAGCCTGATCTACTATGCAAGTGAGGGCTATAGAGCAAAACCCTGCTTCAGAAAACAAAACAGCTAACAAAGACAAAAATCAGTAAAACATGGGGGTGCACATATCATAATTTCTCGGGTGACAGCATTATGCATGTTATGTAAGATCTCATCATTATGAATGAAACAACAGAAGTTGTCTCTCTTTCCATCTGGAGACTATTATGAGGCGTTCAAAGCTGGATACCCCCTCAGGTTAATGCTGTGGTCAACTATCCTTAAAATCTTTATTTGTCAGCCACCTAATGCCAGTGTTTGGGAGGCTGAAGGAGGACAGCCTGGGCTACATAGCGGGGGGCCTTTCTCAAAACACAAAATACCATGTGGGGTCCTCCTTACATGTTACATTCTAACATACCAGGGGGTGTGTTAGAATTTAATAAGATGAGCCTTCCTGTGTTTTCTTTTACCCTCTCTTTCTAAGCAGACCCCAACAGAGTCAGGAAAGCTCTGGAAGATGAAGCAAATGCCGTGGTAAGTGCTTTAAAATTGAATTTGTGAAGCATGCATCTGGTGAGCATCAGCTGTGGTGACGCTTGTGAGGTTTCAGGCCTGGGCCCCCTTCAGTTAAGAGCCCCACCCCCTTCAGTTAAGAGCAAGGCGTCCAGTCGCTGTTGCCCTGCACTGCTTCCTGAGCTCTGTGGACCTTCATTAGTCTTTGATTCCATTCTTGATTGCCAATGGCAGTGGTATGGATACAGATAGGACAGAACACAGTTCTGCCTCCTGACACAAACATTTTGTTTGAGCTTGCTTTCTGTTTCGTTTTGCTTTCCTTGAGATAAAATGTATATAACCAAACATTTTGGCATTTTAACAATTTATTTGTTTTGAGACAGTATTTTGTACCTTTCTCCTTGGTGTCACAAAGTATCCACAGAATAAACTAAAGGAAGCTGTCCACCCCAGCAGGGAACTTGGAAGCTGGGAGGTTCTGGAAGCAGAGAGCTGGGCCTGCTCTCTCCTTTCTGTCTTTTGCATTCAATCCAGGACATCAGCCCAGGGATGTCCAACACCCAAAGTGGGCCAGGCCCTCCCCCATTGAACAGTAATTAAGAAAATACCCTACAGCTGGATCTCATGGAGGCATTTCCTCAACTGAGGCTCTCTCTGCTCCCGGATAACTCTTAGCTTGTGTCAAGTTGAGGTGAATCTTGCCATCACAGAACTCATGCAGGATCTGCCCCCCCTGTGCCTTATTACATTCGGTTCTCAAGGTTCATCCATATTGCAGCATGTATCAGAATCTTATTCCCATTTTAGCCTTGACATTTTTCTGTTCCAAAGTTTGTAGTCCCCTTTGAGTTATCCTGTGAATCAAGTTGACATTTTTCAGTCAAGATCCTGCTGGTCGTTTTGAGCCCAGAGCAGCTGTGACACTGTGTTCCACTAATGGTTTGATAAAGCCTTGGACAGTGGCAGCAGGTCTCCTTCCCACAGCGCCCACCTCCACAGATCAGCTGTGATTCATGGGCTTTCCGCTTTCCCCTTCTTTGATGCTTTGTATAGCTTTCTTCTTTTGAAGTGCTGAGATCAAGCGGAGGGGCTTTACTAAACTTCTGAGCTGCATTCCCTAGCATCCAAACTTTTAATTAAAAAGGCTAAAAAGATAGCCAGGCAGGAGGGTCAAAAGTTTGAAGCCACTGTTGAGAGCCCAGATCGGGGGTAAAGATGCACTGTCAACCGATTATTCCATTATGAAATTTACTAGTAGTTAAAGTCACAGAATGTCTAGTGAACTTCAGATTGTAATGTCTCAGGATTATGTGGCTGTAAGTAGAACATAATACCCCGAGGCCATACATTAAAATATTGCTACACTAGGTTATATTTTAGATTTATGGAAGCATATTTTACATATAATAACGTCTACCCATTTTTAGCATATAGTTTGGTGGATTTTGGTGATCTGATTGAGTGAGGTAGTCGTATAGTTGGCACCACGTAAGAATTTAGACGTTCAGCTCATCTGAAGAGTTTGTGTCCCCTTTGCAGAGGACCTCTGACCCTGGCCTTTGGGAACTGTATGTTGTTAATGCGTGTGTTGCTTAACTCTGGGGACATGTTCTGAGAAGTGCATTCTTTGGTGATTTCGTCATCGTGCAGACATCCTAGAGGGGCTCCAGGGTCATTCAGGCTTGTTCTACCCTAGAAGGCCACTGGCCAGAGGGCAACCCTGTAACCATGAGTGGACAGTTCATCAAGGGCCTTCAGATGAAAGGGTACCATTGTGAGCATAGTGAAGAATGAAATAATCCAGGGCTGAGGCAGTGAGAGTGTCCTGTAGGCCACCCTGGAAACAGAAGACCACAGAGGACGATGCTCAGGGGCCTGCTCCTAGGGGCATGCTTGGGAGCTCTCATACAGCCCAGACCCAACTGCCTGAGAAAGGTGCCACCACAGTGGGTTGGGCCTCCTACATCAACGAATAATCAAGACAGCCCTCCCCCAGACACATCACAGGCCACTGTCAAGTGGGCAGTAACCAGTTGAAACTTCCTTCTCAGATGACTATAGACTGTGTTAAGTTGAGATTAAACCTAACTAGGACAGTTGGCATCCCCTGAGGGTTTTCAGCCTCCCCTTCCTACAACTGCTTCCCGATTCTGGTGGATTTTGGAATCAACCGTATGCTGAGCCATCACTGTGAAGTAATGTTTTGTGTCCCCTGGATGTGTCAAAAAGAATTTTGAGAACCACTGTATAAGAACAAGAAAACTCAAGTGTGCCAGCATCCTGTTCATTATGTAGTAAGCCAGTAGCCGATAAGCCATGCCTGGGACCATCCCCTCTCTGAATATGCCCATACTTAGGACTACCCATGCAGTGTGTTACTATACTGCATGAAATAATGGGTTTAGACCATTCAGAGAAGTATGATTTAATCAAATTTCTGTTAGAGTTTTATATGGTGGAGTGGGGGTCTTCGGAATGAATATTCAAAGGCCCTGGGTGAACAACTCATCTTTTAAGGGTTTTTTTTTTAATTACCTTTATTTAATTATTGGGGGTGGGGTCACATGTGCTGTGGTGTTGCTATGGTGGTCAGAGGGCAGTTTGCTGGAGTTGATTCTCTTAGCAGCATGTGTTCTTAAACTGCTGAGTCATCTCTCTCCAGGCTTTTCATCTTAATCATTTTTGGGTATACAGGTCAATAGTATCTACACTAATATACACTAATGCCTGGCTACTTTTAAAAATATAGCTACACAAGTGGCAGAGCAGGGTAGAGAAAGAGTTAAGAGAGGGAACATGAAGTTAAATATGTAAGAAGGTAGGGAGAATCGGGAAGGAGGGTGGGGAACCCATGAAAGAAAAAAAAAACTAGTATCTCTGCTGTTTATATTTATGTGTGTGTGTGTATACACATATATCCTGTAATAGCTACTGGTATGTATGGACATTAATATATATGTCTGTGAGCAAACATTCATATACACATATATGTATATGATTATTAATATGCTGATATTTGGGTTTCTATGACTTAATGTTTTTAGTGCATTAATTTTTAGTTAAAATAGCTGGTTACATATACATTTACATTTCTGTAGTAACAAAAACATTATTTAATCACTATTTTAAAATCTTTTATAAAGCAAGAGGAAGAACATGGTAGAAAGTGTAGCCACACTGAATTGGAAAGCACTCATAGAAACCCAGTTGGAGACGCGTTGGGAAGAGGGAATGCAGGTAAGTTAATAAATTCTAACCGCTCCTCACGTAGGGAGTGTGGAATTGTGAGCGAGTGCATGCCAGTGCTCACTCACTTGGTCTTGGGTGTCTTAGGTTTCTTTAGCAAGCTTGCAGGTGGATAGTTACTTGCTCACTAGGAATTAATATTAGGGAATATTTCAATCAGCTGCTAAAAAGAGACAGTAAGGTCTGGAGGATGGCTCTGTGGCTAAGACCACTGACTGGGCTTCCATAGGACCTGGATTCAATTCCAGCACCCACACAGGAGTTCACAGCTTTCTGCAGCATCACTTCCAGGGGATCCAATGCTCTCTTCTGGCCTCTACGGGCACCAAGCACTCACGTGGTCTGTACGCAGACATAGACAGGCAAAATACCTAATAACACACAATTTAGAAAAGCGAGATTAAAGGCTGGGGGCGTGGTTTGGTAATAGAGTTCATGCTCTCGTGCTGGGGCTCTAGGTAAAAACCCCGGGGCCTGCAAAACAGTGAAGAAGAGGAAAGAAGGGAGGAAGACAAGGCGCGTGTCAGTGAGATCCGAGTGTAGCACGCATTGTGTGAGAGTCAGTGAGAGTCGAGTGCAGCACGCATTGTGTGAGAGTCAGTGAGAGTCGAGTGCAGCACGCATTGTGTGAGTGTCAGTGAGAGTCGAGTGCAGCACGCGTTGTTGGGAGAGTCAGTCAGTGAGATCCGAGTGCAGCACGCATTGTGTGAGTGTCAGTGAGATCTGAGTGTAGCACGCATTGTGTGAGAGTCAGTGAGAGTCGAGTGCAGCACGCATTGTGTGAGTGTCAGTGAGAGTCGAGTGCAGCACGCGTTGTGTGAGAGTCCTTGGGAGTTTCATTTCTGTACGCCATGCAAAGGTTAATGATATGCATGTTCTATTGCATCCATTTTGCCAGTTCATTCTCAGTTGAGCTGTCATTTGCATGACCTCACTCAAGATTGTTGCTGTTGCCTTTGTTCCTGAGACTGGACAGGACTCTTGCTTCGTCTGAGTTTGAAAGACAAGAAATGCCTCTGCCCTGTTAGAGTGCATGTGCACATGTGGATGAATAAACAGGGGTCTGAGTTTGAAAGACAAGAAATGCCTCTGCCCTGTTAGAGCGCATGTGCACATGTGGATGAATAAACAGGGGTCTGAGTTTGAAAGACAAGAAATGCCTCTGCCCTGTTAGAGTGCATGTGCACATTGGATGAATAAACAGGGTGACGCTGTTGACCTTTGATCCTTTTCCACATCTGAGAATCAGGTAGCCCACCGGAGCGCCAGAGGCATACCAGTCCAGCAAGCCCTCACAGGCAGCGGTGGGAGAGACGCGGTCCCAGTTCTGCTCTAGCAGCTTTGGAGAAAGCATCCATCCTTAGTTCCAGTTTCATGGCAGAGGATGACAGAGGTTAGTACCATCAACATCCCTTGGAGTCTGGTTCATGCATGCTCAGGCGCCTCCTGTGACATTCGTGTAACACCCACATCTACCTACACACTTTAAATAATCTCTAGACCGGTTGTACGTGAGGCCACATAAATGCCATGTTTATGTGGAGTTGCCACAGCTGCACTGTTTCTATGTGTATGTAATATGTTCAATACAGACTTAACTTTTATTTATTTTAATTTTATTTGTGCGTGTGTCTGTCCGTGTGACGACATGTGCATATGTTTGTTTGTTTTTTCGAGACAGGGTTTCTCTGTGTAGCCCTGGCTGTCCTGGAACTCACTCTGTAGACCAGGCTGGCCTCGAACTCAGGAATCCACCTGCCTCTGTCTCCCAAGTGCTGGGATTAAAGGCGTGTGCTACCATTGCCTGGCTGACATGTGCATTTGTGGATGAAGCCAGAAGCGGGTGTCGGAGCCCTCAGAGCTAACGTTACAGGCATTTGTGAGCTTCCCAGTGAGGATGACAGGAGCTGAACTCTGTCTCTTAACTACTGAGCCGTCTCTCTAGCTCCAAGACTTAACTCTTAAAAAATATCTTAGATCCAAACCTCTGGAGCCTGTGGATATGCCGAGAAGACTGGAGTCAGACTGAATGTTACTGTTTTACTACAGAGCATTCTATAGAAAAGCCATGCCAGGGTTTGAGTTTATATCACAATGTCTGCAAGAGACATTTGGCACTCCTTGTGTAAGTGAGTGAACTAGACTTTTAGTGAGAGTCAAATGTAATCACAATATGCTTGAAATATGATATGAAAGATAGATGCTACAAAATCTTTTTTTAATACCTGCTACTAATGCCCTTCTTTACAACTAGGTGGTTCTGTAATAAAGTACAGTGAAGAAAATGCCCGTAAGCAGTGGGTCAGAGAGCCCCCTGAGGCCTTGTTGTCAATGCTGAAGGATGCTGATCTCAGCCAGGCATTTCAAACATATACAATATATAGACCAGGTAATGTTTGTCTGTTATATAATCATACGGATACATTGAATTAAAAAAAAATGAGGTAAAATATGAATAAAATCGACCATCTCAATAACTTTTAAAAAGATTTATTTGTATTTATGTGTCTATGTCCATGTTAGTGAATGTACGTGTATATGGGTGCCCAGGGAGGCCAGAAGAGGGGGTCAGGTTAGTTGTGAGGCACTGTGTAGGTGCTGGGAAACAAAGATCCCCCGAAGAGCAGCCAGTGTTCTTAACTGCTGAGCCGCCTCTCCCTGGGTCCTTCACCTCTCTGATCTTTGAGGATGCAGTTCAGTAGCTTTACATTCCTGCATATTATTACTGGCCCCCAAATTCTGTTTCTTTGCAAAACTGGAGCTGCACACATTAACTAATAGACCATTGAACTAAGCTGTATCCGCAGCCCAGGAATTGCCACTTTTGCCATGTAAATGTACACTTGTTATGGGAATACCTCAAGATTTCTCTCGAATTTGTGGTATTGAATAGAGTTTTAAAGTGAAGGACGGTGGTTAGGGTTTGTTTGTTTGTTTGTTTGTTTGAGATGGGTTTCTCTGTGTTGCCCTGGCTGTCCTAGAACAGGCTGCTTTGAACTCAGAGATCCACCTGCCTATGCCTGCCAAGTACTGGAATTAAAGACATGCACCACTGCCCAGCCAGGGTTTAAGTTTTAAGATGTATTTTCATCAAACCTAAACAATCATTTATAATATAGTCCTTAAGACTTCAGATAATAAAAAAGAGATAGTAGTTAGCTCAAGGCCTCATGCATGTTAGACAAAGCACTCCATCAACCCTCTTTTAATCATAATCTATATTAGCCACTCGATTAAACATTCTTCAATGAAACACAGATAACTAAATGTCTTGCAACATCATCAAACCTGCCATGCTGTTACAGGTTCTACTTGACATAATTTATCTTGGATTTTAAGTAAGCAAGGAGATTTTTGGAATTTAAGTTATTTATTATCTGTTTTGAGACAGGATCTCCCCAAATTGCTCAGACTGTAATATAGATTTCTTACATTTAAAGGTTTTTAGTGCATATTCTGCCTCTTCTGGAGACAGAGTTGCTTTAAAACTTAATCCGCATTCTGATACTTCCTGGGTCTATTGTCTACCCAAATTATGACGAGTAAATACTGTTTAAATTGGCTGTCTTCCCCAGGCATGATGGCTCTGGGCTGTAGTCCTAACGTTTGGAGATCAAGACCAGTCTGGGCAAAATAGTGAGACCTCATTTAAAGCTCAGTGGGTAAACTGCCACACTTTCTGTTGCTGTTCCCCTGAAGGTGCAGAAGGATTCCTGAAAGGTCCCCTTTCTGAAGACACAGCATCAGACAGTGTCGACGGTGATCTCCATTCTGTCAGTTTAGACCCAGAGAGATTTGCACCTTGGCTGGATGAAGAAGACACGTACGTTGTAGTAGACCTAGAGTGCTTTAATTGGGGAGTGGAATACACGCCGTACCATACTGCAGTAATTCCAGATTTAGTAAGAGCTGTACCACTTTTCATTCTAAACAGCACCTCTGTTTGCTGCTGTGTGGTGCTGTGTGGTGGGCAATACTAGCATTTCACCATGAATTCCCGGCTGCATCCTACACACAGTATTTTTTCACCTGGACTTCTTGCTTTTGTTTCTGAGTTCTGAGACCTTTAGGCTCCTCTGTATCAGCTTCCTAGTGCTGGGATGTGTGCATGTGCATCAGGCCCCTCCTGCATCAGCTTCCTAGTGCTGGGATGTGGGCATCAGGCCCCTCCTGCATCATCTTCCTAGTGCTGGGATGTGGGCATCAGGCCCCTCCTGCATCATCTTCCTAGTGCTGGGATGGGGGCATCAGGCCCCTCCTGTATCAGCTTCCTAGTACTGGGATTTGTGCATGTATAACTATGTCTGGTTTTTATTTTATAATACATTAGGTTAAAAAAATACCACAGTGACACTTTTTTTAGAACATGTTTTTTTTTCTCTACTTGATTACCTTATGGAATAGAGTTGTCAAAAACTTAAACATTGTATGGCAGAATTCTTTATTGAATTCACTAACAAGCATAGACCGTGCCCCTGATATAGAGACTTATCATCCAAATTGGTTTTCTTTCCCCCAGGGACTTTGAGGAAGATAACGAAAACCCTGATTGGGTGTCAGAACTAAAGAAGCACGTAGGATGGCAGGATGGTCCTGGTGGACAACTCCTCGGAGAACATGCTTGAGCCATGTTGGGAGACACTGGCAAGACACTGATGGCTGGGAACGGAAGTGAGGATTGTGAAAATGCATCACAGCTTACAAAGCCATCCAGAATCCTTGTGAGATTTCAAACACAAGGCAGGTCTAGCAGATGCTGCGAGCCTTGCGTTCTGACAGAATGGAGGTGCAGTGCTTGCCTGCTGGCCACCATGTGTGTGACGGTAGGAAATGACTTAACTCCTTTGATCTTGACAAGAGAGTAACAACGCCTACCTCATAGGAACACTGACTGAGACAGTTGAACGGACACTGAGCCATCCAGTGGCCGTTGTCCACAATTTCCACGTAACACTCTCACATTCCCTGAAGGTTTAAGGATCCAAATACATTAAGCTATGGCATAACAGTGTGTGCTGTTTTTCAGTAATACCCGGTTTGGATATGCTTCAAGATGATTTCCAGTGATATTTACAACTACCGGCTGCCCTTCAGTGTTCCTCGGAGCCTTTACAAAAGGGTCAGAGGTCAGGGGATCAGCCATGGAAGGAGTGGGTGGGATCTAGAGCTTGCCAGAAGGCTGCTGTCCTGGCGTGGAGGCAGGAATCCAGCTGAAGAGGCGCAACAGAAGTCAGAAACTAGAACATGTTATGCAAGGAAGTGGGGTGCCATGTACATACATACTGGGTGCTGGACCCCCTCATCTAATGCTGTGAAACTTTAGAGAAGGGAGATTCTTCTCCAAAGAAGAAACAGGGCTCTCCTCACCCCATATGGCGAAGAGCAGGTAGAATCGTCGTCTAGTCATTTTCCAGGACCTGCTGAAATGCCAGCTATAAGTGACTTATAGTTAACCCCTCTCCCTTTTTTCAATGCTGGGGATCAAACCCAGGACCTTATGAATGTCAGGCAGGTATTGTACCACAGCTACACCCCAGCCCATCTTTGCTTTCTCCTAACATGCAAAGGCTGCTGTGTAAATCTGCACCCCACCTGGACACCTCCTTGAACTTAGTCTCCCATGGTCCTGAAGTCTGTCTGTCTGTCCTTGTCCTTTCTGAGGAGTGCTGATTAGGTATTTTGTTTTTATCCTCAATTTGGGTGCATCCAGCGTTCTTCACAAAGGTAAGGTGTGTCCACCTCATGTCCTGTCAAGGCGTACATGACGTCATCTCGGCATGCCTCTGATGCTGCTTGCTCTGAGCAGTACTTACTCAGTTCCTCTTAGGCTTCCCCACCATCACAGGTACTAAGTTCCGTGTCCCTGTCAGTTCTCTGCCACTAACTCCGGCCACACTGGAGCTGAGAGGATTTAAGTCCTACCTCTGTTGGTCCAGGAATGCAATGTTACATCGAGTCATGGGTTTGGCTGCTTCATTGTTTCCAGGTGGTTCCTGTGCCCTCTTGTGAAGTTCTTGCCCTTTTACTAACAAGATGAAGCAGGATCAACCTCTACCTTCTCTGTTCCAGCCCCAGAATCAACCATTCCCCGTGCCCCCGGAAGAAGCCATGGTTCCTCTCACTGGGTTAGGACCCGGTGTCGGAGTGTTGCGTATGTTTGCTGAGTACACTGGCTGCTCCTGGGATATCTTCACCCTGTCTACATATCCATGTCCTGCCCATCCCCATCTGTATGAAGTCAAGCACTGCCGCCTCTTACAGAAGTCATTGCGTAATTCAGGCTTCTCTTCTTGCTCTTTTCCTATGTCTGCTCTCCCTGATGGTGAAGAACACGGCTTGCAACCATCTGCTTGGTTGTTCAGACCAGTACACGTCCAGAGCAGTGTCCAAATCGTTCACTCTCAATGCTGTGAGGAACCAGTTAGCATCTAGAGTGCAGAGCCTGTGTGTGGCTTCTGTTGTTAGCTTTACCCTTCCTAGCTCGGTACCTTAAATGTTAGCTCCCCATTTTCCTGACGATGTTTCATGCTCAAGAAAGCATCGTCTCTAATAGTATTCCCAAGACATCCAACTTCCATAGATGCCATCCCCCACGCCTCTGACCACTCTAATTCCTGGATACAGACATTGCAACCCATCGGAGAAAGCAAACTCGAAATCATCTGTGTATCTTACCGCTGAGAGTGAGTCGGATTATAAATCCTCTTGAAAATCAGATGATTTCGATGTTATACTAAACTTCCTTGTGGCTGCTTACCTGGGTAAGATTTGCCATCCCCGATAGCTTTTAAAAAGAAAGGGGATTGGGAATAGCACACATCTTTCAACAGGGAGGCAGAGGCAGGCTCTCAACCTCCCTGAGTTCCAGGCCAACCAGGGGCACATACTGAAACCCAGTCTACAGGAGGGAGAAAAAAGAAAGAGGAGGTGAACTTCATTCTAAGAAGTCCTTGGTTGTCCATGTGGAGTCCATTAGAGTTTTAAGGAATTAGTTTCCAAGATAATTTGGTTTTAAAATTTTCTTTTAATCAGTTGTATACTACTAGAAAACAAAACAGATGCTGTGGCTAGGAAATGTTAATTTTCATTTATATGCTTCTTTTAGAACATGATGATCAGTAAGAATTTCAAACATTAAGAGGATTATATTGTTATAAAATTCTGTCCCAGGAAGTAGAATGTAGATAAAGGAGGAAAAGGGGTAGTAATGTACATTTTTAGAGAAGTGAGCTTTTTGGGGGAGGGGAGCATGGATAATGGGGGGATATAAAATGGTCACGGGTCTTAGATTCCACTGGATATGGCTGTCTTGCTTGTGTGAGTGTTTACAACCCTGAAAGTTGTATATCTCCCACAGGTAATCTACTGCAACTTGCCCATCAGTAGGAAATGCTAGGTTTCAGACCCCTGAGCAGCATCCAGTGGGCCCAGGGCCTTTTCTCACATACACCTCTCAGCAGTAATTAAGACCTTGCATGAGAAACATACTTCCTCCTGAGAGTATGTTACAGCTGAACACAGCTTAGCATGCCGGGAACCGTAAGAATCCTCCACCCCAGCTCCGTGCGCAAAAGGCAAACCAGAAATCAGGTCCAAGGTTTCCAAAACCATCTGCCGTTCATAGAATTCTGGAAAATGGCCAACCTACCCCACTCCCTGGAATCTGAAGCGTGCAACAAGAATCTGACATATCTTCCACCCGGAAGTTTTGGGAAAGTTCTCCCCGCTCCCTACTCTCCATTACAAAACCAGTTCTCAGACCTTACATGGCCTTCACCTGCCACCCTCTGACACTAAGCTTACAGGTTACCAACTCTCAGACCAATCAAAGTGTGCTTGCCCCGCTTTGAGGTCCAACTCAGCCTTTCGTTTTCCTCCTCTGACTTAGTTATTATATAGCACAGGAGTGTGAAGACCGGGGCACCTGCAGATGAGCACTGGGGTTCTCTGCTCCCGCCCAGCACTCCGCCCACTTCCCCCTCCCCCGGGGGTGGCCCTGCCCCTGCGTCTGAGAGGCTTAGCTGCTGGAGAACCGATTCTTTTGGACACTACCATACTCACTGCATAAAGCCCGCTGAGCAGGTAAGCTGAGCCCAATGTGTTCATTTTTCAGGAGCTGTTGTGGGCCCCTGGAAGCCGCAGGGAGAGAAATGGGAATCCAGGCAGGAGGAGACCCGCCAGCAACTAGGAAGCCCGCTCACTGGGCTGCGTCGGTTTCCATGGCAACGCACAAGCTACAAAGTCCCGAACTCTGGTCCCCCGCCCACGTGCTGGCGGTCGCCTCCGCTGACAACTTGTGGAACCAGACTTGAAAATTTATGAAAACAACCTGCCCAGTAGACCACCCAAGTTTTAGAAGTCTGCATTGTGCCGGAGGCAGGAGGGTGACAAACTCAAGGCCCATGTGAACAGTGAACAGCTCAGACCTGTTTCAAAAATAGGCTTCCGAAAGGATTAGGTGTAAAGCTCAGTAGTACAATGTTTACCCAGCGTGTATGCAGTCCTGGGTTCGCGTCCCAGTACAGCAAAATAAAAAACTTTTATGCCCTAACTGTGGCATAAAAGGGAGACGGGAAGAAATCAACCTACAGCGGAGTGCGTATTTCCACCTGTAAACACCCATAGCTGGTTGCCAGGACAATCACCTGACCGCCGTTGCTATGACTCTGGATCTCCCACTGGTTGCAGTCCTACAGCCAGAAGACAGGGTGTTTTTCCAAATTGGGGCGCAATTCGTAGGAAAATCCCCAGACGCAACCAAGCCTTGGTTTATATTCCTAGGAAATCCAGTACTACTTAATCCCTCTTAGATAGCCGTGATAGTTTGGTTCTAGAGACTGATAATGACGAATTAGGTTTTCCTTTACCTAAGTATATGCAGAGGCTTTTGGATTCCTTGTTGTGTGGGACCAAGGACTTCTGAATGCCATGGGTAGTACCTATGGCCCTAACTACATCTTAAATACCGCAATGCCCCCGCATCTCTAGAACCCCAAACACCAACAGATTTCCCAGGTTTCCGTGTAGAGGGCAGGACGTCCCCACTAAGATCTGAACTGTGCTTGCCTCGCCCTTAGACTTCCTGCTTTTTAGAAAACCACCCACCCGGGACGAGGTGTCTTTCCTTCAAACACAAGTAATTTTCCACTTGAGAAGCTAGAGAAGAAAGGCTTTGTGAGGTGGTGAATCGACTAAGATCAGAAAGCTGAATTAAAATCTGGCATGATCTTGGAGTCCACTGAACTAAACCCCTTTCTGCCACGTTACCTGTGGCCATAAGTTTCTTGAGTGTGTCTGAAAAGCTGGGTGGAAAGCCTTAACAAACAGTTCCTTTGCTTTTCATCCATCTTCTGCTGGCTAGTCGTCATGTACAGTAAAGGTTTATTCTTCATTTTAGGAAGCTCTGACGTCTGGAACCATGGATAAATTTGCCTTGATTAAGATCATTGGGGAAGGCACTTTTGGGAAGGTGTACTTGGCTAAAGATAAATCAGAAAGCCGTCACTGTGTCATAAAAGAGATCAGTTTGACAAAGGTAAAGTTAAGAAGTTTGAATTTTAGATAATTTTAAGTGGCATATCTAGCTTTAAAATTAATTAATTAAGTAATTAATTATGTGTATATATGTGTGCTTGTGTGAGTTTATGGGCACCATGTGACTGCAAGCACCTGCAGAGGTCAGAGGTCATTGGAAGCCCCTGAACTTGATTTACTGAGTCACCTGACTGGGTGCTAAGAATTGATCCCAGGCCTTCAGGGGGAGCAATGAGTACTGAATCAACTCTCCAGCCCCCATATTTTTTTCTGTGTTTGTTTACTTTTTTTTTTTTTTTTTTT
>NW_022196905.1:163426470-163440583 GCF_008632895.1 Mastomys coucha | reverse complement strand
TTTACTTATTCACTTTACATCCTGATCACTGCTACCCTCTTGGTTTGCCCCTCCCCAATCCTTTCCCCATTCCCCACCCCCTTCTCTGAGCAGGTGGGCAACCCCCATAATTTTAATATAGCATGAAAGCAAATACCTTTTTCACAGTTGTGAATTTTAAGGTTCAGTTGATTCGACCTTCTTTAATGCCCTTGAAACCCATCCCAGGAACATGTGTTGCATTCATCTTCTTGGGCTCTTCTCTTTCCCCATTGAACAAAGGACTTGTCTTTATGCTGGACAAATGTTGTGCAACCTACACGCCTAGCAGACCCTTCCCGTGCTTCCCTTCTCTTCCTGGGTTTCTTCCCCCCCCTCCTTTCCCCTTTCTCTTCCCTTCCCTCCCTCTCCCCCTCCCTCTTTCCTTCTACTCTACTTTCCTTCCTTCCTCCCTCCCTCCCTCCTTCCCTCCTTCCCTTCCTCCCTCCTTTTCTTCCTTCCTTCCTTCCTTCCTTTCTTTTTCTTCTTTCCTTCCTTCCTTCCTCCCTTACTTCCTTTCTTTCTAGCTTTCTTTCTTTCTTTCTTTCTAGGGGCAGAGTCTAGATTAGGTATGTAGACACACTCATCTCAGACTTAGGCCCCTCCTGCCTCTGCTTCCCCACTGCTGAGATTACTACAGACATGCACAATCACGGCCAGTTACCATTCTCTTTCTCTTAAAAGACCATTTATTTAGGCTGAGCATAGTGTTGCACACCTTTCATCTCAGCATTCCAGAGGCAGAGGCAAGCAGATCTCTGTGAGTTCAACGCCAGTCTGGTCTACATAGTGAGTATCAGGATACCCAGGGCTATGTAGAGAGATCCTGTCTCAAATGAAAAAAAAAAAAAATCATCTTTTGAACAATGCCCCAACCATGGCCCCAGATTCTCCCTGTCAGGTACAAAGGAAAAGGGACCTAGGCCAACTTCATAAAAACATAAAACTTTTGGCCCCGGTGGCATATACCTGCAGTCCCAGCTACTCCAGAGAGTGAGCAAGGAGGATAGCACATGCAAGGCCTGTCCTGCCTTGGCTTCAGGAAGGTTCAAGGCCAGCCTACGCAACCTACTGAGGCCCTGCCTCACAAATAACAAGCAGGGTCTGAAGAGATGGCTCAGTGGCTGCTCTTCTTAAGTTTAATTCCCAGCAACCACATGGTAGCTCATAACCTTCTATAATGGGATCTGATGCCCTCTGTTGGTGTATAGGTGTACACGCAAAGACAACACTGTACAAAAATATGTAAACAAATCTTTAGAAAATAAAAACACAAAGCAAAAAGAATATCGAGGCTGTATCTCAATGGTAGACCACTTGCCTAGAGTGCATTAGACTCCAGGTGGAAGCAGGTTCTTGTCTTTGTCATGCAATACATTTTGATCATATTTCCCCTCTTCCAGCTTCTCCTCATCCCCTTACCAACCTAACTTCATGTTCTCATTTTCTCTCTGTGATGGTTTGAATATGCTTGGCCCAGGGAGTGGCACTAGTAGGAGGTGTGGCCTTGTTAGAGTGGGCGTGTCACTGTGGGTATGGGCTTTAAGATCCTCATCCCAGCTGCCTGGAAGCCAGTATTCTAGCAGCCTTCAGATGAAGATGTAGAACTCTCAGCTCCTCCTTCACTTCCTGAATGCCGCCATGCTCCTGCCTTGAGGATAATGGACTGAACCTCTGAACCTGTAAGCCAGCCCCAATTAAATGTTGTCCTTATAAGAGTTGCCTTGGTCATGGTGTCTGCTCACAGCAGTAAACCCTAACTGAGACACCATCTCTCGGCTGTCTCCCCCACCCCCATCCACTTCTACTACCCTGGTAGCTATATTTTTTTCAGAGTAGCATAACTTAGAAAGCATTTTGCAATCTGAAATTCATGTTCTGATCATGCTATTTAGAATAAGTCATGTGACACTGGACCTTGGATTAGAAGCTAGGGTTGAGAATGTCAATTAAAAAATATTGGCTAAGCTGTTTCAGTGGTAGAGTGTGTATTTAACATGTACAAAGCTACACACACACACACACACACACACACACACACACACACACAGAAGGAGGCTATTAGGGAGAATGGAGGAAGGTAATCCAGCACTCTGGAAGCTAAGGCAAGAGAAATATCAGTTCCGGGTCAGGCCAGCCTGAGTTACATAGAAGAGGCAATCCCTTAGAGAAAGAGGGGGGTGGGGGTGGAGACAGATATGGGGTATATGCATAGGTACCAAAACAATTAAAAAATATTATTATTGGATGACAAATAGAATAATAAATTATAAAACTAAAATTAAATCATAAGATTGTTTTCTTTCTACATTTACTCACTTGCTGTGTGCGTATGTATGCATGTGCGGATATGCCACACATGTGGAGGTCAGACGATGATGTGAGGGCATCAGTTCTTTCCATCCACCATGTGAGCATGTGGGATCCAGAGCGTGAACTCAGCTCACTGGGTTGGGCAGCAGGCATGGACTCAGTTCACTGGGTTGGGCAGCAGGCATGGACTCAGCTCACTGGGTTGGGCAGCAGGCATGGACTCAGCTCACTGGGTTGGGCAGCAGGCATGGACTCAGCTCACTGGGTTGGGCAGCAGGCGTGGACTCAGCTCACTGGGTTGGGCAGTGGGCGTGGACTCAGCTCACTGGGTTGGGCAGCAGGCATGGACTCAGCTCACTGGGTTGGGCAGCGAGTGCCCTTTACCTGCCAGGTCCTCTTGCCAGCCTCAGGAAACCAGCTTTGGTTTCTGTTCTGAGACAGGATCTCCTTTTGTAGGGCCAACTAGGGCATCCTTAAATTCAGAATCCTCCTGCCTCAGACTGCCAGAGTGCTGGCTTTACAGGCATGTACACCTTATTTCTTAAAATGAAGAGATGCAGACTATGGGGTTTGGCTTTTGTAGCATAGGACCATTTCCTCCTCAGCAGTGACTGCTCTTGGAGTGTTATGTCTTAGGAAGAATTTCCTTATGCTGGAGGATAAAGTAAGTCACAGATGCTTAGAGAATGATTAAAAATCTAGTTACTAGTTTATTTATAATTTGCATTTACTTCTTGAAACAGGATCTTACTATGTTGCCCAGGATGCTCTGTCCCTGGGTAGCTGGGAATACAGTCATGCATCACATGTAACCAGTTTCCAGTTTTTAGGATGATAACATTTTCCCAGGGTTATTAATTTTCTTGACTATAATTGTCACTGACAAACTAAATGGTTAGATCTGAGCCACTGTGCTCATTCCAGAGAGGCCCTGCCTTCAAGAGCTAAGTTTTAAAAGTGACGTTAAAGCCAGTGGCATCTTGGGGGATTTCACGTGGGAGTGAGCAGGATTTGTGGCCTCTGTAAGTAAGTTACGTGTATAAAACATGCTGCCTCTCAGTATAACTTTGATATCCTTCCAGGAAAAAGAAGCTTCAAAGAATGAAGTGATCCTTCTGGCTAGGATGAAACATCCCAATATTGTAACTTTCTTCAGCTCATTTCAAGGTTAGACTTTTCTATCATTAAGGCATCCCAATAAACTAAAAATCTTTAGAAAAGATGTGTTCCCGAGTTGTGTATTTATTAAATTTTATAAGTGCATTCGTTTTCCTGTTTAGTTAAATGGTCTCTGTTTCCTGTCTGGTGAGGTTTGTCTTTTGAGATGACATCTTCCATATCCCAGGCTGATCTCAGGTTACTGTGTAGTTGAATTACACCCTGAACTCTGAATGATGTTAAAGGTGGTCAGGGAAGAAAGTGCCACACTTCTATCCACTGGTCCCATCTTTCTCTTCCTCACAGTTTGAGTTGTTATTGAAGTCCTTTGTCTAGCTGAATCCTCACTCTCAGACTTTCCCAAGCCCTGTGCCTTCAATAGCTCCCCAGGGCACTTTTCTGCTAATATGTGTGTCTCTTTATGACTATACATTATTATATATTTGTTTAATTTTTTTTCTTTAGACAGGAAACTTAGGGGTTGAGAATACAACTCAGCGGTAGAATAATTTGTGTAGTGTGTATGAGTTCCTGGGTTTGATCCCTAGCAACACACACACACACACACACACACACACACACACACACACATCAATTTAATGAATCTAGGGACTCATGTGCAGACAGTAGATGCTCAATATGCAGTTGCTGGATGAGAGAATGAACTGGACCATTTTAATAGACGGGAGTACACGTTTATTCCATGTAAGATGGAATTTGGAAGATACATTTCACAATGGATACAGTGACACAGCTAAGGCCACTCGGAGTATAAATAACCTTCTTTGCCCTTTTACATCGCTTCGCAGCCTGCTGGTACTTAAAACACAGGCTTAGCCGTGGGTCTTAGAGCCTGGAGTTACTGGTCTATGAGAACCTGTAAATACAAGCTTTGCTGGTCCTACAACAGCTTGTCTCCAGCTGAAAGAATCATGGGCTGATGTCTGTTTCCATCCTCTTACTGGCTGTTAACTAGGGGCCACTCTCTACCAGGAGAGGTAAACCTTTGTGACGGGCCACGTGGCTAGGGAACGGAGCTGGAAATCTGTAACCACTTGTGTCTCTGACCTCCACACTCAGATTGATGTAGTCATATGATCATGTCTTGCCCACCCAGATAAGCCTTTTGATTTACTCAAGATTAACTATCTAGTATGAAAGATGAGGTTTTATGAATTTAAAGCTAGGTAAGAAAAATAAGGAGAATTAAGTGATGTTTTCCTAAGGCAAAATGATTCCACCAGTAAATATTAACTCTTAGGTGCTAAGCATATTCTAAACCAAGGGCTCTAGATGTCAAACAGAATAAACAAAAATCTCCGTACCATGAAGCTTCCTTTCTGTTGCAAATGGCTTCAAACCATCTCTCTGTGCTCAGCCCTCTCATTCTGTTAAGGATTCCACCACTTCGGATGGTACCATCTACGTTGAGCTTGGGTCTTCTCTCCTTAATTAATCCAATTTAGAAACTCCCATAGAAGGCTTGTCTCCCAAGTGCTTCTAGATCCTGTCAGACTGACAACTGACATTAACTTTCTGGGCTATATAGAAATAGCCTTTATCAAAGCTCAATGAGGCAAAACAAGCTAAAAGGAAATGTAAAGGAATTGTGGGATGAGAACCCAGTCCTTCTTCTTGGTACGATGGGAAGGAAACCCAGTCCATCTTAGTGGTACCGTGGGATGAGAACCCAGTCCATCTTAGTGGTACTGTGGGATGAGAATTCAGTCAATCTTAATGGTACTGTGGGATGGAAACACAGTCCATCTTAGTGGTACCGTGGGATGGAAACACAGTCCATCTTAGTGGTACCGTGGGATGGAAACCCAGTCCTTCTTAGTGGTACTGTGGGATGAGAACCCAGTCCATCTTAGTGGTACCGTGGGATGAGAACCCAGTCCATCTTAGTGGTACTGTGGGATGAGAACCCAGTCCATCTTAGTGGTGCTGTGGGATGAGAACCCAGTCCATCTTAGTGGTGCTGTGGGATGAGAATTCAGTCAATCTTAATGGTACTGTGGGATGGAAACACAGTCCATCTTAGTGGTACTGTGGGATGAAAACACAGTCCATCTTAGTGGTACTGTGGGATGGAAACCTAGTCCATCTTAGTGGTACCATGGGATGGAAACCCAGTCCATCTTAGTGGTACCGTGGGATGAGAACCCAGTCCATTTTAGGGCCACCTCCACTACTGTGCACTGCATTTTTCTGTTGTGGTCTACATTTATAGATTCTGAAAGGCAATTGATTGATATCTAAACGCTCTCAGCACCAACTCATGTTGTTTTCTTGCAGAGAACAGCAGGCTGTTTATTGTAATGGAATACTGTGACGGAGGGGATCTCATGCAAAGGATCCAGAGGCAGCGGGGAGTGTTATTCAGTGAAGACCAGGTAAACCTACTTCTAATGTTCAAGGGGTGTCAAATTTATAACGTTCCACATACTAGGCTATGCAAATCACATTTCTGGTAGAAAAATATGAATCTTACAACCGTGAATATTCTTGGCAGTTGAATTGAAATAGAGTCTATTTTTAAGAATATGTTTTCTTGAGAAAGTATCTCTTGCCTTTGTATCTCATGTAGGATGAACTTCATTTCTGAAAGAACCCTGAGACGGGGGCTGGGGAGGCAGCTGAGGGTGCCAAGAGCACTTGTTATTGTGGCAGAAGACCTAGGTCGAGTTCTCAGCACATACATGGTGCTCACGACCATCTCTAACTTTACTTCCAGGGAACCCAGTGCCCTCTCCGACTTCCAAATATACTAGGTATGCACATGGCGTATATATCTACAGACACACAGACAAAACACTCATCTAAGTAAAATAAAAAAATCTAAAATTAAAAAATTAAATAACAGATGGGGTGAAAAAGATGGCTTAATAGCACTTGCTATTAAGGCTGATGACCTAGTTCAGTTCCCAGAACCCATACAGTAGAGGGGAGAACCAGCTCCTGCAAGCTGTCCTCTGACTGCCACGCACTTGCCTCGGCATGTGTGCGAGACTCTTCTCACACATAACTAGTAATGTAACTTTAAAATGTTTCATATTTGGGCTAGGGAGTTAGTTCGGCCATTAAAGGTTAGGCTCATAGCCCCTCCCCCCAACAAATATATGCAAAGGGCCTGTAAGGTTAACCAAAACAAAACAAAACCCTTGAGGCAAAGACCCTCCACGCCTACCGTTGAGTTTGAAAGGCTGGAGAATCTTAGAATTTAAAATGAGGGCATTTAATACAAATGTATGGTGTATAACCTTTACGTAAAAGGACATGGAGGGCCAATGTAGCCAGCCAGAAATATAAAATAGCCAGTTCCAGGAACCCAGAGCCTCAGGGCTCTGGTTCCTGATACCTGCCCCTCCTGAATGATCCACAATGAGGGCGGAACTAAGAATGAAGGTCTAGTGGTTTATGAGACTCTCCACCCTGTCAACCAGTAGATGAAGATTACATTCCTAGAATGAATGTGTTCCCCTCCCTAACTGAACACCTTGGGTCACCTCTGAAATTTTCCACTGTTTTTATGTTCTGTTTCCTTGGTAACTCTCTCTCCGCCCCCAGCTTCCCTTAAATACCCTACACTTCTTGTGTTCCGGGTCGAACTCCTCTGACTGGCAAGGTCATGAGACTAACCCCGGTACCAGTATCCCCAATAAACCTCATGTGATTACAGCAAGTTCGGTCTCTCATGAGTCATTGGGTGGTCGTGTCATCCCGAGACTTGAGTAAGGATCTCCCCAGTTCTGGGGGTCTTTCAAGTTCATTTTGTGTTGGCCGTCTACTGCTGGGCATGGAACTTGCCCTTAAAAGTGGTTTGTTTCCCCAGTGAGAGTCTACTAGAGAAAATTAAATTTTCATTGGCAAGTGGTTATCAATTGGAGATAGCTTCTGGGTTAGGAATGGAGGCTTATATCCACTTCCCCTCTCAGTACTGGGATCCCATCTGCTTTAGACCTTTACATGCCCTGTGCATGTTGCCACAGGCTGAGTTCATATGTCCTGCTGGGTTGAAGGATTTTTATGGTAGGTTGCTGACACACTCTATCTTGTTTAGCTCCTGAATAAAAGACACAGAAACCTGGTATTTTACTTACAAGCCGCTGGCACTATGCTGGGCAGGTTCTGAGCTACTCAGAGCTAACCTACATCCTAAGCATAGGTCCCGAGTTACTTGCAGTTTGACTCTTGCCTACTTGCTCTGTTCTACGTGTATCCTCGGGGTGAGCTTCTCTTGGCCACATGCTCAGGGTTCACCCTGCCTCCTGGTGATGCTCTTCTTACAACCTCCTCTCTCCTTCCCTCGTGGTCCCTACCTGAGACTCCCCACTCGATCTCAAATCCTGCCTTCCTCTCTCTCCTGCCCAGTCACAGGCTCCAGCCTTCTACCACCCAATCAGAGATTATTAGGGAACATTCTGTATAGCACATTGGTCAATACAATGTCCATGTCTAGACTGCAACCTGATCTCAGGGCACAGAACTCAGCATCTTATACATGGTGCACAAGACCTCTGCTTAGGATTTGATAGAGACACCCTATTTAGGACTGAGTGTTGGAAAGTCTCTCCCTCTCTGTACACTGTCTGGCTGCGGATCTCTGTATTTATTCCCTTCTACTGCAGAAGGAAGCTTCTGCAATGGTGGCTGAGGAAGAAACTGATCTTTGAGTATGGCAGAATGTCACTGAGAGTCATTTCCTTACTATATTCCTTTAGCAGCACAGTAGTAATTGGTTTTCTCTTAGGTCCCTGGCCTGTCCATTCGAGGTACTTGACCACCCAAGCAAGATGGCTTCCATCTCATGGAGATGGCTTCCATCTCATGGAGTAGGCCTTACATCAGATATTGTTTGGTTACTCCCATGAGCTTTGTGCCACTATTGTACAGCATATCTTGCAGTTGGGTCACCATTGTAGATAGACGGGTTTGTAACCTGGTGGGCGTTTGCCTTTCTCCTCTGGCAGCATGCAGAGTACCTCCTGGTACTACGAGCACAGGTTCATAGAGGCGAAGGCTCTAGGTCGGCACCAACTCAGTTTCTCCATGTACAGTGAGTTTGTCTAGGTGTTGAATTCTGCAATAGGGCCTTGCAATCAGTTTGTAGATAGCAACCAATAGCCTTGGCGACAGACTGGGCTGTTTTGGGGTTACCATGGTACACCTTTGGCAAACAACTCAATTAGATGTACTAGAAGCTTCATTTGACGAGAAGTCTAGTTGAGGCTGTCTCCTCCATTGCTCCGTGACTCCACTTAGATTGCTTTCATATATGCATGTATTTTAGGAAGCTACTTCAGTATTAGGATTCCATATGTCCCCCCAAATGGGCCTTCATTTTAGCTTTCCTCCTCTCTAGTCTATCACTTGCCCCCTCCCCCTCCCCACTTGGTTTTCCCATTGCAGCCCCCCCTCCTGTAACCATCCATAACTCTCTGTTCCATTTGCCCCTCCTAGGGAGGTACATCCCTCCCTCCTAGTGCCTAACTCTACCTAACCTATGTGGTTGTGAGGATTGGAGATCACTTATCAATGACTTAGCAGTTGACAACCACATATAAGCAAACGTGTCAGGAGCTATCTCAGAAGCTAAAAGCATACAAGTGATGTTCTGGAGATGATGCATTGTATTGCCTGGTCCGCAACGGATAATTCTGAATTGCAAGGTTTTCAGAAATCTTGTCTCAGGATTGGTTTTCGCAGCTGATATGCCTTCCCTGTCATTATTAAATTAGTAATAGCAATTCCTTGGCATTAGCCCACCCTATTGGGCAGATTTTCTGCAGATCAACAGAAATGTACTCATTTTGTAGCAGTGCTATGTAGATAAATAGATTTATTAATTCCTAATAATGATTCTATAAAAATCCCTATAAAAGGGCTGCCATTAGGACTCTCTAATCCTTCATGTATCATGAGTTAATTGCACTCAGATAGAAAGCAGGCATGTAACAGATTTATGATTAAGAAAAACATTCCTTTAGGCTGCAAAACTGTTATCCGATAACTAAAAGCTCTGACTGGGAGTGAACGGCTTATTGTAGGTCAAGTACAGAAGATACGTATTGACTGGATTTAGTCATATAAAGCTTTAATACTAACGAGACACTAAGCAGATGATTTGTCTCTTGACAGAAACGTGCTAGCGTAGAATTATAGTTTCAAGCTTTTGTTGAACCTGTGGAACTAGTAGAAGATAATGAATGTTTAGATAGATAACTAGTCTTAATGGAAACACATGTAAACATCTTGTAAGCGAAGATAAACAAAGTAAACATGTTACTTCTTGTTAAATTTATGATTTGAATTTATATTTGAACTTGAGAACTTTTGAAGAAGAAAAAAGGATGCTTGGAATACCATGTGATCTGTGCTCCTAAATAAGTACAAAATCTAAGAACAGACAGTCACATTAAGGGATGAAGGAGAAGAGAAGAGAAGCAGAACAGAGGCAGATGCGACAGCAGACAGACAGCAGGATACAAGCGAGGCCAGCTTCCTCCTGACAAGGACGGGGCTTCTTTTACAGGCTTGGGCTTCTTTCATTTAGCCATAGAAAGGCAGAGACTTTTTCTTTCTCTATGCAATAAAGGTTCAAGCCTATTTTTCATCTAGTGTGAGTGTGTTCTTTCTGAACTGGTGCTTGGCCTTTTGCCCCATCCACCAAATATGTATATATGCATATGTAAGTATAGGGATGTGTTTGTGTGTGTGCATGTGTGTGTGTGTGTGTGTGTGTATGTGTAAGTTTGTAAGATGATGAGACAGATGGCTGGGCACAACAAAAGGGTGAATGTGTGTATGAATGTATGTATGAATATGTAATTCATCATTGAATAATGATTGTGTGTAAGCATAATTGCTTGTGTAAAAGTTTTTTCTTTCTGAGGGCATGACTTTCTTTTTCTGGTTCAATAAAAGTTGCTCCAAGCCTCCCTCTTGCCTGGCCAGTGACAGGCAAGGCTCTGGGCAATAGAGAAAGAAGCCTTAGGAAGAAGTCCTGTACTAAATTTCCCACTGCTCCACAGCATGTGTTAATTGCCAGAGAATTATATAGTATTTTTATAAATCATATATCTAAAGAAGCCTGTGGGGACCAGGGAATGGATGTGGTGGTTTGAAAATGCTTGGCCTATGGAGTGGCACTATTAGGAGGTGTGGCCTTGTTGGAGGAGGTGTGGCCTTGTTGGAGGAGGTGTGGCCTTGTTGGAGGAGGTGTGGCCTTGTTGGAGGAAGTGTGAGCTTTGAGAAGGTCCTAACTGCCTAGAAGTCAGTCTTCTAGCTGCCTTCTGATCAAAATATAGAACTCACCCCCATCTCACTCATCTTCCCACCCCTCCATATCTGCCCTTCTCCCTTGCACCTCCTTTCCCCCAAAAAACAAACAGAACATTTTGCAGTGGAAGCTGCAGTGTGTCACAGGGTGTCATACAGTATACCTTTTTACCAAACAGGTTTACTTGTAAATGTTCATTTTATGAGTCATTGGTCTGATCCAAGGCCCCTGTCTTCTGCTACACCATCAATACTGGATCCTCATCCAGACTCCTCTTGGATATCCTGATCCAAGGCCCCTGTCTTCTGCGACACCATCAACACTGGATCCTCATCCAGACTCCTCTTGGATTTCCTGTTGTTGCCCTGTGTCATGGAGATCCTGCAGTTTTGGTTCTGTAGGACTGGCCTCTTCTCAAGCTCCAAGATTTCATGGATGGGGTAGATGTTGGGGTGGGCCAGCTCAAAGCCCCAGATCTGGGATGGATGGTAGGTGAGTTGGTCAGCCCACCAGCTTTCCAGATCCCTCCTTATCAGGGCCAGCTCTCCTGCTCTGTCCAGGTGAGGTGCGGAGCCATCTTTCCTGACAGTGGCAACACTCTGGCAGGGTATAAATTGGCTTTCCCAGATTTTTGCAACTGGGGCTAGCTCTCTCACACTTGTACCACCAGGGCCAGGTCTCTGGGAGTGCCCTGACAAGAAGGGCTAGCTCACCTGCTCTTACCTGCTCTCATGCCCTAGGGGCTGACTCTCTCATGCCCAAGTCAACAGGGCTAGCTCTGTCAAGCTGCCCAGGTTGGGAATGGAGCCAGCTAGCCCAAGCTCATACCCTTCGGCTCACTCATCTGTCCCCATACCACCAGGGCCAGATCTTCTGTGCTGTCTACACACATCAGGGCCTCACACTCCCTGTGAGGTACAGGTCTTCTCTCTCTTCAGTGCCACAACTTGTGAGGGGCAAGGCCAGCTCTTTCAGGCTCACACCGTAGAGGTGAGCTCTCTTGTACTGCTCAGGTGAGGTCTGGAGTCAGGTCTGTGCAGCTCTGGGACATCAACATAGCCTGGGCTCAGCACAAGGATGTCTGAATGGCCTTTGGTGGTAACATGGATCACGGACATTTACACAGATCCTTGCTGCTGCAATGTTCATAGACCTGGACATGGTCTTCAGCAGTAGTCCACAGACCCGACAGGTCAGGACCTTACCATGGTCTCAAGGGGCCTCTCTGGCTGTTCCTCACTGCCCCTGAGTCTCTAGTTTCACCTCTCTTCATTGTTTACCCATGGATCTGCTTCTCTTTCTCTTTCATCTCTCCACCACATACTTATCATCGTAGCCCGGGCCTCTAGGTGTCTTCCACCTGACAGGTGCCAAGTGGCAATGGGCAGTGTCCTCTGGGTATCCTCTGCCCTGCCTGCACTGGATGGTGGCAGGTCTGAGTCCTCTCTGGTATTTTGAGTTCTTTTTTTTTTTTTTGAAAGATTTATTTATTATTATGTATTTATTATAAGTACACTGTAACTGTCTTTAGACACACCAGAAGAGGGCATCAGATCTTATTACAGGTGGTTGTGAGCCACCATATGGTTGCTGGGATTTGAACTCATGACCTTCAGAAGAGCAATCTGTGCTCTTCCCCGCTGAGCCATCTTACCAGCTCCTTGAGTTCTTTATATATTTTGGATATTAGCCCTCTATTGGATGTGTAGTTGGTAAAAATACTGCCCGTTCTGTAGGCTGTCACTTTGTCCTTTTCCATGCAGAACATTTTCAGCTTCATGAGTTCCCATTTATTAGTTGGTGAGCTTGGTGTCTGTGCTACCAGTGTTCTGTTCAGAAAGTCCTTTCATGTGCTACTTTCTCTTCTGCCAGATCATGTTGAGGTCTTTAATCCACTTGGAGTTGAGTTCTGTGTAGGGTGGTAAGTATGGATCTCTGTGTATTCTTCTACATACAACCATCCAGTTTGACCGGCACCATTTGTTGGAGATGTTGTCTTTTTTCAGTGTATATTTCTGGCTTCTTTCTAAAAAAATCAGATGTTCATAGATGTGTAGAATTATGTCTGGGTCTTCAGCTCTATTTCATTGATCAATGTGTCTGTTTTTGTGCCAATACCATAGTATTTTTATTACTATAACTGTAGCACAGTTTGAGAGAGCTGTGTGCTATCTTCCTAGGGAGAAAGTTGCATACCTTGAATATATGAATGTTTAAAGAATCAATATCTTTAATGTCTGAGAAATTAATCAAGCATTCTTTCTATTTCCATATTATATATTAAATCTATATTTACAGAAACTTCTACTTTCTTATTTTACTATATTTTATAAAAGTTATTTTTGTGACAAAATCTTTATTACATTTTCGTTTGTTGGGAAAATTCCAAGATGTCAACTGACTCCCAGTACCTAGAATATAGGCCATCTTATATTATTTTCTTCTTACCTTATCATTTGGGAGATAAGGAACCTGTGGGACTTTTGAGTACTTTAAATGAATTTCTGTAAGTGTAGAGCATATCTTATTAAAGTGATTTTCAGCCGGGCAGTGGTGGTGCACGCCTTTAATCCTAACACTTGGGCAGTCAAGGCTAGTGTGGTCTACAGAGTGAGTTCCAGGACAGCCAGGGCTACACAGAGAAACCCTGTCTTGAAAAACGAAAAACAAAACAAAACAAAAAGTGATTTTCGGTCCAATAATGTAAGATACAACAGAGCTGGACATGACACACAGACCTGTAACCCCAGGATCTGGAGGCTGAGGCAGGAAGACTGCTATAAGTTCTAGGCCAGCCTGTGCTACCGGGTAAATATAAAGCCAGCTAGGGCTATACCAAAAGACCTTGTCTCAGATAACCAAATAAACAATGTATAAGTAAATAAGCAAATAAATAAATAAATAAACAAATACTGAGAAGTAAACTTGATGCCCCAGGCCACGAGAAGGAGAAAAAATGAGTTGTTCTTTGTTTGCGTTTCTGTTTGTTTTGTTTTCTGTTTGTTTTGTTTTTTGGTTCTAGGGTAGACTACAAGGTCTGGTGTATACGAGGAAGTATTCTACCAGCTCAGCTTCATAACAAACTCCAAGTTTTAGAGTGACCTCTAAAAGCTAAATAGTTGGTAGTTTTCTACTGGACATATAAATAGACATTATTGTGCAGTTTCTAGTAAGCTAACTAGAGTTTATTATTATTTTATATTTCTTCCCTTTCATCTGTTCTGGGTACCTTCTATCCATTTAAAGAAAAACCCAACCCAAGCTGGCAGTGGTAGCACACACCTTTAATCCCAGCACTTGGGAGGCAGAGGCAGGCCGATTTCTGAGTTCAAGGCCAGCCTG
>NW_022196905.1:163414016-163425837 GCF_008632895.1 Mastomys coucha | reverse complement strand
TATTTGAACTAGCCAATCATGTATGACCACACTGATCCCTTTGTTCCCTCAGACCTTTTCCCTATATAGACCCCTAACTTTCAAGCCTCCTGGTCGGCTCCACTATCTCCTGCATGAGATAACTGTGGTGCTGAACCAGAGCGCCCTGAAAATTAAAAAATACCTCTTGTAATTACATCAAGGACGGTCTCTTGTGATTCCTTGGGTGTACGTCCTCCCGAGATTTGAGTGGGGGTCTCCCCCAGGGGTCTTTCAATAGCAGGCCCCCATGTCTTGCTGGATTTTATTCTTCTCTTCCTACATATATATTTCACTTTAATAACAATGATATCTGAAACACCTCTCTGGGATATAAATTTGATGTAAAAATGGAAAATAATATGCATATTACCTTCTGGGATATAAAGTGGAAACAATGTGTTATAGCCACTATCCCTATTTCTGTCATTATTCCTCTTTTGTGAGTGTGTCATCACGAAACTGTGTTGGTGACCAGCAGACTGTTCAAGAGATTCCTTCTACTCGCTTCTGCAGATCCTGTGCTGGTTTGTGCAGATTTCTCTAGGACTGAAGCATATTCATGACAGGAAGATATTACACAGGGACATAAAATCTCAGGTAAGAGCTTAGACAGATGACCTCAGACACAGTCAATCTTATTCTTTTTTTAATACATATTTTCTTCACTCTTAGAATATTTTTCTTAGCAAAAATGGAATGGTTGCAAAGCTCGGAGACTTTGGAACAGCAAGAACACTGAATAAGTGAGTACTTGTAAAGTTTCAATATTCCTTCTATTCAAAATCGACCAAGTATTCATTTTGAGGCATTATTAATTAAGACAGTAAAAGTTTCATTGCCTTTAAAATTTTGGGTGACTATGAATGCATTAAATCATTTGACTGCAGTTAAAATTCTGGAGGTTTGAGTATGAGAAATGAATTGGGTTAAGAGTACTTGCTCTATTGCATATAGGATTGGTAAAGATTTTTTCCTAATCTGTTGGTTGCCATTTTTTCCTACTGACAGTGTCCTTTGCCTTACAGAAGCTTTGTAATTTTATGAGGTCCCATTTGTCAATTTTTGATCTTAGAGCATAAGCTATTGGTGTTCTGTTCAGGAAAATTTTCCCCTGTGCCCATGTGCTCGAGGCTCTTTCCCACTTTCTTTTCTATTAGTTTCAGTGTATCTGGTTTTATGTGGAGGTCCCTGATTCACTTGGACTTGAGCTTTGTATAAGGAGATAGGAATGGATTGATTTGCATTATTCTACATGCTAACCACCAGTTGAGCCAGCACCATTTGTTGAAAATGCTTTTTTCCACGGGATGGTTTTAACTCCTTTGTCAAAGATCAAGTGACCATAGGCGTGTGGATTCATTTCTGGGTCTTCAATTCTATTACATTGATCCACCTGCCTGTCACTGTACCAATACCATGCAGTTTTTTTTTTTTTTTAAATCACAATTGCTCTTTAGTACAGCTTAAAGCCAGGGATAGTGATTCCACCAGAAGTTCTTTTATTGTTGAGAATAGTTTTCACTATCCTAGGTTTTTTGTTATTCCTATATCTGTTAGAGGGCTAATATCTAATATATACAAAGAACCCAAGAAGATAAACTCCAGAGAATCAAATATCCTCTTTAAAAATGGGGTACAGAGCTAAACAAAGAATTCTCAACCAAGGAATACCAAATGACTGAGAAGCACTTAAAGAAATGCTTAACATCCTTAGTCATCAGGGAAATCCAAATCAAAACAACCCAGAGATTCCACCTCACACCAGTCAGAATGGCTAAGATCAAAAACTCAGGTGATAGCAGATGCTGGCGAGGACGTGGAGAAAGAGGAACACTCCTTCATTGCTGATGGGATTGCAAGCTGGTACAACCACTCTGGAAATCAGTTTGGCAGTTCCTCAGGAAATTGGACATAGTACTACCAGAGGACCCAGCTATACCACTCCTGGGCATATACCCAGAAGATGCTCCAACATGTAATAAGGACACATGCTCCACTATGTTCATAACAGCCTTATTTATAATAGCCAGAAACTGGAAACAATCCAGATGTCCCTCAACAGAGGAATGGATACAGAAAATGTGGTACATCGACACAATGGAGTACTACTCAGCTATTAAAAACAATGAATTTATGAAATTCTTAGGGAAATGGATGGATCTGGAGAATATCATTCTGAGTGAGGTAACCCAATCACAAAAGAACACACACGGTATATACTCACTGATAAGTGGATATTAGCCCAGAAACTTGGAATACCCAAGATACAATTCACAGACCACATGAAACTCAAGAAGAAGGAAGACCACAGTGTGGATACTTTGGTTCTTCTTAGAAGGGGGAACAAAATACCCATGGAAGGAATTGCAGAGACAAACTATGGAGCAGAGACTGAAAGATGGACAATCTAGAGACTGCTCTACCTGGGAACCCCTCCCATCTTCAATCACCAAGCCCAGACACTATTGTAGATGCCAGCAAGTGCTGGCTGACAGGAGCCTGATATAGCTGTCTCCTGAGAGGCTCTACCAGTCCCCGACTAATACAGCAGTAGAGGCTCATGGCCATCCATTGGACTGAGTTCACGGTCCCCAGTGAAGGAGCTAGAGAAAGGACCCAAGGAGCTGAAGGGTTTGCAGCCCCTTAGGACAACAACAATATGAACTAACTAGTACCCTCAGACCTCCCAGGGACTAAACCACCAACCAAAGAGTACACATGGTGGGACTCATGACTCCAGCAGCATATGCATAGCAGAGGATGGCCTAGTCCGTCATCAATGGGAAGAGAGGCCCTTAGTCCTGTGAAGGCTCTATGCCCTAGTGTAGGGGAATGCCAGGGCTAGGATGTGGGAGAGGGTGGGTTGGCAAGCAGGGGGAGGGGAGAGGGAACAGGGTTTTTTTTCCCCCAGAGTAGAAACTGGAAAAGGAGATATCATTTGAAATGTAAATAAAAAATATCTAATAAAAAAAAAAGAAAAAGGAAAAAGAAAAAAGAGTACTTGTTCATCTTGCGGAGAACTTCAGTCTGGTTCCCACACCCACTTCTGGGATCTCACCTCCTCCTGTAACTTCAGCTTCAGGGTGTGGTCACATGCACACATGTACACACATATACATATATGTACACACATGCACACATGTGTACACACATACACATAAGTGATGAAAGTATTTTCAAGAAGAATTGTGACTAACCAAATCGTGGGGATGTCCTAAAGCCTAGTAAAACCACATTCCTAAATATATCAGATCATACAAAAACAAACAAACAAACAAAAAAAACCAAAAAACAGAGACAGTTTTATGGATTTTTGGTATCCCAAGGAAGTATTTTGCTATGTGATATAAGAAGAGTGGAATTGAGTAAATTGCAGAAACTGCATGATGATAGCCATGTAATACCTATGTGTGGAAACAGGTTGGGCGTGTGTGTGTCTACTTTAGCAATAGGCGTTTGGGATACTCAGATTCTGGGTGACTTAATTTTTTATTCGTTTAAATTTTTTTCCCTTGATGGTTCTGGAGTTTAATACCAGGGCCTTTCACATGGTATATAAGAGCTCTACCACTGAGCTATCCCCAACCTAATTCAAATCTGTATTTTCCAAATTTTAGAACACAGAACTGCATTACACTGATAGCTAGAAAAACAGGAATCATGCTATAGCAAAGAGATTTATTAGTAACAATACTGTTCCTTGTAGAATCTTTAAGTCATAGTATATGTAATTACTACTACTACTACTACTACTACTACTATTACTGTTGGTATTCTTTTTTGGGGGGGTGGGGGGGACAGAGTTTCTCTGTGTAGTCCTGGCTGTCCTGGAACTCACTCTGTAGACCAGACTGTCCTGGAACACAGAAATCTGCCTGCCTCTGCCTCCCAAGTGCTGGGATTAAAGGCGTGTGCCACCACCGCCCTGCCAGGTATTATTATTACTACTTTGCTGTGCTATGATTCAAGGTAATCGCTCTACCACTCATCTACATACCTAGCTGTAGGATGTGTTTACATTAGAAATATATAGACATATTTGAATATATGTCTTAGTTAGAATTTTACTGCTGTGAACAGACACCATGACGAAGGCAACTCTTAAAAGGACAACATTTAGTTGGGGCTGACTTACAGGTTCAGAGGTTCAGTCCATTATCATCAAGGTGGGAGCATGGCAGCCTCTAGGCAGGCGTGGTGCAGGAGGAGCTGAGAGTTCTACATCTTCATCTGAAGGCTCCTAGCAGAATTCATCTGAAGGCTGAAGGCTTCCAGGCAGCCAGGGTGAGGGTTTTAAGCCTACACCCACAGGAACACACCTACTCCACCAAGACCACACCCTCTAATAGTGCCATTCTATGGGCCCAGCATGTACAAACCATAACAATATATGTGTACAGATTTTAATATATCTTAGATTCATTTATTTTATTTGTATGAGTATTTTGCTTGCATGCGTGGATGTATGCTACATGAATGTCTGGTGGCTATGGAAGTCAGAAGAGGGTATTAGATCCTCTGGGACTGGACTTAGAGATGGTTGTGAGCCATGATGCTGAGTGCTGAACCCAGGTCCTCTGTGACAACAAGGGCTTTTAACCACCTTTTTAGCCTATGTATACTTGTGTGGTAGGGTCTAATGTAACCTAAGTTATCCTTAACTTGTAATGTAGGTGAGGCTGGCCTTGAACTTCTTATCCTTATGCCTCTACTTCCCCAGTACTAGAAGCATCAACTCATAGGCCACCATCTCTGGCTTTCTTGCTCTGTCTGTCTGTCTGTGTGTGTGTGTCTTTGTGTGTCTCTGTCTCTCTCTTTTCATATGTATATGGACGTGTTTGCCTATATACATAGGCAAACATATATATAAATTTTAGGGGTTGCTTTTGTTTTGTTTTTGAGACAGGACCTGTCTAGGTATACCTGGCTGTTCTGGAACTAACTCACTATATAGAGAGATCTGGCTTTCAGCTCACAGAGATCTGTCTGCTTCTGCTTCCCAAGCGTTGGGATTAAAGGCATGCACTATCAGGGGTTTGACATGATTAGGGGTTGAATTGTAAGGGTAAAAACCTATTGTCTTTGCTAGTCTGCTGTTCATATGAGATGTCTTACTTTCTTCTAATATGTGTATGAATACAATTTTGTTATGTTTACAATTTTCTTGCCTTTCTCACTAAGTAAACATGTTTTGTCTTTACTCTAACTTCCTAGCTCCATGGAACTTGCTCAAACATGTGCTGGGACACCTTACTACCTGTCCCCCGAGATCTGTCAGAACAGGCCATACAACAATAAAACGTGAGTTGCTCTTGGTTGGAGAGTGTTGGTCAGATCTGGTGGATGACACTGAATTGCAGAGACTGCTGTTCTGACCTCTCTTTCCTTGGTCCTGGTGCATTTCCTTTTTCTTAATGTAATTCCAGTGAAGAACTGTGACTAATAATATTCCCTGAAGCTTTTGGACTTATTTAAAACAAAGCAATTTCTCTTCATTTAAAGATAAAAAAAAGATGCCAAGCAGTGGTGGCGCATGTCTTTAATCCCAGTCTTGAAAAAACCAAAAAAAAAAAAAAAAAAAAAAAAAAAAAAAAAAAAGATACAAAAAAGACAAAGAGTAGCGTCATTAGGGCTGGAGGGATGGCCCAGTGGTTAGAGCTCATCCTGTTCTTGCAGAGGACCCAAGTTCGATTTGTAGCACATGTGTCTTGTGGCTCACAACCACCAGTAGCTCCAGCTCCAAGGGATATGACACTTCTAGTCTCCATGGGTACTTGTACTCACTTGTACATAAGTACCCAGACACACAGAGACACATAATTAACATTGTGTCCTCTAAGAATGTCAGAGGTACACCCACCCAAGTCTTACCAACATGATTGCCCAAACGTGACACAGACAGACATATTAACATGGATAGGCACCTTCCTCTATTTCTCTTTACCTTATGTTTTGAGGCAGGGTCTCTACTGAACACAGCTCTTACTAAGTGGTTGGAGTGCCTGGGTAGTGAGCTCCAGAGATCTGCCTGTCCCTGTCCTGTGCTGGGGTTCCAGATGCCCAGTACTGACCTCAGCTTTCACAACTTTTACACAGGTCCTGGGGTTCCAAACTCAGGTCCCCATGCTTGTGAACTGGTCACCCAACCAAGTTAAAGATCTCCCCAGCTCTTTGTTTGTTTGTTTGTGACATTTCCTGATCCTGGGGATTTGGCCTCAGTTAGGACACAGGTCTTAGTGAAGTAGAAGCTGGGCAGTTGAAAGTAGAGCTCACCTCTCCCAGGCAAACGGCCGTGGTCCAGGTAGAAGCTGGGCAGTTGAAAGTAGAGCTCACCTCTCCCAGGCAAACGACCGTGGTCCAGGTAGAAGCTGGGCAGTTGTAGTAGCGCTCATCTCTCCCAGGCAAACAGCCATGGTCCAGGTAGAAGCTGGGCAGTTGTAGTAGAGCTCACCTCTCCCAGGCAAACAGCCATGGCCCAGCAGCATTATTTTGTTGTCTTTGGTCATTGTCTGAAACAGAGGACATATCCTGGGCTGGCCTCGAACTTGCTGTGTAGTGTGAACTAGAAGCTTGGACTTTTGAGTGCTGGGATCATGGGCATGCCCCAGCATCAAGCAGGTGGGCCCAAAAGCAGGTGGTGCCCTGGAGTGGTACACTTCTTCCCCGGGCCATCTAGTTGGGTTCTGTGCTGGCTAGTTGTAAGTCAACTTGACACAAAGTATCTGAGAGGAGAGAGCCTCAATTGAGACAATGCCTCCATCAAACTAGGCTGTAGGCAAACCCGAGGAACACTTTCTTAATTAATGATTGATGGGGAGAGCCCAGCCCATTGTGGGTGATGTCATCCAAGGTCCTGGGTCTATAAGAAAGCAGGCTGAGCAAGCCACGGGGATCGTATGACCTCTTCTTGCTGGTCCTGGGTCTATAAGAAAGCAGGCTGAGCAAGCTATGGGGATCGTATGACCTCTTCTAGAGTGTCTGAAGACAGCTACAGTGTGCTTAGATACGTAAAATAAATAAATAATAAAGAAAAATATACATACACACACATATATGTATATATATAAACTGTTCTGCCCACATGGATGCCTGCTTGCCAGAAGAGGGCACCAGAGCTCATTATAAATGGTTGTGAGCCACCATATGGTTGCTGGGTTAGGGTTAGGGGTTAGGGGTTAGGGGTTAGGGTTAGAGCTCATTATAAATGGTTGTGAGCCACCATATGATTGCTGGGAGTTGAGCTCAGTACTTCTGAAAGAACAGTCAGTGCTCTTAGCCTCTGAGCCATCTCTCTAGACCTTAAATAAGTTTTTATTAAGTATGTAAAGAGTAAATTCTCGTCCTATACTTCAAGCATGTCTCTCCAAAGGTTCAGTGAGACTATGCTAATCACTTAGTGCAGCCCTTTCTATGTCAAGAGTTCTGAGTAGAATGCATCTTCCTAAACCAGCCACTTTCTATCTTTTGAGCCAAAAGAAATGCATCCTGGAGTCTTGCCTTTCTCCTCCGATGCCTCCAATGCCATGATACACACATTTCCTTTGAGTGCATGAAGTGAATACTTAGCGTGTTATAGTAATGCTTGTTTAGTTTTGATCTTAGAATTGATAATATATTTGAAAGCACCTGTAAACAAATGTTCCGACCTATACCCACATACAGCGTATAAGAGGTAAAAATGTCTACCAACAGTCATCACCATTTTCTGGCCATGTAAAAGCTTTCTCTTCTCCAGGGACATCTGGTCTCTTGGCTGTGTCTTATATGAGCTCTGCACACTCAGGCATCCTGTGAGTATGTTGATCCTCGTGTGAATCCTGGATTACTAAACACATATATGTGAGATTAACTTCTAGGAGAAAGAGGGTAATGTTTGAGTTTATTAGATTGTTTTAAAATTACATCTCTGTGTGGGATAGACAGACAGACAGACAGACAGACTGACACACACACACACACACACACACACACACACACACACACACACACACAGAGAGAGAGAGAGAGAGAGAGAGCAGTGTCTGCCTACCATCACGTCAACTCAGTGATTCAAGATGAATATGATGAACAGAAGAGAGGGAACTCATTTTTGAACCATTTTCTTTTTTTTTTTAAAGATTTATTTATTTATTATATGTAAGTACACTGTAGCTGCCTTCGGATACCCAGAAGAGGGCATCAGATCTCATTATGAATGGTTGTAAACCACCATGTGGTTGCTGGGGAACTCATTTTTTAAAATGTTAAAACTAAACTCATGAGATGGTAGCAGGACTGAGTTTATGGTCAGTTTGGGCTGTATAGCAAGATGCTGAGTTTTTGTCTATCTGGCAGCCTGCCTGCCTGTGTCTCTGCCTATCTGCCTATCTGTCTGCCTCTCTGTCTCTCTGTCTCTCTCTGTCTCTCTGTCTCTCTGTCTCTGTCTCTCTGTCTCTCTGTCTCTCTCTCTCTCACACACACACACGGGGGGGGGGGAATATTAGAACTACATTTGACTACAAAGTGTCTTGGTAATATGATAAAGTGAAAAGTCCAAGTCAGAGACTAGCATGTGGCACACGGTTCCATTATCCGTGTGTTCTTCAGAGGTAGAGTGTGTGGAGACAGACCCTGTGGGAGACGGAAGCGCAGGCGTCTAGGAGAGGTGGAGTGTGTGGAGACAGACCCTGTAGGAGATGAAGCATAGGCGTCTAGGAGAGGTAGAGTGTGTGGAGACAGACTCTGTGGGAGATGAAGCGCAGGCGTCTAGGAGAGGTAGAGTGTGTGGAGACAGACTCTGTGGGAGATGAAGCGCAGGCGTCTAGGAGAGGTGGAGTGTGTGGAGACAGACTCTGTGGGAGACGAAGCGCAGGCGTCTAGGAGAGGTGGAGGGTGTGGAGACAGACTCTGTGGGAGACGAAGCGCAGGCGTCTAGGAGAGGTGGAGTGTGTGGAGACAGACCCTGTGGGAGACGAAGCGCAGGCGTCTAGGAGAGGTGGAGGGTGTGGAGACAGACTCTGTAGGAGATGAAGCGCAGACGTCTAGGAGAGGTAGAATGTGTGGAGACAGACTCTGTGGGAGATGAAGCGCAGGCGTCTAGGAGTCTTGCAGTTGTCACATGGGATGTGCTGACTTTCCCAGCAACAAGTCTTGATGATGGTGAAGCACTGTGAGTTCATTAGGTAACTTTTCTCATGATTTATTGGAATCTGCCTATGTAGGCACCATCTACCTGACACGCACAAAACTTCCAAGGCTCCCACAAGCAAATCATTCAAATCAAGGCACCATGTTCAAGTATTCAAAGTAATTTTTTTATTATTTACATAAATGTCTTAGACAAAGAAAACCACTCAGCATTTAGGCAGGAGTGGGAATTCTCTGCAAATCTCAGGTTCCAGAGACTTCCGACAAGGCTAGCTTGTCAGCTCTTGTCTATACAGCTGTCTTCGTTATCTCTGTTGTTAATGCCAAAGGTCACATAGCTCACATCTGAACAAAACCCGCACTTGACTGCTACACTGTCATAAGCAATATGATTATGTGTGAATAAATGGTACTCTCTCTCCTACAATGGGAAACTTTATTGTGGATAGGTTTATGAGTAAATATTTATGTTAGAGCATTTGAAAAATCAAAAGGTAGGCCGGGCAGTGGTGGCGCATGCCTTTAATCCCAGCACTTGGGAGGCAAAGGCAGACAGATTTCTGAGTTCAAGGCCAGTCAGGTCTACAGAGTGAGTTTCAGGACAGCCAGGGCTATACAGAGAAATCCTTTCTTGGAAAAACCAAAATTAAAAAAAAAAAAAAATCAAAAGGTAGGCTAGAGAGATGGCTCAGTGGTTAAGAACACTGACTGCTCTTCCAGAGGTCCTGAGTTCAATTCCCACCAACCACATAGTGGCTCATAAACACCTGTAATGGGATCTGATGCCCTCTTCTGGTGTGTCTGAAGACAGCTACAGTATACTCATATGCATAAAATAAATAAATAAATCTTTTTTTAAAAAAGGCGGGGGAGGCTGGAAAGATGGCTCAGCAGTTAAGAGCACTGACTGCTATTCTGAAGGTCCTCAGTTCAAATCCCAGAAACCACATGGTGGCTCACAGCCATCTGTAATGAGATCTGACTCCCTCTTCTGTTGTGTCTGAAGACAGCTACAGTCTACTTACATACAATATAATAAATAATCTTTAAAAATAAGTAAAGTCAAAAGGTAAAATGTCAGCATGAATCTCTCTGTAAAATAAACATTCTTGAGAAAACTATAAGGAAATATACCTTTAGGCTGTGAAATTATACATATACATATTTACAATTTTATAACTTCCCATGACTTCTAGTTTTTAAATGTAAGTAAGTAGTGTTTCGGTACTAGAAAATTAAAAATAAAGGAAACCATTTTAGTTAAAGCTTAAAATTAGGGACTAAGGTTATAGCTTATAGGTAGATCATGTACTGTACAAATGCAGGGCCCTGGATTCAACTGACAGCACCAAAACCAAAACCAAAATGAAGATATTAAAAGTATAAAACTGGTTTCAAATAACACCGGATCTCTTAGATTAACTGCTTGAATTATCCACTTATGACAGATAGTGGATGACAGGGTAGGGCATAATGCTTTCCACTGCAACTTAGAAATACTTGTAGGCTGGGGATGTAGCTCAAGGGTAGGGCCTGGCATGCTCAAGGCCCTGTGCTGATGCCAACTAAGCACAATGATAGACAGACAGACAGACAGACAGACAGACAGAATAGGTAGGTAGGTAGATGATAAATAGATAGAGAAGACAGCCAGCCAGAATATAGGTAGATAGGTAGATGATTGATTGATAGATAGATAGATAGACAGACAGACAGACGGACAGACAGACAGACGCTCTTGCTTCCTGCTGTATCCATTTCTTTATCTGCCAGTACTTAGTTTGTCTCTGATGTGTTACCTTTACCCTTTCAGTTTGAGAGCGACAACTTACCCCATCTGGTTCTGAAGATTTGTCAAGGACGTGTTGTTCCCATATCACCCCACTTCTCTCGTGACCTACAGTCCTTGATCCCTCAGCTCTTTAGAGTGTCTCCTCAGGATCGGCCATCTATTAATTCCCTTTTGAAAAGGCCCTTTTTAGAAACTCTTATTGCCCAATACTTGTATCCTGAGGTAGGTTTGGGGGTGACTCTAGATTTTGGTAGGGATTTTGGATGATAAGTTTTTGACACGTATATTTGATTTTTAGATCCATTCAAGAGGAATTCACATGGAGAACATATCCATTGGCCTCAAAGCTTGTTGGAGAGGTAGTCCATGGTAGGATCATGCAACTTTGTCATTAAAAAGCATGTGTGGGTGGCTGGGAGTGTGGCTTGTGGCATGTTGCTTGTGTAGCTTGCACAAGACCCCAAGTTCCATCCCCAGTATCACAAAAATGAAAAAACCCCCACGTTTTTAAGATTTATTTATCTTATATATACTATAGCTGTCTTCAGACACACCAGAAGTGGGCATCGGATCTCATTACAGATGGTTGTGAGCCACCATGTGGTTGCTAGAATTTGAACTCAGGACCTCTGGAAGAGCAGCCAGTGCTCTTAACCCCTGAGGTGTCTCTCCAGGTGCCAAACATTAATTCCTAGAAGGGCATCAACTGCACTTGTGATTCCAGCACTTGGGGAACGGAGGCAAAAGGATCCCAGGTGCTAGACCTCAGCTATGGCTGACCCTGGATCCCAGGTGCTAGACCTCAGCTACGGCTGACCCTGGATCCCAGGTGCTAGACCTCAGCTACGGCTGACCCTGGATCCCAGATGCTAGACCTCAGCT
>NW_022196905.1:163403606-163408606 GCF_008632895.1 Mastomys coucha | reverse complement strand
TGTGGAGCTACATCCAAACGAGAGAGAAAAGCTACAAAGCCATCAGGAGGGGACTACATTCCAGGAGCTTCGGCACAGGAAGAACAAAATGAAGGACCAGGTTGAAAACTGTCCAGCTCTGTCTGCCATTTTGCATATGTCACGGTCCTTCAGATAGCAGCCTTTCTTGCCATATGCCAACATAGCTTCCAGCATCCCTAGGGACACACAGAGCGGAGTTCGCAAGTGTTTGATAAAGTGACTGTCCACCATTAATTAGGGTGATTCTTATTTGTTCTATCACAGTGAAACACAAATGTAAAACAGTAGTAACATTGTATCATGCTTTGGAGACTGACAGGGAGAACCAACGTGTGCAGTCATGTGCCCGAAGTTGCCCGAAGCCTGAACACAGTAGGGTTGCTGGCTTCTGGAGAAGGCATATTGTCTTGGTTGCTCACATGTGTGAGTTTGTGCTGGGATCTAGGCATCTAGAGTTACGATGTGTAAGGGGCTTCTTGGTGTAGATTTCTAGTCTAGCCTTTCTCGGGTGGGTGCTCAGTTCTTTGGTTACTGTTGCCCAGTCAGAGTCCTAGCCGAGTGTGGTGGCTGTGGGCGCTCTCTGGTAGAGAGCTGCAGGTCAGAATGGAGTCACAGAGGAGTAGAGATGGGCTAGAAAGAAAGGCTTAGAGAAGCTGTGGGAAAGAAGAGAGGGAAGATCCTGGGTTTGCACCAAGAGGATGGAGGTGCTCTGGGAATAGGGGTTCCTGTGGGCAGCCGCTGCAGGACTAAGGGGTAGGTCTGCAGAGTCTGTAATGGAGCATGGGAAGGAGGCAGAAGCCCCCTACCTGAGTCCAGGCCTAGTAAGCAGCCTTGGGTTCCTGGTGGAGAGAGGTTCTGAGAATAGGCAGAGACACAAAGGACTGGAGATGGTAGAATGAGAGGCTGAAAGGTGCTTGCAAGAGGAACTAGAGAGATCCTGGGTCCATGCTGACCAAGCCAGCTCAGTTTGCTGGGTCTCAAGGGAGGGAGCAGGAATTGAAAAGAAAAAGACAATTAGACAACACTGTAACATGACTTACTTCAGCCAGTGCTGAGGCTGGAGTGGGTTCATTTTTTTTTTGTTTCCAGCCTGTTTTTATATCATTCTAGGTACAAGCAAAGAATATGCTCAGTCCTAAGGCATAAACAAAGTAGTTAAGGAACAAACAAAGCATAGACAAAGGCCCCATGGTCACTGTACTCAGCGTCTTAACAAGACCCTGCAAGCTATGAAGAACACATTCTTCAGCTCTATTCATCTTGAGCCTACTTCCTAGTCCTAGCCCAGTGTCGAATTCCTGTCACATTCCTAGAAGCGGCCCCCAAAATTCTCTACACCACACCAAGCAGCTAAGTCCGTAGTGGGCTGGAATGGGTGGTACTCAGTTTCTCAAAAAGGAGTCTACACATATTGATTGAGGGGCTACTCTACTCTAGCATGACTTCATTTTACCTAAAGACATCTGCAAAGATCCTATGATCAAATAGTCTGTATTCTGAGGTGCTGTATAGTTGGACTTCAGTGTAGGATGGTGATGGTGGTGGTGGTGGTAGTGGTGGTGGTGATGGAGGTGGTGGTGGTGGTGGTGGTGGTGGGGGTGGTGGTGGTGGTGGTGGTGATGATGATGATGATAATGATGAGTGAAGTATGCATGTTTCCTGAGGCTGGTCTTGAACTCTTGAACTTAAATACTTGATTTTCCCATCTCACCCTTCCATGTAGTTAGGACTAAAGGTGTGTACCCCACCTTTAATATATACTTTGAGGAGCTACACATTCAATTAATGCAGAAATGAAATATGTAGAGTAGCTGCACATGATTTGGAACTGTAATAAACAAAAATCTCTGTCCCACACAGTGTCCCATACAATGTTCCATACAGTGTTCCACAGTGTCCCACACAGTGTCCCACACAATGTTCCATACAATGTTCCATACAGTGTCCCACACAGTGTCCCATACAGTGTCCCATACAGTGTCCCACACAGTGTTCCACACAGTGTCCCATACAGTGTTCCATACAGTATCCCACACAGTGTCCCATACAGTGTTCCAAACAGTGTCCCACACAGTGTCCCACACAGTGTCCCACACAGTGTCCCACACAGTGTCTCATACAGTGTCCCACACAGTGTCCCATACAGTGTTCCATACAGTGTTCCATACAGTGTCCCACACAGTGTCCCACACAGTGTCCCACACAGTGTTCCATACAGTATTCCATAGCCTCTCAGGCTATGAAGTACCACAGCCAAAATGAGTATATCATTACATTTAGAAGCAACTTATTTTCTAATGATTACTTATATTACATGTTTCTAAAATTGCAGGTTTTAGCTTGGCTTTGTTTTTCAGGAATATTGGAAACAGCTAGAGGAAATCCGCCAACAGTACCACAATGACATGAAGGAAATTAAAAGGAAAATGGAGAGAGAGCTGAAGGTAAGCTTACCCTACTGCAGTGAACATTGCTCTACCAATTGAAGAGTGACAAAATGGAGCTGGAGAGATGACTCAGTGGTTAAGAGCACTGACTGCTCTTCCAGAGGTCCTGAGTTCAAATCCTAGCAACCACATGGTGGCTTACAACCATCTGTAATGAGATCAGACGCCCTTTTCTGGTATGTCTGAAGACAGCTACAGTGTACTTACATATAATAAATAAATAAATCTTAAAAAATAAAAAGAATGACAAAATGACTAGATATTAAAAGCAATGAGCTTAATATAAGAGTTTATACTTAGCAATCCTTACACACGCTCACATGGGTGTGCACATGCATCCACACTCATCCACACACCCATGTACAATGCACACACATGTACAATGTGCACACATATACATGCATACATGTATACATACATATATACATGGATACATGTACATACCCACATGCATGTATATGTGTGCACACACAGAGACATGGACATGGATACATGCACATGTGCACACATTTCCTGATAGGAAATGAGATAGAGGTGATTGTTCAGGTTTCTTTCTTCATAGGAAAGCTGTCAGACCTAACAAGACCTCCTACACAAGCTGTGTCAGGATGTGATGATCTTCATTAGGAACTGCTGTTATCAGAAACACATGTTGTCTTCCTTATGACCAGAGAGCCAGTGTTTACTGAGCAGCTGCTTTACGACAGAACTGTGTTAGATGCAGACAGTCCAGACTGAGGATAGGCTCATGCCTGTAAGGAGAGTGAAAGGGGCCCGAGATTATTAAAGTCGACTGTGAACAGGGGGCTCCAAAGTCTATGTGGTCGTATATAGCATCATTTTTTGGTTTTGGAGGATATCAAATTAGTAATGGTTTTTAAGTTATCCTAGGACGTAAAGGGTTTGGCCCTTTCTCTCACCAAATGTCCTCTCTCCTGCTATAAATCTCAAGCTCCATATGAGGTAAAGTGTGTATATTTATCTTTCTTCCTCCTCCAAGAACATTTGAATTAGTGGTAAGCCACGTATAAAATGGTGGCCTCACAAGACCATCTTGTCTGATGTCGTTGCTGTCCTAATCTGTATAAATACATTGCTCTAGGGCTTGCAGTCCTTGTCTGATGTCATTGCTGTCCTAATCTATATAAATACATTGCTCTAGTGCTTGCAGTCCTTGTCTGGTGTCATTGCTGTCCTAATCCATATAAATACATTGCTCTAGGGCTTGTAGTCCTTGTCTGATGTCATTGCTGTCCTAATCTGTATAAATACATTGCTCTAGGGCTTGCAGTCCTTGGGATATGCTTCTCTCATTTACAAGTCTGTGTAAGTCTGAACACAGTTGACCTCATTCTTGAAAGGTCCATAATGGTGCTGCACTGGAAACCCATCCTTCTGTATTTCAGGTTTCTAGAATTTCAGCACATGACCATGTCTTCAGTGGGTGATTTAGACAGCCTGTGTCTGACCTGCTGTGTAGAAAACATACAAGGATTCTGACACTATGAATATTTGCAGCCTTCTGGATTGCTCCTTTTCTGGGGCCCGTGGGGCTATGCAGAGCTCACGTAGCATAGTTAGGGGAGCAGATCTGCCATGCTGCTGTGGCAGATTTGCCTCCTCCAGCCCTCTTCCACCTCCAAGAGCATGAGCACAAACCACTCTAAGTGAGCAGGAGTGGAGGGTTTTCAGTGGACCTTATTTATGTCCTATAACAGAAAATGCAGCAACTCCTCCCAAGTACTTGGCTGTCCCGAGACAAGCTAAGAGGATGCCTCTGGCACATCTGCCCTCTAGCAGATGCAGATCTACTCATAGGCACACATGTATAGAAGGATGACGGACTAAGTCTGCCATAGTCAGGCATCATAGGAGTAAAGATGAGAAGGCCGAGTGGGATGCAGGCTTACGTGGAAGAAATTGATGGTAGGGGTAGGGGTGGGGAATGGCCTGAGAAGAAGGGTGGAGTTTAGAAGGTCTGAGCTAGGTGGCCTGTTCTAAGTGAGCCATACAGAGGCCTGTGCTAGATGTAAGGGGTGGGCCTCTCCAGAGCAGAGTTTTGTTCATGCTATGGAGCCTTGGGCACCACCATCAATCAGCCTTATGCCGTGGTCTACGATGGGAAGCCTGCGTCTAGAAAAGCTGAATAGCAGGCATCTCCCCTCCTCGTTTTCCTGCCTTTAAAAATGTTTTTGGTACTGGGGCTCAAATGCAGGATCTTATGGGTGCTGACCAGGGCCGGGAGCAGGCATTTCTAGAGAGTCTGAAAGAAGCATTTGGTGAAAATTAAGTCAATCCTAAGCTAAAGGAGGAACGAGAGGTCTTTGTGGTATCTGTGACTAACTCTTCATACTGCTAGAGAAGGACAGACAGTAAGCTTGCCTTTGCTACTCTGTGGGTTCTTCTTTTTCCCACCCTTTATCCCCCTGGTTTCGCCCCATCACTAGATAGGAGAGAAAGATGGATAGAGGGAAGGAGGGAGAGAGAGGGGGGGGAGAGGGAGAGGGAGAAGGAGAGAGGGAGGGAGGGAGG
>NW_022196905.1:163357843-163403068 GCF_008632895.1 Mastomys coucha | reverse complement strand
CTTTTCGAGTCTGTGCTTTTTAAATGAAACTGAAATTCCAAAATCTCACTCCAGTAAGCACCTTCAGAGCTGGTCTCACTGACTGTGTGTGATCTGTATTGTAGGAGAATGCGGACCTCAGTCATAGAACCTATTTGGTGAAGAGGAGTAACCTGCCTTCCTGCCCTGATGCACCTGAGGAAGAAGTCTCCAAGCAGGTAGAGAGTGCTATTGCCAGAGCTTTGTGAGCTTCCCAGTCAGAGTGTCCTGCCCCAGGGGTCAGGGCAGGTCTGACCTCCTGCTGTGCTACTCAGTCAAAAGCTCAGAGACTCTTTGGTCAGTTCCCTTCTTCTGTTTCTAACAGTCTCCCTCCCACATCATCTCTAGGCGATTGCTCATGTCACAATGGATTTCTGTCACAATGGATTAGCTTGCATTTTGTAGTCGTGAGCACCTCATATGAATGCTGTCATCCCTTAAGTGTTCCTATCTTTCATGCATCATTATACTTAATAGTGTTGGGTCTCACCTACGGTGCTTGTATAGTTTATTACCCCTTGTCACTGCTGACTGTATTCCCTATATAGATATATCAAAGTTTATTGTCAACACAACAATAGATGGATATTTAGATAGTTTCCAGCTTTTGGCTATTGCATACAGCTGGGGCCATCATGGGCATTGTTTGTCATCATGGGCACTTTCTTGTATGTCAGGGTACAGTCTCAGTACTGTTCCCTTGGGACAGGGTCTACAACTAATCCTGAAGCTGAGCAATTTAAGCGAGGCTGGCTATCCAGCAGGCTCCAGGATTGCCTGTTTCTGCTTTCTAGTGTTGAATTTACAGGCACACAGAGCCATGCCCAGACTTTTATGTAAAGGGAATTTCAATGCAGGTTCTCTTGTTTAGGCAGCGAGTGATTTTACATGCTGAGCCACCTCCCAGCCCTAAATGCCAAGTCTTAAAGTGACAGGCACATCTGTTTTCACTCTGCTGTAACTACATTGGCCTGGGATGGCCTGATCATCTAGTAGGCATTATGTTTAATTTTCCCCCTTTTGCAATTCTAGGAACTGAACTCAGATCCTCACATATTCTAGGCAAGTGCTCTAACACTGAGTTGTTCAGTTATTTTTATTAGAAGAGACAGGATTTTATTACACTGTCTGGAATGGCCATAAACTCAAGATCTTCCTGTCTTCTTATTGACTGATGTTGATCATAGGTGCCACAGTAAAGAGAGAAGCTCACTGAGATCCTAAACCTTCATTTTCCAAAGGAGCAGAGAGGTTCAGTCTTCTAGAACTCTGACTTCCAGCTAGCTCACTCTAGTTACTTTATTCAAACATTATATAAGGTTAACAGGGGCTGGGAGAGCTTCCATCTACCAGAGTTATCTTGCCCTTGCTGCCCGAGAGAGCAGATGACCCCGACTAACCTCGGTCCCTTCTGACCATGCCTCGCCATAACCAAAAGTAAGAACTCCGGGTTGCCAGGAGAGTCTTAGGACAGAGGCTGGGGCAGCTGCAAGCGCTCGTGTAGCACCCAGTGCAGGTTCCCTAGAGATACAACATTTCTTCAAGGTTCAAACACTCTCGAAAACAATTTCTCAGTCTCTCCTGATTGACCCAAACATAGCAAAGGCTTTGCTGAGACATCTCTCCCAAAGGCAGACATAAAGCCTTCACTCCACAGTCCACTTAAAGCCAAGCATGAAGGCTTTACTATACCCATCACTACCCTTCCTGAATAGCTCATGGTCACCTTGCCTTATCCTCTGGAGTAGCTGGAATTCCAATCACTTGCCATCATGCCTGACTGGTATATATGCCCATGTGTGGTTCCACAAGCATGAAGGTGTGTGCATGCATGTGGAGGGCAGAGGTCAACCTCAAGCGTCGTTCCTTAGGAGTCATAAACATTTCCTTAGGATGGGGGTCTTTCACTGGGCTTGGGCTGGCCAAGTTTGCTAGACTTGTGAGCCCCAGGAGTCTATCTTTGCCTTCCCAGCACTACGAGTATAAGCATGTGCCACCTTGCCTAGCTACTTATAAATACTTACAGTGGACCAAACTGTCTTCAATGCCCACAAGGCAAACCCTTTGCCAACTGAGCTGTCACCCTGGCTGTCTTTAGTTGTTTAAGAACCTGCTGCGTGGGCTGGCGAGATGGCTCAGGGGGTGAGAGCACTGACTGCTCTTCCGAAGATCCTGAGTTCAGATCCCAGCAACCACATGGTGGCTCACAACCACCCGTAATGAGATTGGACGCCCTCTTCTGGTGCGTCTGAAGGCAGCTACAGTGAATTACACCGATGAGAGTGGGGCCAGAGCAAGCGGGGCCAGCAGAGATCCTGAGTCCAATTCCCAACAGCCACACATATCATGGCTCATGGTCATCTGTACAGCTACAGTGTACTCATACAAATAAAATAAATAAATCTTTAAAAGAAAAAAAAAAAAGAAGCTGCTGCGTTTGTCAGCAAAGTGGTCATTACGTTCCCACCAGCATGATGTGAGCTCTACTTCTTTTGTGCCACAGCTCTCTCCTCATTGGGACTCTGTCCTTCAAACTCTAGCGATCTTGGTAAGCCCATGTTCTCAGCCTTGTCTCATCAATACAACAGTTTCCAAGCCCAGCAAACTGTCTGGGGCGTAGGCAAAGGGACTTGCTGGGTTCATCTCACTGGTTCCTGTTTGTGTCTGATGTTGGATGTGGTTGTGGTTGTTTCAGGTATGTAAGTCAATATGGTCTGTGGTACTCTTTCTTGTCTGGAAGCTGGAGTCTGGAAACCCACTTCTTGTGAGGGACAGGGACAATGAAACGCTCTATCCTGGACAAGCTCAGCTAGAGACCTGAGGATCACACAGCCACTCTAGGGACATATGCTGTTCCCACTGCATGGAAAGTGTTTTTCTTGGTCCTTCTTGTGTTAAGGTCTAATGCCCAGGCCCCTAGATCAAATACCAAGTAACTTTGCATGCTTAACTTTCACCTCCTGCTCGTTTCCCACACTGTTACCCTACTTTCTCTTCAATTCTGCTTGAGATAGGATTTCATGTTGATAAAGATTGTCTTACCCCCAGAAACTCCTGGCTCTGCTATGGCACACTTGGGTCACAGGCACATGCCACCAACACCAGCACCTATTTACTTTAAAGAATTAACTGATTGAGCTGGGCAGTGGTGGCACACGCCTTTAATCCCAGCACTTGGGAGGCACAGGCAGGCGGATTTCTGAGTTCCAGGACAGCCAAGGTGACACAGAGAAACCCTGTCTCGAAAAAACAAAAAACAAAAAAATGAATTGATTGATTGATTGTTCTATGTATGTGATACACGCATGTAATCATATGTGTGTGATACACGTATGTAATCAGTACAGGTGTGCGTGAACTCCAGACATACGTGGAGGTCAGAGGACAGCTTTTGGGAGTTGACTGTCCCCTTCCACCAGGGGTCCTCGGTCACCAAGCATTCATGACAAGTGCTTTTGCCGTCTGAGCCATCTTGCCAGCTCTCCTGGTTTATGTTCCCTGTGCATCTAAGACTTGCTGGCAATCATGTCGCAACCTAGCCTACTCCAGGACAGTGTAAGCTCTATGCCAGCTGGGTCCTTTGGGCCATGTCTACTATGTTCTTCATTGTGTAGGGGTGTGGGTCACAGAGGGCAGAGATGGCTTAGGAAGAATTTGTAGAATTATAACTTCCCAACCATCTAGATCTTTTACAGCCTTTTCTGAAGTCTAGCCCAGGGCCCACATCCAATGTCACAGTCTAGTCTGGCCACCCCTGCATGAAAAGCATCCACTTTATAGGCTTCTACCAGGACCCACTCTGAGACACACACACACACACACACACACACACACACACACACACTCACACTCACATCCTGTTGTCACACTTACATTCTAAGGCCACGATGGGAGTCCGTGGTGGAACACTCACCTAACATGTACAAAGCCATAATTTCATCTCCAGTACTGCAAAAGAAAACCATGCTCTTGAATCAGATTGGGTTAAAACTGCACTGGAGCAATGAACATTTTGTCACATTATACAATTTTTGTTCATGAAAATGCCAATGTTCAATACATGGTTATTTTAATCTGATGGATACTGTACCCACCTTTTTCATGAATTATGATTAACTTTTCTAGCAAAAAAAGTTTTTATTATAAAATGTTTCATCAGATTCAATGTAGAAATCAAGTTATAGAAATATACACCAATATGAATTTAGACATGATTACATAATCAATATGAGGTGATAGAATTATGTTTTTCTCTAAACGTTTAGAATATCGAGAGACACTTGAAACAAATTAGGCTTCAGAACATGAAAGAGTAAAGCTTAAAAGCAGAGCTATAAAGTTAGGCTCTAAACATTCCTATCTTTTACTTGTAAATTAGAAAACTGATTTGGGTTCATGCTTTACTATCCAGTTTTCCAGTGTGATTGCCTGCTCCCAAATGGAATAGCCCTACTATGTGCTTGACAATCCAGGTTGTCTGTGTGATTTCCCACTCCCACAGTCTTTTGGAACAGCCCTACTGTGTGCTCGACAATCCAGGTTGTCTATGTGATTCCCACTCTCACTGTCTTATGGAATAGCCCTACTATGTGCTCGACAATCCAGGTTCTCTGTATGATTTCCCACTCCCACAGTCATTTGGAATAGACCTACTATGTGCTCAACAATCCAGGTTGTCTGTGTGATTCCCATTCCCACTGTCTTATGGAATAGCCCTACCGTGTGGTGCTACACTAATGGTCTTAAGTATGTATGGTGTCAACATGAATTGCCTCAGGGGCTCTAGCTTGAAGGCTTTCTTGAACTGTTAAGCTAAGACTTTTTTCTTGCTTATTCTAGAGAGCAGTAAAGTTTGAGATCAGCCTAGATAAGTGTATTTCAGAGGAAGACACCATCCAGGAGAAGGAGGTATGTCATTATGTACTCGTCGCAATGATCAACTATGACAACGCGAGTTGGTCTTCAGGCTGTTGAAGACCATCCTTCAACAGAGGGATGATGGATGTAATGAGAATATCCTTAAATGAGGTATTTTCCTGATAATGTTAATATGCTGACTTAAAAACCACTGAGTAACCTGAAAGTGTATGCTTATTTTAGGTCTTAATTAGTTCTAATTACTCTCTAGCTGTGTATGGGTAAATCTCATGCAGAAAAAATAAATCCAGATTTCGTTTGTCCTAGTTAGGGTTCCCATTGCCGTGAAGAGATACCGTGACCAAGGCAGCTCTTATAAGGGACAACATTTAATTGGGGCCGGTGTTTCAGAGGTTCAGTCCATTATCATCATGGCAGGAAGCATGGTAGCATCCAAGCAGACAGGGTGCTGAGAAGGGGCCAAGAGTTCTTCACCTTGACTGAAAGGCAATCAAGAGAAGGCTATCTTCAGGCGTCTAGGAGGAGGTCTCAGAGCCCACCCCCACAGTGACACACCTCCTCCAACAAAACCACACCTCCTAAGAGTGCCACTCCCTGGGCAAAGCATATTCAAACTAACCACATCATTGTATTTCTTGATGTTAACACCTTTTAAATTTTCAACTTTCATCAGAACTTCTAACAAATGTCAGTGTCAACATTAACTGATTTCTTTTTTACATTATATTTCCTCTAAATTAATCTTTCAGATTACTAGAAGTTAACTATGAATAATCACACCCAACACTTATTGTGTGTCTGTCTGTTGATAGAGACAAGACTTTATCTGCTATTATATATGATGTGTAATATATGGAATATATTATATAATATATAATATGTACATATACACATACACACATACACATACATGTATATTATTTGGCCACTGAGGTACTCCCCAACCCTCCTATGTTCTCTGTCATCTTTTGGGGGCTGGGATGCAGGTCAATGACAGAACATGTTAACTGTATAACACTCAGGGTTGAGTCCTACCAATTTCTATGTCATTGTACTTTTACAAACATTTTGCTACAAAATGACTCCATTAGCATGGTGGCGTTAGTGTTTACTCAATGATTTGGTCTCTGATGCCCCCAGAGCTATGGGACCTGAGCAGACCAGGCCTGGGGAGGGTCATGTCACATGGTTTCCATGATGTGAGGTGTTGGCATGAGAAAAGGGACTCTAAACCACTGTAGCTTCCAGGAGTTCCTCCTGTCATAGCATATGCTTGCTACAACTGAAACCAATGGGAACAGTGTTCCTATTGGTGATGGAACACGAGGAGCAATTGTAGGACTTAATCACTTGGCTGTGAGGTTTGGTGTGGTTGGTGTCTATGCTGTCAGCTACTGGGGAGGCCGAGCTGGGATGACTGTGTGAGTCCAGGAATTCTAGAACATGAACAGCTCAGTGAGGCCCCAGCTTAAAAAGAAACCAAAGGACTCTGGAGAGATGATGGTTCAGTGGTTAAGAGCAATGGCTGCTTTTCCAGAGGACCTGTGGTAGTTGATTCCCAGGTCACATGACATTCCAGAGTCATCTGTAATACCAGTTCCAGGGGATCTAGCACCCTCTGTTGGCCATCTTGGGCACCATCTACACAAGTGGTACACACACAGACATTCATGTAGCAAAACACTCATACACATAAAACAAAAGCAAACCCATGTTTGAAAAAGAAGAAGAGGAAGAAGAAGGAGAAGAAAAGAAGAAGAAGAGGAAGAAGAAGGACAAGAAGAAGAGGAAGAAGGAGAAGAAGAAGAGGAAGAAGAAGGAGAAGGAGAAGAAGAAGGAGAAAGAGAAGGAGAAGAGGAGGAGTATCCTGTTGGATCCTGAAAGCAGGGCATGGATAAGAAAACCTTGAACTGAGTCGTGTGATCTGATAGAAAGCCTGGGAAAATCGAGTTGTTCTGTGATTAGGGCTGGCCACTCTTATCAAGAAGAAATAAAAACATTGGTGTATCTGTTTCAGTCAAAATAATTTCATCTTTAAAACTATATGGAGTTGTCTGACACACACACACACACATATGTATGTATGTGTATATATATATATATATATATATATATATATATATATATAATGCCATATCATTTGAAAATTAATATTTGCAAAAAGGCACAAAATTAATGCATTTAACTTCCAACCTGGCTTATTTCTTGTGAATAATTGTGAAATTTCTTTAGGCAGTGTCTAAACTAAATGATACTTTAAGATTTGAAGACAGCACAAAGTTTCAGGAGTATAGATATGAGGAGGAGCATGAAGATCAAACAGACAGAGCCTTTGAAGAACTCTGTAGCCCAGAAGCAGGTACACCTTGCTTGAAAGCAGTGGGCTAAAAGGGAGGGTTTTTCTTTATTTTTAAATACTTATTTATTAATTTAATCTTATATATGTGAGCACACTGGCATTGTCTTCAGACACACCAGAAGAGGGCACTATGTTCCATTACAGATGGTTGTGAGCCACCATGTGGTTGCTGGGATTTGAACACAGGACCTCTGGAAGAGCAATTGGTGCTCTTAACTACTGAGCCATCTCTCCAGCCCAAAAGAGCACTTTTCATTGGGCTCCTGGCTCCCCTATTCCCCCCACACCCTTCATCCTTCCTGCTACACACACCGGGCAGTCCTACCTACTCCTGCAGTTTCAGCAGCTCTGGGAGTGTCACCCTTGTGGGTCTGTCTCATTAACTGCTGGACAGCTTTCTGGGCAGGTGTGATTTGTACCTTAACCTCAACACGTGTCCTCCTCCTTCCCAGAAACCTTTGCTTCCAGGCAAGGTCATTCCCTCCTACACACCCAGGGTGGTGTCTCCTCAGGGATCCCTCTGAACTATTCTGCTGCCTCCATGTCTTCTGTCACTCTTGAGTACTGGGGTGACATTGGAAATCACAAAATCCCCAGGGTTCTGGAGCCAGTGAATCCTAGCTGGCACTGGAGTTTTTGGTCAAGGGACATCTCTTTTTTTGCAAGTTATTTTCATGTTCTGAAGCCCCTTTCCTTTTTGAGGTGTGGGGGATAATAGTAATAGTAACCACACCAGGTTACTGTAGCAATGAGGACGAGGTATGGTCTGCCTAAATGAAGGTGCTTATTAAGTGATTCTCCCTTAATTAAAAAAGAAAGATTGGCTGCTTGACTTTTATATGTGTGTGCCTGCATGGGCTTATGTGTACCACTTGCATGAAGGTGCTGCTGGAGGGTAGAGGTGGCAGAGCCCCTGGCACTGGAATGGCAGGAGATTGTGAGCTGCCTGATGTGAGTGCTGGGAACTGAACTTGTGTCTTCTGGAGGAACTGTAAGCCATCTTAACTGCTGAGCTGTCTCCCCGGCTCCTTTTTGTTTTTTTTTCCTCTGTCTTCTCCCATTACATTGCCTTTATTTTAATTTTTTATTTTAAGTAATATGGAGAGAAAACAGCAGGTTGGCTTGTTTGATCATTCCAGGCCAGTTCTCCTTTTCATCTTTTTTAATTTTGAGACAAAGTCTCCTTAAGTCCTCTGAGCTGACCCTGAACTTCCTCTCTTGCTTTACAGCCCAGGCAAATCCTGTTCCTCTCCCCAGGTAGCTATGTAAACATTTTCCTACCTGGCTTGCCTCAGTTTCCCCTTCCTGTAATACTCTGCTTTATTTTCATGGGGAAACATCTCTGCTCCATTCACCATAACTGTGGATTTCCCCCATGTAGCCAGTGCTAGAGCATGCAAAGACAAAGGAACACGATCCCTGTCCCGAAATGCTGTGGTTAAGGAAAAGGAGGCACAGACATGGACATGTCCTGAGCCCAAATGCTCGTCACTGCTGGGATAAGGGCTGGCTGGGAAGATGGGAGAGTTCCCATTCCTTCAGGGCTTGCAATGCTCAGGAAGCCTGGGCTTTCCTGTGTAGGTAGTGATCAAAGGGAACTTGGGCCTTGGGTCAAAGGCTCAGTGTATAGAGTGCTGCCCAAATATAAAGCTCTGAGTTCTGGCTGGCAAGATGGCTCAGCAGGTAAGAGCACTGACTGCTCTTCCGAAGGTTCTGAGTTCAAATTCCAGCAACCACATGGTAGCTCACAACCACCCGTAATAAGATATGACACCCTCTTCTGGTGCATCTGAATTACATATAAGAATAAATAAATCTTTGGGCCGGAGTAAGCAGGGGCTGAGCGAGCAGGGCCGACTGGAGTGAGCAGAGGTCCTAAATTCAATTCCCAACAACCACATGAAGGCTCACAACTATCTGAACAGCTATAGTATACGCATATACATAAAATAAATAAATAAATATTTAAAAAACAAAACAAGACAAAACAAAAAACCTCTGAGTTCAGGTCCCAGCACCCACAGAATAAACTGGGCCTGGCAGCATTAAGCCCAGTGCTGGTGTGTGTGTGTGTGTGTGTGTGTGTGTGTGTAGACAAGAGGACATCTGAAAGCTATTGGCCATACAGTATAATAAGATTTTATTAGCTCCAGAATCAGTGAAAGATCCTGTCTCAAAATTTGAGTTGTGGGCTGGAGAGATGGTTCAGTGATTAAGAGCACTGACTGCTCTTCCAGAGGTCCTGAGTTCAATTCCCAGAAACCACATGATGGCTTACAACCATCTGTAATGGGGATCTGATGTCCTCTTCTGGTGTGTCTGAAGACAGCGACAGTATGCTCACATACATAAAATAAATAAATCTTTAAAAATAATTTGAGCTTCCAGGATAGCCAGGACTACACTGAGAAACCCTGTCTCAAAAAACAATAATAATAATAATAATAATAATAATAATAATAATTTGAGTTGGAATGTGGTCAAAGCCAGACCCTGACATAGCCTGGTGTGGTAGTGCATACATGTGATTGCAGCACTCAGGGGCTGGGCATGGTAATGCTTGCTGTTCTAGCACATGGGGGGCTGGAGCAGGAAGGGATTCATGTCCTGAATTCTGAGCCAATGAAACAAAGAAGTGGGGCATGTTGAAGAGAGAGGAAGAGAGAGAGAGAGAGAGAGAGAGAGAGAGAGAGAGAGAGAGAGAGAGAGAGAGAGAGAGAGAGAGAGAGAGAAAGAGAAAGAGAGAGAGGGGGGAGGGAGGGAGGGAGGGAGGGAGGGAGGGAGAGAGAAATTCATATGAGAATTCTCATAGATGTCTCAGTCATTTTTCTGTTCATGGATTTCCTTAGCCCTTAGTTAAACTGGATAATCAACATTAATGATAAAAATGAAACAACTTCGAAAGTTGTCTGAGTTTCTGCCTTCTCTGTTGGGTCTGTTAGAGGTCCAGGCAGTGGCTCCTGTGGCTTGAACATCCTACTCTTTGGTCCCTATGCTGGCTAGTCTTCTGTCAACAGAAATTAGAATCCCCTGGGGGAGAGGGAAGTTCAGTAGCGTTTCGGGGATGACCTCTATCAGGTTGGCCTGTAGGCAAGTCTGTGAGGCATTTTCTTGATTGATGTGGGAGAGCCACACCCATTAGGGGCTGTGACATCCCTGGGCAGGTGGCTTTGGTGGGTATAAGAAAGGTCACTGAATGTGAGCCTGGGAGCAAGCCAGTGAGCAGCCCTTTTCCATGGCTTCTGCTCCAGTTCCTACCGTGGAGTTCCTTCATGCACTGAAGATGAAATAAACCCTTTACCCCAGAAGTTGGTTTTGGTTATGGGGTTTGTGACAGCCATAGAAAGCACATTGGGCCAGTCCCTAAAAACTTTAGGTACTGTGGTTAGACTCTGGCTGCAGTAGAACTAACCAGTTATTTTCTTACACCCAGAGGGTTTCTCTCAGGATATTATCGCTGCAGAGAACAGGAGACATTGGGATGCCAGAGCACCTCAGACCCTGCTGCAAATAATGGCAACAGCAGACGTCACCTCCACGTGCCCCACCTTGCCGGATGGTGAGTCAGTTGTCAACCAGCAGCAAGGGAGGACCAGAGCCTGGCACGGCTTTGCTGCCAATGTACACCTTATTGGAATGGTTGGCATCTCTCAGTCACTACACATTTTACAAAGACATTGTTTTGTGATCATGAGTGTCAAGTTGAGACTTGTGTGCTGGTTATCCTATCAGCCGATGACCCTGGTCATACAACAGTACAGGAAAAAAAAATCACATCTGCCATTGTACTGGCTGGTTTTGTGTGTCAACTTGACACAGGCTGGAGTTATCACAGAAGGGAGCTTCAGTTGGGGAAGTGCCTCCATGAGGTCCAGCCATGGGGCATTTTCTCAATTAGTGATCAAGGGGGTAGGGCCCCTTGTGGGTGGTGCCATCCCTGGGCTGGAAGTCTTGGGTTCTATAAGAGAGCAGGCTGAGCAAGCCAGGAGAAGCAAGCCAGTAAAGAACATCCCTCCATGGCCTCTGCATCAGCTCCTGCTTCCTGACCTGCTTGAGTTCCAGTCCTGACTTCTTTTGGTGATGAACAGCCATGTGGAAGTGTAAGCTGAATAAACCCTTTCCTCCCCAACTTGCTTCTTGGTCATGATGTTTGTGCAGGAATAGAAACCCTGATTAAGACAGCCATATTTCCTTAAGTGTGGGGGGGGTTCAGGAAGACGGGGTTCACTTGACTAAGTTCCTAACACTGGCTTACAGCCTCATGATGTTATTGGTGATAATTCCCTCTCACCAATAAAATTGGTCTTAGGGTTAGGTATGCAGCTTGGCTGCCAAGGGCCTAGCGTGTGCAAGGTCCTGGGTTCAAGCTCCAGCCAGCCCGGATGGACTTGCTTGTGCGACAAGCAGTTTTTATTCACTGAGCCACCTCCCAAGCTATGTGCTTCCTTTGTTCTTCAGTCCTAGCCCCCAAGAAAGAGTTAACATTTAAGACTGTGCTATAAGTCAATTAGACAGCTATCGATGTCCTTGGAGTCAATTAATCATAAATGGAAAAATATTCGGAAAAAGGCTTTCATCTATGTGAACGCATAGGGATGTTTTCTTGCCACATTCCCTAAGTAGAACAATGATTTATGCCACATTTGCATTCTGCTGTACTGTCATCTACGGTTGAGTTAAAACTCAGGGAATAGGCTGGAGAGATGGCTCAGCAGTTAAGAGTATGTCCTGCTCTTGTTGCAGAGGACTCAGGTTCAGTTCCCAGCTCCCAAATATGGTAACTCAGAACGCTATACAACTCTAGTTGTAGGAGACCCAACCCCTCCTCTGGCCTCTTCTGGTGTGTCTGAAGACAGCTACAGTGTAGTTACATATAATAAATAAATAAATCTTTAAAAAGAGAGAGAGAAAGCATGCTAGAAACTAGGTATGGTGGCACATGCTGTAACCTTAACATTTGGAAGGTAGAGATGGAGACCAAGAGGATAAGGAGTTCAAGATTACCCTCAGCTACTATAGACAGTTCAAAGCTAGCATGAGCTACATGAGATCCTGTCTCATTCCCTACCCCAATGAAAAGTATGTTGGAGGACGTGCATAAGTTTTATGCAAACAGTACGTATTTTATATAAACACTTATATAAAATCATACTTAATCATATGCAGATTTAAAAATATTTTATTTATGTTATTTTAAATTATGTATCCTTGTGTTCTGTGTGGATATATACACGTCTGAGCAGTGCCAGTTTATGCTGAAGGGTTAGGATCTCCCTGAAGCCAGAGCTACAGGGAGTTGAAAGTCACCACGTGGGAACTGAACTTGGATACTCTGTAAGAGCAGCAAGAGCTTTCAGCTACCGAGCAATCTCTCCAGCCCACACGCACAGATTTTACATCACTGGGTGTCCTGGGACTAACCAATCTGCTTTGGATACCAAAGGATGAGCATGTATCACTAAAATGAGTTATTGTAAGTTTATGAACTGATTTATAATTCAGTAAGACATAGAAGGATGAGCTCAACTTAAAAAATAAGCACATGGAAATGTATCATGGTTTACACAGCAAAATATGTATCTCAATATATGATAAAAAGGCAATAATGTTTACACACACACATGCACATGCACACACACACACACACACTGACTTCTTTTTGTTTGTTTGTTTGTCTTTTTTTTTTTTTTTTTTTTTTTTTTGAGACAGGGTTTCTCTGTGTAGCCCTGGCTGTCCTGGAATTCACTCTGTAGACCAGGCTGGTCTCAAACTCAGAAATCCACCTGCCTCTGCCACCCAAGTGCTGGGATTAAAGGCATGCGCCACCACCGCGTGGCACACACTGACTTCTTTATAAACAAAATGAGGAATATGATGTCGATAGCTAAATATAATAAAATGTAAAACTAAAAAGATTCCACCTCACACCTATCAGAATGGTTAAGATCAAAAACTCAGGTGACAGCAGATGCTGGAGAGGTTGTGGAGAAAGAGGAACACTCCTTCATTGCTGGTGGGATTGCAAGCTGGTACAACCACTCTGGAAGTCAATCTGGCGGTTCCTCCGGAAATTGGATATAGTTCTACCAGAGGACCCAGCTATACCACTACTCAGCATATACCCAGAAGATGCTCCAACATGTAATAAGGACACATGCTTCACTATGTTCATAGCAGCCTTATTTATAATAGCCAGAAGCTGGAAACAACCCAGATGTCCCTCAGCAGAAGAATCGATACAGAAAATGTGGTACATCGACACAATGGAGTACTACTCAGCTATTAAAAACAATGAACTCATGAAGTATCTTTATTTTTGCTAAAGCAGTATCTTTTTTCAGATGGCCAAGTGATTGTAATGGAAGGTAGTCCAGAAAGTCAGAAGCAGTGGTGGTTGGATGTGCCAGGGACCCCGCGTGCGTTGGCAGCAGAAGGTGCCTGCAGTGGCTCATTGTCTGCCAGTAAAGGAGAAACTGGTATGTGGTTTATTTTTAACAAAGTTACTGGTCCCCCAGCGAATTATGTCACTGCTTTACGATTGGAGAAAGGAAGGTAGCAGTCATACCTTGGGTTGGAGAGAGAACTGGGAATGTGTCTTGCTTGTCTGAATTGCTCTAATGAAGCTGGTTCCAAGTGAATTAACAAAAGCATGCACTTCCAAGGACAGAGGCATGATTTTGTGTAGTATTTCAAGATTTATTTATTTATTTATTATCTAAGCATACTGTAGCTGTCTTCAGACACACCAGAAGAGGGTGTCAGATTTCATTATGGGTGGTTGTGAGCCACCATGTGGTTCCTGGGATTTGAACTCATGACCTTCCAAAGAGCAGTCAGTGCTCTTCCCTGCTGAGCCATCTCACCAGCCCCTTTGTGTAGTATTTCAAGCTGACAACTCTTGGAAAGGACTTGCACTCTGGGATGACAATTTAGCATTGCTCAGCTTGGATAGCCATTCAGAGAGCTCATTTTCCTACAGGCAGTAAGAATGCAAATCAACATAGCTCACTTTGTTTTTTAAAGACTGTATGTCACTGTGTAGCTCTGATGTCCTGGAACTCTTTGCTATATATACTTGGCTGGCCTTGAACTCATAGAGATCTACCTGCCTCTGCCTCCTGAGTTTGCCTCCATTTTAAAAGCAATATCCATTCCCTCTTCTGTCTGTACCTTTCTGTGTTGTTCAAGAAAACATCAAGGTTACAGGCACAAGCGATCCTCCTGCCTCTTGAGTAGCAGGGATGACAGGCACATACCATTACATGTGTTACATTATATATTATATGTTATGTATTATATAAACAATATATTTCTATTATATATTTATATTATATTTCTACCTCTCACTCTGTCGGTCTGTCTGTTGGTCTGTTGATCTGTCTGTCTATTGGTCTGTCTGTCTATTGGTCTATCTGTTTGTCTACTGGTCTGTCTGTCTATCACTCTACTTATCTGTCTATCCATCCATCCATCCATCCATCTATCTACCTACCTATCTTACACACACACACACACACACACACACACACACACACACTTCCTGTGCCTCCTGAGTACCAGAATTAAAGGAATGAACCCCCAGGTGGTGGTGGCGCACGCCTTTAATCCCAGTGCTTGGGAGGCAAAGGCAGGCAGATTTCTGAGTTCAAGACCAGCCTGACCTACAGAGTGAGTTCCAGGACAGCCAGGACTATACAGAGAAACCCTGTCTCAAAAAAGACAAAAAAGAAAAAGAAAAAAAAAATGAAAAAGGAATGAACCATTACACCTGGCTAATCTATATTATATTTTCATTAACGATTTTTCTTACTGATCCTAAATGGTTACAATATAATTAACTTTATCTTTGTTTAAACTTGGATTCATTACTAAGTGATTTATTTTTGACTAAATCTAAATATAATTTTCTGTTATTGTTTAACGTTTTCCCAATACTGTTTATATCTATGTTACTGTTTCACTTTCTCCCCAGGATGTTTATATCCATATCAATGTTTAACTCTTTTCCTAGGATGTTGACACTAAATTCACTGGAGAAATCCAGCATAGGTTAGGCACAGCGCTGCACACCCATGGCCCTATTACTTCTGAAGTAGAGGCTGGAAGAATTTGAGTTTTAGACAGCCTAGGTGTTAGAAATGGATTTGAGGGTTCCAAAATTCCACAGACTGCAAAGTACTTCAGCAAGGCAAAATGTTCTACTTCTGAGGAATGGTGGATGGTCATGTCAATCAAGCAGGCAATCACACACAGCAGGGGGGCCTGATGGATTTTCATTCTGAACACAGAGGGAATAAAGAAACAGGCAGATATAGCTGTTCTAATACCTGACAAAATAGATTTAAAGCCAAAACTAATACACACACACACACACACACACACACACACACACACACACACACACATTCATTCCTTAAAGGAAAAAATCCCAGAGGATATTACAGTCATAAACATGTATGTACCAGAGAGACAACAGTTTCATACCAAAAAATGCTATTAGATTACAGATTGACCTGACACAATGATATTGGGAGACTTCAGCATTTCACGCTCACCCATCCAGACAAAAACTAAATAGAATGAAGCTGGGGCTAAATGATGTCATAAACCAAATAGATCTAGCAGACATCTACAGGACACCCCACCCAAACACTAAAGAACACATTGTGTTTATTTTCAGTAGCCCATGAAACTGTCTGCAAAGCAACCGCATATTAGGACACAAGGCATGTCTCCACAAATTTGCAAAAGAAATTCAAATAACACTCTTCATGTTATCTGACCACAGAGGGATAGAGGCTGGACATCAACAGCAATAGAAATGACAGAAAGTTACACAAACTCAAGGAAGTAAAACGGCATACCACTGAGCAGAAGGAAACGGGGCCGCTGGAGGAATCAGAAGGAAGTTTAACAAGTCCTAGGACTGAATGAAGATAGAAACACGACACACCCAAACCTGTGGGACACAGCGGGAGCAGTCATAACAGCACAGGTTATAGCACCGCGTGCCTCCAGAAGATACTGCGAAGACTGACTGCATCTGAGGGTCTCGGAAGACTAAGCACAAACAGCACTGAAAGAAGAGCAGACAAGCGAAAATAACAGGGCGGAAACTGGCGGGACAGAAGGAACAGCAATGAAGCATACGAAACTCAATTTGAAGAGGAGTGGGGTGCTTTGAAAAGCCAACTCACTAGTACCGTTCACCTCTAAAACCTCGTGAGCTGGGGCTCCACAGTCCGCGCTGCTCTCTGCACGATTGTCTTCCAAGTGCCCACGCCAAGGACTCATTAAGCCCCACTTGCAACATTCAACCACTCTCCTAGTCAAAAGTTCTAAAGTTTTCCAAATTCCTCCAAGAAATGGCACGGGAGGACCTGTCACTGCAGTAGTCCACTCCTGGATACCGAACTAGTGTCTTAGCTACTTTCCTATTGCTATTCTTGGGCAGTTTTATAATGGAAAAGAGCAAGCAAAGCAAAAAGAAATACAAAATGTACAGTTGGAAGCAGAACACCAGGAAATATAATGTTGGAGCCATGGCTTGTGCCAAAAAAGAGGCCAGGTTCCAAGTGGAATAAAGGGAATGGTGTTCTCAGGCTGGGACCCTAACCAGCTAACCCTACAACCTGTGAAAGGAAAAAGCCTAAGGGATTTTCTGCTCCTATAAAGAAACAGCCAAAGCTGTGGAAATCTAATTCAATTGGGGGCCATACCCCATCCAAGCAGGCAACTATCCTTGAGGTCTTGTCACAGTGATAGAAAGGTAAATAAGAGTAGATCTTAGGCAGCCCAGGCTGGCTTCAAACTCATTTACCCTCCTGCCTCTGCTTCCCAAGTGCGGTGACACATCACCATGCCCAGTTCAAGAGCCTCTGAGATACGAGTGAACACAGAGACACAGGGCAGCTATGAAGATGTGTGCATACTTCCCGTTTGCTCTGTAGCCCCATCACTACATGCACGAAGCACAGCTGCACAGTGGGTTTACAGAGAGGGAGAATGATAGGGATGGCTCCACTGTGGCAAGTCTTAAGTTTCAGTATCACACTTTTCTTAAAATTTCTATGTCTGGCCGAGCAGTGGTAGCACACGCCTTTAAAGTAATCCCAGCACTTGGGAGGCAGAGGCAGACAGATTTCTGGTCTACAGAGTTCCAGGACAGCCAGGGCTACACAGAGAGACCCTGTCTCGAAAAACCAAAAAAAAAAAAAAAAAAAAAAAAAAAAAAAAAAATAAGTAAAATCAAATCAAATCAAATCAAATAATTTCTATATCTGTTCCTTATTGTGACACTCCCTGTTTTGTGTCTTCCTGTGTTGCCTAAGTTTTAATCCAGCACCAAATAACTGAATATTGCACTACTTTCTCATCTCAGTTACCAAATACTCAGCAAGGAGCAACTTAAGGGCGAAGGACTTCTTTCGGCTCCTAATTTGGGGAACCACTGTCCGTCATGGCCAGGAAGGCATGGCAGATGTCTGTGGGGTGGCGGGAGCATGTGGCAGCTGCTCGCACACATCTCAGGAACCAGGAAACAGAGAAGGGATGGGAAGCAGGGCTGGACTATAAACCTCAGGGCCTTTGCTCAGCAAGCCGCTTGCTCCATCTCGAACCACTGCCCAGTGGTTCCACAGCCTCCCCATGTAGTCATGAGCCCGTGGGAGACATTTCACACCCAAATCAAAACATGCACATCTGCTGCCACACCCGTCAGTACCTTGGTTTGCCATCATGAGTAGCATTCCCTGTGGGATTGTGGGTATACGTTGCTCCTCAAGTGCACAGATTAGTCTACTTTCATCTTTGTCATTTCTTTCAGTAGTAATAATCAAACCGCAGCTCCCTAAAGAGGACCAGGAAGAGGTAGAAATAGCCACGGGCCTCGTGGTGGGCGATGAACAGCCGGAACCAGGATCGGATGAAGATGACATGTGAGTGTGTCGTGTACTAGTGAGGTGGAAGATGGCCCATAGAGAACTAGCTAAGGAGAACTAGCCAAGCTTTACATGATACATGGATTTGTTTGGGTTCTGTCCGCCTTTCCCCTTCTCTGTCCTGTGCATGCATGAGCAGAGATGCACGCGTGCCTACGTGTAGTAGTTTTTTTTTCTCTGTTTTAGAGTTGTATCGTAAGCTTGTTTCACACTGAGATACATTATCTATTATCCTAACACTTGAGAGTTACAGGCAGGAAGGCAGGGGGATCAAGAATTCAGTGTCATCTTCAGCTACAAGCAAGATCAAGGACAGTCCAGGCTGCATGGCATCCTGCCTCAACACTGTTACCCCATCACCACTGCAAAGGGTGAATTGCATCTTATTAAATATATGCCACATTTTCTTTATTCTGGCATTGATGATGATTATGGATCTTCATAGCCATGACCATAGCATAGCTCTTGTAAGTCTGCTGTTCATCCAACCTGCCTTGCAGCTGCTTTTTTTTTTTTTTTTTTTTTTTTTGGTTTTTCGAGACAGGGTTTCTCTCTGTAACCCCGGCTGTCCTGGTACTCACTATGTAGACCAGGCTGGCCTCGAACTCGGAAATCCGCCTGCCTCCGCCTCCCAAGTGCTAGGATTAAAGGCGTGCGCCACCACCGCCCGGCTGCAGCTGCTTAAGTAGCAGCTTCTGTCATTACCTGGTGCAGCAGAGAGGCAGGGTGCCTTTCCTCTGTTACTGTGTGGTGGCACACTGGCCACCCAGATGGCGCTGTCTTGTTCATTCTCTCTGTTGCCCTGACCGTGTGTTTCCCTGTCTTATCAGTCTGTCTGTCTGTCTGTCTGTCTCACTCTCATGTCCCCACTCTGAGACAGCTTTTTCTCTCCTCTCTCTCCCCCAGTAAACAAGCCAATACACATCTTATCGTCCATCTGTTGCACGGTGTGATGTCACAGAGGTACATCCTGCCTTGGACCTACTGTTTACCTCTTCCTCCTAATAATAGCTCTCCATGTGTCTACAGCTTTTATTTGAAATAGGATTGGTCTCTCTATGTTGTGAGGGAGGCTGGTATCCAAATTACCTCAGGTGCCCTCCCATTTAGCTTCCCTTGTAGTGGAGAACAGACATGTTTCAATGTACCTGGCTGTTGAAAAGAAATTTTCCAATACTATTATTACATTTTCTTGTATAGGTACCCTTTAACTGTGTAGTTGTTATTGATACAGTTTTCTTCCTTTTGGCAGCACTCGGGAGTGAACTAGGGCTTTATATAACCTTTTTTTTTTATTTTGGTTTTTCGAGACAGGGTTTCTCTGTGTAGCCCTGGCTGTCCTGGAACTCTCTGTAGACCAGGCTGGCCTCAAACTCAGTAATCTGCCTGCCTCTGCCTCCCAGGTGCTGGGATCAAAGGCGTGGGCCACCACTGCCCAGAATTCTTTGTTTTTTTTTTTTGTTTGTTTGTTTGTTTCCCTGTTGTTGTTGTTTTGTTTTTGAGACAAGGTTTCTCTGTGTAGCCCTGGCTGTCCTGGAACCCACTCTGTAGACCAGGCTGGCTTTGAACTCAGAAACCTGCCTGCCTCTGCTTCCCAAGTGCTGGGATTAAAAGCGTGCGCCACCACTGCCCTATATAACCATTTAAATTATTTAATGTTTATAAAGATGGACTGGGTGGGGTAGCGTAGACTGAGGTAAAACCTGCTAGCTCAGCAGGTAACTTTATTTTCTGAACTCTATACATAACATCTGTTTACAAGCCTGATCCTACAACTAACTGCCAGCTCTTTAGAAATCTCTTTCTATCTGGGTCAATCCAGCTTTCTTCCCGAGAACACTGTTTTACCTGTGTCCTGCCGGCTGCTTCTCTGTTCTTTTTGCAAGCCCAAAGAGAAATTCCCCATATCTTACCCAGAGCTCCCTCCATAGAGGCTCTTCTAAGTGGGAGGTGGGGTGGGGAAATCACTTTATGGTGGGGCAGCTCAAGGTCATGAGCTGACATTGCCTCTGGTCACAGAACAAGAACCTCTCCCAAGCACCTTGCCTTAAAATAGTCTGGAACTTTCCATTCTTCAGCGTTCTTATCTATGGAGGCTTTAGAGACACACCCAAAGTGTATTTATGTGTGTTACAGATAAATTCTTTATATTTATTTATTTATTTATTTTTAAAAAGATTTATTTATTTATTATATATAAGTTCACTGTAGGTGTCTTCAGGCACCGCAGAAGAGGGCATCAGATATCATCATGTGAGCTACCATGTGATTGCTGGGATTTGAACTCAGGACCTTTGGAAGAGCAGTCAATGCTCTTAACCACTGAGCCATCTCTCTGGTCCCTATAGATAAATTCTTTTTTTTTTTTTTTTTTTGATAAATTCTTACATACTCTTTTAAACTACTATCTGGGTATCATCCATTGGGTCTTACATTTAAACAAATGTACTTTTCTCCCAACATACTTGTTTTTTCTCATATTCATATGTCCTTATTTTAAAGTTATTTCCTATAATAAATTTGGCAGCACTGAAAATCAAACACAGCATCGCACACATGCATGCCAAGTCATTCTTCTACTGTGTCTTGGCCTCAGTCCCCTAAGGTTTTATAAATGCATATTGCATATTAATTATCCTGCTGAGCATACTTGCTTTATGAAAATTTATCAACATCTTCCATAGGAATAACCTCACCTAGAGTTAGTTCATCATCTATCCTGTAAGAATAAAGGCTGTGTATCTAGCTCAGTGGCAGAGCATGTAGAGAGCATGTAGAGATCATGTAAAGCGCATGTAGAGAGCATATAAAGCACATGTAGAACACATGTAGAGCATATGTAGAGAGCATATAGAGAGCATGTAGACTACATGTAGAGAGCATGTAGAGGTCATGTAGAGCACATGTAGAGAACATATAGAAAACATGTAGAGAGCATGTAGAAAGCATGTAGAAAGCATGTAGATGGCATGTAGAGAACATGTACAAAGCCCTCATTTGATTCCCAGAATTAAAACAACCCATGTTGTCCATGTCTTCCCACTAGATTTAGTCATGTGTTTTCTAATGACAGTTTGTGGCCTTCTTTTTAAGAGTTATTTTTCCTTCCTTTCTTGTCTCTGATTATTTCTTTCATATTTAATAATCTAACAGGCTTTTATTTCTTCTTTGGGTTCTGCTCCATTTCTGATGGAACAAGGGGGAGGGGGTTTAAAAAAATTCCAGTAATGTAGCTTGTCTGTTTTGTCCTAGGCTTGGTATCTTAGGTACTATTCTATGGAAGTGATAGAACTGCATGATAAAGGCGGCTTATAAAGGAAGCAGTAGAGTTTACAGTTTCAGAGGATTAGACCATGATCTCACAAAAGGGAGCACGAAAGGGAGCACGGTGGCAGGCAGGCAGGAATGTCACTGGAGCAGTAGCTGAGAGCTTACATCCCAATTTGTAGGCAGCAGTGAGGGGGGAAGGGAGGGAGGGAGAGAAGGAGAGAGGAGAGAGAGAGAGAGAGAGAGAGAGAGAGAGAGAGAGAGAGAGAGAGAGAGAGAGACTGACTGAACGACGACTGGACCTGGTGTGGGCTTTTGAAAGCTCAGTACCTACCCTCGGGGACACACTTCCTCCAACAAGGTCATACTTCCTAATCTTTCAACAAGTTTCACCAACTGAGAACCAAACATTCAGATATATGAACTTATGGGGGCCATTCTCACTTAAACCACCACCTTTGGGGAAAAAAATTCCACAAGAAATTTTGTAAGCACAGATTTGAGTTTGTTCAGATTTGGAGTTTGAACCACAGCATTTGGGTGGCTTTGAGGCCTCCACACTGAGAAGCCAGCATTGAGAGTAACATTAAAGTGTGTTACTACTGCTAGGATTGCTGAAGAAGTAAATATAAAACACCCAGGAGTCACATTGGGGTTGTCTGGCAAGGACCAAGTCCTGGGTTCAAAGACATTGTCTAGCTGTCCTCGCTGAGTGGAATGGAAAACCACCCCAGTTGTGTTCTGTTCATCAGAGCTTGTCCCTCATGGCCTAACCACTTCCAAACAAAGCCTGTAATTTTCCATCCTTCTATTCCAGATTTCGAACGTACCTGAATGTGTATGACTAGCTGTGTTTTAAAGGACTCTCATCTGTATCTGCTTTCTCTTAAGCATCTAAATGTGCTCAAATCTCTTCCAGGGCTGGACTCCCTGGACGGCTAACCCTGAGCTTCTTGTCCCTTGTCACCTCCCTCTGAAATCTCAGTCCATTCTATGGTGGCTCCTCCGGCAGTGTGGCACTCCTAGGAATGGGGGAACCTTTCTCCGAGGCTATCTGTTGGCAAGAATTACCAAAGCATGCTATCATGTCTCTATCTTCATCTGGCCCCTCCCTTGCTCCCTTGGTTAATTATAGCCACACATTGCTTAATAATAGGATAGGTCTTAGCAACGCAGCTAGGTGATTTCATCTTCGTGTGAACCTCGTGGTGTGCACTTACACGATCCTATAATCCTATATGGTGCAGGTCAGTCATTTCACACATTCTCTTTTGTTTTTGTTTTTCTAGACAGGGTTTCCCTGTATGACCCTGGTTGTACTGGAGCATGCTCTGTAGACCAGGCCAGCCTCAAACTCCACCTGCCTCTGCCTGAATTCTGGGAATAAAGGCCTGCACCACTATGCAGGTCATATAATCTCTTGCCATAGTCAAGAAACACTACACTCAAGATGCACGAGGCTGCTCTAGTCTAACAGTGTTTCTATTTTTGTTTTTGTTTGTTTTTATAGCAGGCACTCAGGTATCCCAGATTGGCTTCAAACCTACTGTGTAGTCAAGGATGATATTGAGGTTCTGAATCTTCGACCTCCACATCCTGTGCGGATCATAGAGATGCGCCACCATCTTTAATCATTGCTGTGTTTTAAACCTAGAGCTTCACACATGGGATGCAAGCGCTCAACCAACTGAGCCACATCCTTTAGTCCAGTGCAAAAGTGTTTTACAGTAAACTTTTTTTTTTCTAAACATGAGGTCCTGAGTTTGGATCCCAGCACCCACCTAAAACAGGCATGACTTTGCATGTGTGTAACCCAGGGTGTGAGTAGAGATAGTAGGATTGTTGGCTTAGCTGGAGGCTAGTTTTAAGTTTAATGAGAGACGTTGTCTTGAAGGAATAATGTAGACTGATAGAGCTGGACACCTCATATTCTCCTTTGGCTGCTGAATGAATGGATATAGGCAATCGCACCTGCACACACATTCAGTCCCATACACCTCCCTTCCCAAGCCAAATTCATATACAATGTTATCTGAGGAAAGTCCGACACACATAATGCTCAGGTGGACGTAGACAGGAAAAAGGAGATTCGTTTTTTCATTAGTGCTTGTATATTTGTAACACTGGTTTCGACTGCTTATTGTTTCAGAAAGTTTGAAGAATCTGAAGATGAGCTGAGAAGTGAAGTAATAGAATCCCTAGAAAAGCTTGCAGCTTCCACAGAAGAAAGGGAACAGGCTCCCAGCTCCTCTACGAATGCGGAGAAGCCAGGGGAGAAAGGAAAGACAAACTTGCCAGTTTAGAAATTCCAGTGAAGGTCTGGAAGCTGGTTTTGGCCTGTTGGTGTATGGCTAAGACCAAGGTTCACCAGTGAACATGTGAAAATGTGACAGTGAAAATGTGTAAGTGTGGACAATCTGTTTCCCATGGATGGGGGATCCATGTCCTTAAACAAAGATTCACTATCTTACTATTTTACACACCTTGTCCTGCTCTGCTCTTGAGGGGAAACTCTGGTGAATGCTGTTTTCAGCTCTAATTCCATCTATTAAACTGAAACTATTTGTTCTTATCACCATGTGTTTGTCTTTAGAATAAAACTTATTAGAAAACAAAGAGCGGGCTGGTGAGATGGCTTAGTGGGTAAGAGCACTGACTGCTCTTCCAGAGGTCCTGAGTTCAAATCCCAGCAACCACATGGTGGCTCATAACCACCCATAATGAGATATTCCATAACACCCTCTTCTGGCATATTGGAAGTCAGCTACAGTGTACTTATGTATAATAATAAAAATATATCTTTGGGCTGGAGCAAGCAGGGACTGAGCAAGTGGAGTTGATTGGAGCGAGCGGGACCGACCAGAGCAAGCGGGGTTGACTGGCCAGTGCAAACAGAAGTCCGAAATACAATTCCCAACAACCACATGAAGGCCCACAGCCATCTGTACAGCTACAGTGTACTCACATACATAAAATGAATAAACGAATCTTAAAAAAAGAAAACGAACAGCTTTGGCTTCGTAAGGCAGCTGGCCCTGGCTCCAACAGTAGTGAGACTGTGCCAACTCTTCACATCCCTTCTGAGGGAACAAATAACAGCAGAGTCCTAGAGTCGTTGTTTTCCAAAAAACGGGGGATCTTAACCTCTGGGGTGAGTAGAGAGTTAGAGGAAGAACAAGAACAGAAGTGAGGTAAATTTCAGAGATAGCATTCTTCTAGAAAATTACCAAAGTCCCTATCATAGTATATCACAGAAGATAACTATTTTTTAAAACATAGATGCACTCTCATTTATTTATTCCTAACAAGGTTTTGTAGTCAGTGATACTTTTACATAGTTAACACATTCTGAAAGCACTAATAACACTGGTCCTTATTATAATTCTGCTTCTATGAATACCCTGTAACATTCTCTGGAAATTATTACAATATAGTATAATTGTAATTATACTGGTGGTACAGCTTGGAGTTAAGGTACATGCTTAGTATGCATGGGGACTTGGGTTTGATCTCCAACACCAAACCAAGTATGTGAGAGACATCTATAGTTAACTTGCTTTAAAGGTTTATAAAGAGCCAGAAAATGGTTCAGCATTAAGAGGAGTTGTTCTTCTAGTAGATTCAGGACATTCCCACTCTCCCTAGAGCCATAGGCTATTTAATAAAATCCCCAGTAGCGGGCATCAGAGCTTCCTTCTGAGTTGTTGGTCAGGGGAGATTAAGAGACTCCCCAAACAATCATAGGCTCTTGCTATTCTCCTTGTTGCTTCCCAGAAGTTGAAGGCCATTCACTATTGCTGAAGACATCACCCATTTTGGACACAAGACTTGTAGGAATCAAGGTGATCTGATTGAAAGCTTCCTCCCTGAGAACGAGATCTCATAATTCTAGAAGCTACCAAAGGATAGCGATCAATAGTCTTGCTCAGTCTGATACCTATAAACACAACAATGACCAGCATGACAAGCTGTCCCTAAAGGTGGAATAGTGGTACTTAGATGTTGATGATAACCATTAGCTGCCAAATTGAATGTAAGGTCCCGCCCCCTTCAGTAGAAGGGAAATCATTCCTTATTAGTGAGGTTATGGATTTTGGAGAATGTATTACTGCCCCTTACCTACTCAGGGTATTTCCTAACTGCACTCTAAATACTTACCTTTCTAGTCACAGAGAAGTGTAGTTTTCTTTTTTTTCTTTTTCTTTTTCTTCTGAGACAGGGTTTCTCTGTATAGTCTTGGCTATCCTGGAACTCACTCTGTAGACCAGGCTGGTCTTGAACTCAGAAATCCTCCTGCCTCTGCCTCCCAAGTGCTTGGATTAAAGGCGTGCACCACCACTGCCCAGCAAGAAGTGTGGTTTTCACTTCTGATCAAAGAAGCTTCTTTTTGCAGCACATATTGAGAACAACTGTCTGTGGGGTTCCCAGTCCCAATGGATACACCTACAACACTGACCTAACGGTCAGTGAACATTACAGAGGAGAGGGACAGAAAGATTTTTACGAGCCAGAGGACCACGTAGTCTGCTGCAATATTCTATCTTCTAGATATGACAGGGAATCTACACCCAAGTATCAACAATATGTCCAAACAAGACCTAAACAATAACCACAGCAGTGGACATGTTGAAATCGTGTCTGGCCCAACCCTCGATCAGTTCTCAGGTGACCCTTTAATACCTTTAGTTCCTCATGTTGTGGTGACCTCCAATCATAAAATTATTTCATTGCTATTTCATAACTATAATTTGCTACTGTTATGACTTGTAATGTAAATATCTGATATGTGACCCTAAAGGGGTTGAGAACCACTGCCTTAGCTGAAGAGCTACAGGGAATTAATGAGTGCTGAGAACTAGCTCTCCTCAGGGAGGAACCCCATAACTGGTTATCCAATACATCCCTAAGAGAAAATACATTCAAGCAACACCAAAGGGGGCCAGCAGGTTGCATTTATATATTTATTTGCATACATATGTAGCAATAATCATTAAAGAAAAAAGAGACCATGTGTTCCAGAGGTAGAAGAGTGAGAAGGGAAAGGAAATGGAAAGATGATGTAAAAACATTTTAACTGAATGAATGAAATCACCTGACGCATTTAGATACAATTTTGTATCAATAGCTCTGCATTACAATTAGATATAAATATATTATACAAAGACTATGTAACCTATATTTCACAGTTGTGGTATCAATGTAAACAGGAATGTGAACCCCCACTGTTGTGGACTCTAAACAGAATGCTTGGACCACAGCGGGGGAAAATCATAATTGTAGTGGACTTAACAACCACTGAGAAGTCTCACTGAAACAGATAAAGATGAGCCTCAACATTTCACACAGTACCTACCTGAAATCTAGTAAAAAATAAATAAAACCTTATTAGGAATGCTGAAAATCCTATGCTTCTAACCCATAAAAATAATCTTGAGAAGCTAGGGTAACAGTCTTTTTAAGAAACTGAGAATCATTTCTTTCACCACATCCCCAATTTATGCTCATTTCAATTCCTACAATCTTTAGTCTATTACTTTTGTGGATGGGTAGGCTGTGTGGGTTATAGACAAAGTTTACCTCGAAGACTGGCCTTAACATAACAGAGTGGGCTGAGCCAGAATACCAGGCCATAATCCCGATTCTGTCACTAAACAGTTTTGTGACAATGAAGAAGTCAAATCAGTTCTTTAAATTGTTTTTGTCTATTAAGTTGAAAATAAAATAAAGAATGTGTAAGGTTCTGTCCACCTTTGGTCTCTGAAATCTTTGTAGACTGAATTATCTGCAACCCAGATCCACACAGAGCAAAACCAACCAACAACCAAAACCAACCACCAGCTGGAAGAGACAGTGTGCCTCTTTTGTATGCCCTAACACAAATGTGTGGGCAATTCATTTTACTGGAAGAACTATGTATGTACAGAATGGTGACTGCTCCTTTATACCCTCTGTGCATGCACACGATCACGTGTTGCTGTGCGGTGGCTCAAGCTTGCCCACATATTACAGCCAGCTTCTTAGAAGTCACCACCTCAGTCTGACACACCTGCCAGTTGTGCAGAATAGAGGCCAGGTGAAATTGATATTGATTTCAGCTACTGGCTTAGAAACCAAGAAAGTGCAGAGTTGTAAACACATCCATCTGTAATAATGGGACTGCAGAAAACCTTTACTTGGTAAACAGGCAACAGCCCTCTACATCATGTGTTAGGGACTGTGTCAGCCTCACAGTGGGCTCTCCAGAGGTCCAGGAAAGAGCCCTTAGTGAAATGCATATGCATCTAAAGAGAGAAAATGTGTAAGCTGGCATTAGTCTGTAGGCCTTACTTGAAGGTCTACTTTAAAAGAGTCTAGACAAATGTTTATAGATTGTTGTTAGGAATTATGCGGGTTTAGTAAACAGTGGTTGTTCTCTAGAGCTGAATAGTTAGCTAGGTTCTCCTTCTAGTTGAGCAGGTCCTATGTCCAGTTTAAGAGCTGCTGGTTACTGTCAAGTGTGCGCGCCATGCTTGCTTTTGCTGTGGTTTATAGGTGGGATAGCCGGGTAGGACTGTTGGTTGCCCTTCTCCGTTGGAAGCTTGCCTGGCACCTTCATACCATGAAAGTTAGTCCTGGGGCAGCAACAACACTCTCTCTGTGCACTTTCAGGTCAGTTCCCGCTCAAGGGGTCTTTTGGCCTGTTTCTAAAGTACATTGTGTCTTCAGCAATTGCGACTTATCTTCCAGCTCTAGGGGAAACCAAGGGCAAAAGCAATAGGCTGTATGCTTTGGGGAGTCTCCTGAACAACCCTGGTCAATAAGTCAAAGGGAACTTCTCATGTCTGGTGTTGGGTTTTTGTTAGGTGGTCTTTGGCTCATATGTCAGTCTAGAAAAGTTCATAAAAACTATATATGTGTATGTATGTATGTATGTATAGACATATATACATTATAAATACACGGTCAGTTTTAGAAAAGCATCTTAGCTTGATATTTTCTTGAAGGAACTGGGGCTGACTTTTAGCCTTAAATGGGGCGGTTAAGAGATAAGAAACCCATACGAACCCATAGTGGTAGGCACTAAATAACACCCAACTTTCAGACACAACTGCTTATGGGAAAGACTGCTGCCTGTTTTGACTTCAACGTATCTGTACACACCCATGAAGAAATCAGTCTGCCCCATCTCTTGACTGATACTCTAGGAATACGATTAGAGATCCCTGTTTGAAGTTTCTTTTTCCTTTTAAGAAAATTAGTAGGTATACTTAAAAGGGTTACCCATGCTGTTATTTCAGGACTCCTGGGGTTGAGGTAAAGTAGCTCAGAGGTTAGAACACTTGTGTACCAAGAGCATGGCTCTAGGTTTAATCTCTAACCCTAAACCCACCCCTCAGACAGAATTTAATCCAAAAATTTAAGAATACATTTTAGAGTGCCAGCTAATGACCTGCTGATTCTTTCAGCACTTCCCTTTCCCTCTGGAAGAAGTCTGAGATCAGCTCAGGGCGCCTGTAGTGATCAGCATACACGTCCCTGTAGTGATCAGCTCAGGGCGCCTGTAGTGATCAGCATACACGCCCTGCCCTTACAGTTCGAGGCTCTACATGGTACTCCAGCATCATTAACAGATTAAAACCCAGGAAGTATTAGTTTATGTTTTCTCAAGCAAAGGTGATTAGAAAAGCAGGATTGGGGCTCAGGATGCAGCCCAGTTGGCAGAGCGCTCGTCCAGACTCCCATCACCAGCACTGCATACACTGGTGCATTCTGGGAGGTGGAGGCAGGAACACTCAGGATTAACACAAGGAAAGGAAAAGATTAAATTAAAAGATGCATGAGTATATGAAAATTTGATTGGTAGTTTTTTTTTTTTTGAGATCTTTACTGTTCAGATTTTGAGATCAACAGTAAGTAAAATCTGTACATTAAGCTACATGAAGCTGGGTATAGTGGCACACCTTTAGTCCCAGCACTTGGGAGGCAGAGGCGGGCGGATCTCTATGAGTTCAAGGCCAGCCTGGTCTACAGAGTGAGTTCTAGAACAGGGATATACAGAGAAACCCTGTCTCAAAAAAGCAAAAGTGGAAAAAAAAAAAAAGCTAAGCGAGATTTTTTCCAATCTAGATGAATTCCGCTGCTGTGAACCTACTATGTGTGTACTGCTGAGAATACCGCTCAGGCTGCTTTTACTACAACAAGGGGTACATTTAGAAAATATTTACAGGTGTAGCTGTTTCCTTTCACTCTTGGTGCTGGAGATGGAACTCGGGACTGGCACACCAAGCGCAGGCTCTCCCACCAGCTCCAGCCCCAGCTCCACGCTGTACAAAAGGCCTGGGCTGTGCAGACTGGGCATTAAGTAAGTAACTTCTCCATGGAACACAGGAATGCTACTTCAAACTCCTGGTCGGAAAATCTGCTTATAGATGCTCTAGCATTTTTCCTGATTTGAAGTCTCTTTTCTGCAGACAGAGAAAGAATATGAGCCATGGTTTCAGCATAGCCTTCTTCACTATCAGCCAGAAATCCAGTTATTTGTCCTTCATGAGGAATGACAATATCCAGCTTTGGGCCCCCCGAATTGTGTGCAAGGATAACTGTGCCAGCTGCCATACACTCGACAACTCCTAAGAAAGGAAAAGAAGAGAGACCACACATCTTTAAGTTTTGATGAACATAAACCTTCAAAAATTCTGAGCCCCATGAAACGGATTTCTGAGTCTAGAAATTTGCTTATTAACATGATACAAAGTAGCCGGGCGGTGGTGGCGCATACCTTTAATCCCAGCACTTGGGAGGCAGAGGCAGGTGGATTTCTGAGTTCGAGGCCAGCCTGGTCTACAGAGTGAGTTCCAGGACAGCCAGGACTACACAGAGAAACCCTGTCTCGAAAAACCAAAAAAAAAAAAAAAACAAAACAAAACAAAAAAAAACCCAAAACAAAACCATGATACAAAGTAAAATGATGGTAAGGGCTGTGTGTTCCTGCCTGTGAATGGACCCATGGAAATCACGAGTTGACTCCGGCTTGCTCTACTGTTCTCCACTCACTGTGGAGACCTCACTGATTTGGAGTCTAGACTGGCTGGCCAATGAGCTAAAGACCCACTGGACCAGTTGATCTCAACCTGTGGATCACAATCCCTTTGGATCAAAGGACCCTTTCATAGGAGTTGTCTAAGGCCATCAGAAAACAGATATTTTATATTATGATTCATAGTAGCAAAATTATAGTTATGAAGTAGCAACAAAAATAATTCTATGGCTGGGGGTCACTGTAACGTGAGAATTGTATTAAGGGTCGCAGCTCTACGAGGGTTGAGAACTGCTGCCCTAGACTCCAGCACTACCACCAGTCGTGGTACTGAGCCATAGGTATGTGGCAACAGCTGCCTTTCACATGGGTGCTGGGCCTGACCTAGGCCCCTATGCTGCACTGTGAGCACTGTACCCAGTGTGTTAGCTCCCTACTGCTCACATGGGTGCTGGGCCTGACCTAGACCCCCATGCTGCACTGTGAACACTGTACCCAGTGCGTTAGCTCCCTACTGCTCATGTTTATGCTCTTTAGTCCTTAGATGGAATCTACAGAAATGTTCTGTAAAGTCAATACACTGAGCTGAGAGTGAAGCTCAGTGGGTAAAATGCCTGCCTAGCACTTATGAAATGTTGGGTTTGAACCCTAGCACTACATAAAAACTATATATGATAGTGCATACCTATAATCCCAACCATTGGGAGGGAGATGCAGGAAGATCAAGAATTCAAGGTCATCACAGTTCCTGGCCAGGCTGGACTCTGTGAGACCCTATCTTAAAGAAGGGAAAAATGAATATACTACACAAAGTATAGCATATACAAAAAAGCTAGACAACATTGCCAGGATGACAAAAGATTAACAAGTATCAGAAACAAGAGGAAGAAAACATCAAAAGTAAAGTTTTCAGAGGCCAATAACAGCAGCAGATAAAAGTGTAACCTCAGAGAATTAAAGTATGCTGCTGCTCCCAGGTGCACAGCTGTCTGAATTGTCCAGCAGCAAGGTGGACTGGGTAAGTTTGGTATCGCCTGTCAAATGATGTGCATGGAGGTGTAAAGGCCTCGCCCCAGCCTTTCCTAGCTGTGTTCTTCAGTCCTCTCTCTCATAAGCGGACGCAGCAGTGCTGCTCTCCTGTAACTCTGCTCCACCTACCATGCTTTCACCTTTGCTTCCTGTCCTCTTGCCAGCTGCTTGTCCTAGGTCACTGATAACGCCTTCCTTGCCCCAGTGCCAGCCTGGGGCCCAGCTGCCCTTTTTGTTACCAAACACCAGTTCCATGTTTCCAATGTACACTCCACAACCATTTTCTGCAGCGCCCCTTTCTTCTGCCTGCTCACCTGCTCAGCTCTTTACTGGGGCTCCTCTGGCTTTCACTTTCCCATCTTCTTCACACCTGCAGCTACCCATGTCACTCTGTACTAGTTAGGGTTCTCTCGAGGAATAGAACTGATACACTAAAAATATATATTTATATATTAAAGGACGTATTTGCATGACTTACAGCCTTAAGTAGAAGCTTCTAGAACAATACCATTTTATCAAAATAGCTGTAGTGTTTTGAAGGAGAATGTTTCTTATAAGCTCATATATTTGAATACGTGGTTTCCAGTTGGTGGAACTGTTTGTGAAGGACTAGGAGGTGTGGCCTAGTTGGAGGAGGTATGTCACTGGGGGTGGGCCTTGACGATTCAAAAGACTTACACCATTCTCTGTACATTTTTCTCTGACTCCAACTGTAGATCAAGATGTAAGTTTTCAGCCACCATGCCTCCATGCTGCTACCAGTGACTCTAACCCTGTGAAACCATGAGCTCCCAATTTTCCTTTCCTACATTGCCTTAGTCATATTTGCCACAGCAACAGAAATGTAATTAGGACCTTATATACATCTTGTAGTATTAAACAACTTGTTAAAAAACAAAATAAAACTCACCAATCCCAAAATGCTCATTCCACATGGTATGCAGACCGACTGTTGCTTCAGATAAGTAATTCTTCAGTTCATCAAATGAAATGTTTATTTTAAATTCCACATTTTCTTGAACTCCTAAATCCTCAGAGAGTCTTCTCAGTTGGTTTACTCTAAACTCATCATCTTTGTTGCGACATCCTCCAATAAGGACAAGTTTAAGAGAATGGCCTGACTCAGCTGCCTTCCCATTAAGCAATTTGGCAAAGGCTTTGATCTGCAAAGCATGATTCTTTTCAGGCCTGAACTGGCCAATGGAAACCAGTAAATGCCCTGGGGTCACCTTTTTCTCCTGTAAAGGGATGTCCAGAAATGTTTGCACATCACAAGGTGGATATACAATGTTAGTGCAATGCCCAACTTTCCACAGTGAGAGAATATGGTTTAGTGTCCAAGAAGAATTAACCATGACTATGTCACTGCAAGATCCAACAAGGCCATAAATAAAAGCAAATAAATAGTAATAGATGAGCTTTGCTTTGCTGAGAAGAGCATTTCTGGTAATAAAAGCCGCATTATTAAATCCAGGATTTTGATTCTTCACTACAGACAGCATGTCAGTGCTGATAGTGGGATAGTGAACATAGCTTCCAACGCGGCAACCTCCCACATATTTAAACAGAGGGAGTGTGAAGGCATATCCCATTGAGTCGATGTACACATCAGGAACACGCTGCATCAGAGCTTCCCAGCCAAGAAGAACGGATCCAAGACTCTGGCCCAGCAATGTGAAGTGAGGATAGCGGGAGTCCTCCACAAGGTAGCGCTTCCTTAGGAAGACAAACTGCACTGGCTGAACCAACTTGATGTTAAACCTTCTGAAAGCACCTTCGAGTATCTGCTGACCACTGACATTAATGTCACCAGTATACACAACATAAACTGCCTCAGGATACCTGAAATGAAATGTCATTAATTTAGGCTAAAATTAAGCCAAATGTTATAATTTCCTCATAATCATATGCAAACTTAGTTTTATACTAAAAATGCTTTCTATCATTTTTCATTTATTGAATTTAAACTCCCTCCATCCCTCCTCTGGTTTCTACTCTTTATCTTTCAGATGAGACCCTGTGCTGTGTTTTGACTGTCACCTGCCAATCTGTCTGTTGGAATCTAGTCTCTAGTAGAGGGCATTAAATGGAAAGGACTTGGAATGGGGGAACGGGAACTGTGTCTTCTTAAAGTGATTTGTTTTGCTGCTGAAGACTGAACCCAAGGCCTTGTCCATGTGTCATATACACTTTATTCCTGAGCTCCACTCAGACCCTCTGTGCTACTGTGAAAGAGGACAAAAGGGGTCTTCACCCATCACAGCATGAACACGCAGCTTGCTAGCTGCACTTACGGACAGCCATATCCTCTGGCTCTTGACTGAGCTTTCCCAGCCCCTGAACTATGCCTGATAACTTTCTCTTGTCTATAAACTACCCAGCTGAGGGTATTTTGTTATAGTTAGCTGATGAGACTAAGATATCATGTCTAACTATTTGCCATTCCTTCTTTTATGGGTTTAAAATGAAGCAAACACCAACATAAATTCCTGACAAATTAGATGTTTTCATTTTTAGGATATATTAAAAATTTTTATTTTACGGAGTATAGCTGTAGGGCACTTGCCCAACATACACAAGATCCTGAGTTGAACCTTTAGCAGTGCAAAACAAACAAACAAAAGGGTGGGGACAATTATTTTAATGGTTCTTCCTATTATTGGTAATGAAATAAAACAAAAGGGCTGGAGAAATGGCTCATCAGTTAAGAGCACTGACTGCTCTTCCAGAGGTCTGGAGTTCAATTCCCAGCAACCACATGGTGGCTCACAACCATCTGTAATGATACCTGATGCCCTCTTCTAGTGTGTCTCAAGACAGCAACAGTGTACTCACGCTAAATAAATAAATAAATAAATCTTTAAAAACAAAAGAAAACAAAAAACTAAGACTCATTAAAGTTGTGTTGAGATAGGACCATCATTCTATTTAAGGTTTATTTTTATTTTTGTGTATTGTATATGATCGTGTGAGTGTAGGCCGCATGTATGTAGGTACCTCTAGAAGGCAGAAGCGGGTGTTAGATTCCTTAGGACTAGAGTAACAGACAGCTATAAAGCATCTGATTTGGTTGCTGGGAACTGACTTCAGGTGTTCTGGAAGAGCACCAGGCACTATTAAATGCTAAAGTACCCTCCTAGCCCAGACAGAATCATAACTTTAAAGCATTACTTAGCATTCTACCACATCATGAAGTTTGACAGGCTGGGGACAGTTAATCACATTCCTTTAAGAAATTAATTCCTGGTTCTGGAGACATGTTTCAATGGCTCAGAGCACTTGTTCTTACAAAACACCTGGGATCAATTCCCAGTACCACACAGTAACTCACAAGGATCCCATGCTCTTTTCTGGCCTCTGTGGGCAGAGCATGTATCTCGTAGACTCATACATACTGGTACTAATACACATACACTAAAAAGAAATAAGATCTTTAAAAAATTAATTTCCGTATTAAAAAGTAGTTAAACACATTGTTTCCTTGCTACACCAATTTTCAGACTTCCTCAGCTACTTAACTAGTTCTAATATAACAAATTCTTTTAAACACATTGTAAGTAACATACACACATAACTATACCCTGATTACTAACATAATACTAACACGCTAGACTTAGGGCACAGAGAGGACTGAGTGGGTAAAGCACATGCTGCCGAATGTGAGGACCACTGTTTGCATCTCACGCCCACATAAAAGTGGCAGCCGCTTGTAACCCCACACTCTAGAAGGCAGAGACAGGTGCATTTCTGGGCAAGCTGCCAGGCTGGATTGGCAAGAATGCTGAGGTCCAGGTTTAGCTAGAGATTCTGCCTCAACAAAAAGTGGGAAGCAACTGAGGAAGACATCCAATATAAGCTTTGGGCTTCTACATTCACAAGCACACATGCGCACATGAATGCTCCCCCAAAACTATATACTTATTTATTTCATTTTTTTGGTAATGATTGTAAACCCTTTTCAATTAAAAAGCATGCCAACTAAGGAAAAAAATTACAGCACTTAGGATAATTTGAGGTTGTTTCTCTAAGGGAATCTGGGACTATGTTCTCACCTAGATGGGTTTCATACAGACCCCAGAGATTTATATATTTTATAACACTCTTTAAAAAATTATTTTCAGCTGGGCATAGTGGTGCACAGCTTTAATCCCAGAACTTGGGAGGCAGCCTGGTCTACAAAGTGTGTTCCAGGACAGCCAGAGAGCTACAGGGCAGTGAGAGCCTACCTCAATAAAACCAAAAACAAGTAAACTATTTCTCATGGCGTGGCTACCCCCACTTGCTCTCACGTGTACCACGCGCTTAGATCATATCCTGTGCTCCCTTGTCTTATCACCCTCTCTAGCCCAGATCTCTTCTTCCCACCAATCCTTCCTGCCTCCTTGTTTTTTGGGGGGCGTTTAATCAGGGTTGCCTGTGTGAGCCTAGGTGGAGGGTTTTAAACAGAAGCAACTTATTAGTGGCTACAGCACAAAGCACCATGACTCCCCTGTCACCAGCAAGTACTAACTGCCTTTAGCTTTTCACTAATGGGACATTATGAGTGCCTCTCCATCCATGATTGGATCTTGAAGGGTCTAGTCTTAAGACAGGTTTTGTTCATGTAGCTTGGTGGGGTTTTTTTTTTTTTTTAAACAATACTTTATTTTGCATAGTTTAGAGGTTACCATGACTTCTTGGGATTTTAGTTAAGATCAAATGTAATTCCGAGGCTAGGAAAACCATGATCACATTGTTACTAGAGTTCTTAGAGGGTCTCATTTTGGACCCCGACACTTCCAATAAACTAAAAAAGTAGAAAAAGAAGATTGTCTCAAATACCTGAAAAGATACAGCTGAAGGGAGGAACAGCTTCCTTTAGCTCATAGTTTGAGGGTACAGACCATTATGGTGTGGAACACATGGCAGAAATGGGAATGCTCTTCAGAACGCTATTATGCTAGATACAAATTTTTAACCTGAACTTAGGTAGGCCTTCGAAAGACAGGAACAACTTTTGAAATGTTCCACATTATGGTGTGGAACACTGTGTCAACAGTCAAAATAGCTTAGTGGTTTTACCTGAGAAATAAAAGCATGTTTTAAGAGCTACCTTTTTTTTTTTCTCGAGACAGGGTTTCTCTTTCTTTCTTTCTTTTTTTTTTTTTTTAAGATTTATTTATTATTATAAGTAAGTACACTGTAGCTGTCTTCAGACACACCAGAAGAGGGCGTCAGATCTCATTACGGGTGGTTGTGAGCCACCATGTGGTTGCTGGGATTTGAACATAGGACCTTCAGAAGAGCAGTCAATGCTTTTACCCACTGAGCCATCTCACCAGCCCGAGACAGGGTTTCTCTGTGTAGCCTTGGCTGTCCTGGAACTCACTCTGTAGACCAGGCTGGCCTTGAACTCAGAAATCCGCCTGCCTCTGCCTTCCAAGTGCTGGGATTAAAGGCGTGAGCCACTACCCAAGAGCTAGCTTTAAAAAAAAAAAAAAATTCCCATCTTGAGAGGTACTACTTCTCATGTTGCCCATGACTCCTGGGCTCATATGATCCTCCCACTTTAGACTCTAGTATGCAACACTGAAATCTGTGGAAATGAAAATTTAGTGTGATCTTAGCAAGCAGCAGCACAGTGTTTTAGCTGAGAAAGATGCATACCTACTTTTTCTGCAGGGCTCTCAAAGCACACCACAGAACCCTCTCTCCTCCGCCGCCTGCATTACAGTATGGATGGAAAAATGCAACCACCATTTGATCTTTTCCATTTTTGCTGGTTGACACTGACTTCTTCTTTCTCTGTAGATGCCGCCTGATAACCCAAAGGCCAATAACCAAATATACACACAAAACTCCACATATCATTAGTCCAGGAAAGAAGAGTGAATAAAAAAATCTGAAATAAATAAAAGGTGAAAATCAACCTGTTGTCAATTTAAAAAGTCAGCCACAAATTAAGGTTTACTTTTTACATATTTGCTTAATATTAAGTTCTGTAGCTCATAAGTCTGATAAAATAACCAAGTGTCGTCCCCCCCCACTCCCCCCAGTGGTGGTGACTGAGGTGATTCTGGGCCTCGTAGATGTTAGGCAAACGCTTGATTTCTAGTCAATATATAACCATATTTAAACAAACTATTTTAAAGAAAGGTAACTGTAATCTAATTACAGATGATTGATTACTTAACAATCATCATTATAATGAAGAACGTCAGAAATTAAAACGTAGACAGTACAGAGCTGGCAGCATTCCATTCATTAGGAAAAGGCCACCAAGAATGTACTAGAACAAACTAGCCTATTCATATTTTCAGCAGTCACTGCAGACCCTGAAGCAGAAAGCAGAAATGAAGATCTAATACAAGCTTTGGCCAGAACGCATGCGTCCACTGCTCTTCAGAACGCTATTATGCTAGATACAAATTTTTAACCTGAACTTAGGTAGGCCTTCGAAAGACAGGAACAACTTTTGAAATACGGAACTATCACAACAGTAGTGATCACCGTAGTGGTTAACATTCCTGTTTATTTCTATTAACTTTTGTAATTATTACATAAAAAGCGATGTGTACCTTAAAGACAAAAAACAATATATTTACAACTTTAAACATCAACCAGGAAAGAATAAATCAACGGATGGTCAGCAAGCAGAGAATCAACCAACTGGCATCCGAAGCAGCAGGTAACCGTTTAGGCGAGGGCTGATCGGCCAGGAGCGAGGCATGAGAAACAAGCGAGGTAAACTGAGGCATGAAAAAGAAAGCTCCTCTACAGGCTTTGTCTGGACTGCCTCCAAACCCTCCACGCCCTCGTGAGCTCAGGCCACCCGTTCCTCACCGCAGCACTGCGTAGACGCACCAGCTCCCTGTGTCCGCCGCCATCTTCCCCCACCCTCCCGGAAGCGCTTGCCCGTTCTTCTTTCCTATTGGCTCCCGAGGAAGCGTGCGCTGTTAGCCACGCCCCCTGCTTACACGCCTTCCTGCAGATTGCCAAATAGCTGCTTCCCACAGGCGGGGCGCACACGGGCCCATCCCACTTGGGCCACGCCACTGCGGCGGGGCGGGGGCGGGGCGGGGGCGTGGCTTGTGATGGACAGCCGGCTCCCCGCCCCTCCCACCCCGCTCCTCCCCGCCCCCCAGGGCTGGAAGCCCCCTTGCGGGCGCCCCGCCCCGCCCCCACCACGGCGCTGGCACCGGTTGGGATCCAATGGGAGGGCCGGGCGGGCGGCGAGCTAATCTTCCAGTACAGAGTCCGCTCTTTGAGAGGAGTCGGTGAGTCCCCAGCGGCCGCAGTAGCGGGGCGCGGGGTGGAGAGGGGGCTGCGCAGGAGCTGGCGGCCCTGGGACTGTGGTCGCCGCTGCACCCTGTCTTCAGCGCACCGCGGACCTCGCTGTCCCGAGTCCGCGACGCCGGGGCTGGGAGATCTGAGCCCCGTGTTCCCCGGGAACCACGGATGCGCGTCTTCGCGCCTCCTCTCCCTGGCTGGTAAAGTCGCTCTTCCCTCCTCCCACCCCGACCAGGTGACCTTTGGGCTCGGGGATGGATCCCAGGAAGAAGTTGGCGTCTGTGGGGACGATGCCTGAACCGGAGAGACAGGTCACAGCCAAAGAGGCCGGTCGGAAAGTAAGTTTTCTTCCCCTGACTGCAACGTGTACGCACCTGCCCGAAGCGCTTTTTCTCCACGGTTCCTCCAGTGCTCGTGACTGAGGACACGTACCCCAGAGAGCCCGGGAGGAAAGCTCTCTAGAGCCAGGGTGCCACTAGCACTCTGGTGTGCAACCATTTCCGAGTCCAGCACTTTCCCCGGTTCTTATTAAAGAGCTCTTGAGCGTGCGGTTGCTGTGTAAAAACTCTAGTTGCGCCTGGGAGTGCTAATGCCTCGCTAATGCCTGGCTAATGCCTGGCTCCTCAAAAGGTCTACATCCAAGTCCTGTCGCTTACAGGCATTCGTTTTAATGATACAGGAGGTTAATTAATGCAGCCTCTTAAAGATGCAGACAGCATAGACTATTTAACACCAAAAGCAGGTCTGATGGTCTTTTCTCCACATGCGTTTCCAATCAGCAAATAGCTGAAACTTGTATAGGTCGCAGGCATATGATGAATTCTTGAAGATTTGTGCATTGTTTTAAAATACTTTGTCTTGCTTAGTTGAAATCACGTTTTATATTCTCGGACTTTTCCAGTGAGCTATTATTTTGGAGATTGTTTCACCGAGTGTGCCTCCATAGTCTGTCGGTGGTTCCCTCGTGGGTGGTCATGGAGATTGCTTCCTTGCTTTCCCTGTTGACATGATCTTTGCTCTTGAATTGTTTAAGTGTATATGTGTGTGTGTGTGTGCGTGCGTGCGTGCGTGCGTGCGCGCTCCATGGAGGTTAGGGGCATCTTATTGGACTAAGTGCTCATTCTCCACCATGCATGTCGTGGGAACTGAACTCAGGTCATCAGGCTTAAAAGCAAGTGCCTTTACCCACTGAGTCATCTTGCCTTACTTGTACTTGAATTTTTTTTAAAAAAAGCATGAATTTATTTATTTTCTATGTATAAGGGAAAGAAGGAAGGGGAGAGAATGTAGGTAAGCAGAAGCCATTGTTCAGGACTTGGTTTTTCCTCCTTTCAGCAAACAGGTGCTCAGGCTTCATGAGGGTGCTCCCACACACCGAGCCATTCAGCTGCTCTTATACTTGGTTATTAATATAGAACTTAATACTGGAAGTATTTCTTTAGGTCTGGATTGCTGGACCGGAGCTTGCTCCCTTTGTACCGGTCTCTGAAATGAATTAATCCAGCAATTTTCTTGATCGTCCCTTGATAGTGAAGTTCATTTGGACTCTGGTGTGTAGAAAAGAAAGGAGTGTCAGTTAATGGGTGGGCAGGAAGAGGGGTGGCCGAATCGGTAATTCTTAGAGTGTGAAGACAACCCACCGGGGTTGGGGTGGCCAGGGCAGAGAAGGAGATGCACCCTATCTTTTGCAGTGTCCCTTTGAGAGACTAAAGTCTTTATCTAATCAGACCAAATTTAAGACCTGCTCCTCTCTTGAAGCGGTTGGTTAACTGCTCTGGCTTGGTGTTGGCCTCACCCGCCTCTGAATTACACTGATAATGGCTTTAGACGAACCTATTATGTGCATGACATTGTGTTTGTCATACTCCTCTGTGTTCACTCATTCAATTCTTATGACCCACACCACTTTGTCTTTATTCTGTTTTTGCCGTGCTGAAAGCTCTGCACGTGAATGCTCCGATACAGATTTTTGCTTTAACCGTGGACAGGACTGACTTAGGGCCTCTAGCATTCTGCTAGTGACCATGTTCCCAGTTCCCACCCAATATTAACTATTACTATTCGATTGCCGCTTTGTCCTTCTTGTTGTTGTTCAGCACCTGCTGTTTAGGATATTGGTTCAGAAATGCCAAGGTCGGAGGATCCAGCCATGACTTAAGACATTCACATAGGAGTGTGATTGTAAACAGCTGGGTAGGTAGGTGTTGGGGGCACAAAGGTCTTTTACTCACAGAGAAGCACTAAGAGAACTAGAAATGTTAATCAAGCTGGGGGGGTGCTCCTCAATGGGGGAAATAAAAATCAAATACCTTCATTTCATCCAGAAAGCTGAGAGTAGATTTTGTTAATGGCCTGGGGACCTATCTGCTGTCTGTGGAGGCCGACTCACCTGCCTTTTGCTATAGGAGCAGGCCTCACCCGGATTCCTCAGAATGGTCATTTCAGATTCTTCCCTCCCTAGACCATTAGGGGGAATGTCAGGAGTCCTTTGTGACCTGCTGACCTCTACGATCCTATGAAAACACACTAGATTCTAGGCCTTTTAACTAAAGAACCCACCTTGGTGGTCACACGTAGTTTGCAAAGGAATTTCACACCTTAAGCTTTATTGTGCACTTAGATTGAAATAATTGTTGCCTGGAAACCTTTACCAAAATTGTGTTTTAAATATTCTGGCAGTGAACTGCCTGGCATTAGACTCCCTGAAGTCTGATCCAGGTTGGCGAAGTGAATCTGAACCAGGTAGGTCTTTTTTCTCATCTCTTTGTGGGTTCGATTCCCCTCCTGGACCCTGCAGGGTCCCATTCGGGTAAGGGGATGGGGAGGGGTAAGGAATGGTGAGGACGATTCTGTTTTTGTGGGTGATCAGAGGAGACTTCCAGGGCAAATTCCCACTGGACTAGAGATCCCAGGGGTTCAGATTTCAGGGAAGCATTCTGAGCTGCCAGAGTGTCCAGGTCCTGAGGCACAAGTTCGATAACAGGAAACAGATACTTGATCTTTGTCCTGGCTTCCTGAACCTTGAGATTTCTTCATTCAGAGTGAGAGGAGAGTGTTTTATTGTTCACAAAGCAGAGCCCTTCAGCTTCCCTGGGGTCTGTTAAGAGGCAGACATTGGTGTGCTTTATATCTGGGGTCTGGTCACCAGAGAAACCACCCATATGGTTTGGGTGTTAGAACTTTCAGTTGTCGCCCCCCCCCCACCCCCCCTTTTGAGTGGGTGAAGGGACTGGATTAGTTAATCACAAATGAGCCATGATTTTATCAACCCTGCCTACCAAGCAGAATCTCCATAAAATCCCTAAAGGATGAGCTTAGGGAGTTTCTAGGAAGTGAACCTGTGAAGATCCTGGGTGTGTGGGTGGCTGTCTACAGAGGCATGGCACTGGGTGTGTGGGTAGCCTGTCTACAGAGGCATGGCACCTCTGGGAACCCATTCCTTCTCCTTGCTTCGTGCATCTTCTCCACTTGGCTGTTCTTGCATTGTGTCCTTAATGATGCATTTCTGTGAGCTGCTGTAGTGAATTATCCATCTTATGGTCATTCAGATGCACAGCAGCATCTGCTAGAATTAGAGACTCTTACATACCAGCCCCTGTGCCCTGGATCTGTGCTAACTTCAGGCACTGTTAGAGCTGTGAAAGCTATCCAGGTCGTGTTGGTGGGGAAACTCATGCAGAAGTTAAATAACTTACCCAAGGTAGTTTTTTTTTTTTTTTAAAGATTTGTTTTTATTTATTTTATGTGTGTGAGTACACTGTAGCTGTACAGATGGCCATGAGCCATCATGTGTGTGGCTGCTGGGAATTGAACTCAGGACTTCTGCCAGCCCTGCTTGCTCCAGCGTTATTCATTGTAGCTGTCTTCAGACACACCAGAAGAGGGCATCAGATTTCATTACGGGTGGTTGTGAGCCACCATGTGGTTGCTGGGATCTTAGCTCAGGACTTTCAGAAGAGCAGTCAGTGGTCTTACCTGCTGAGCAATCTCACCAGCCCAGTAGTTTTTTTCTTTTTCTTTTTCTTTTTTTTTGGTTTTTGGTTTTTCGAGACAGGGTTTCTCTGTATAGCCCTGGTTGTCCTGGAACTCACTCTGTAGACCAGGCTGGCCTCGAACTCAGAAATCCACCTGTCTCTGCCTCCCAAGTGCTGGGATTAAAGGCCTGCACCACCACTGCCCGGCCGGTAGTTTGTTAATAAGAGAAAATTTAGTAGTATTTGGTCCTAGGTCAGCCTTACCAGCTTTCTTAAAAAACACATGGTCTTTGGGACTTTATGATACTTGATCATACTATCTAGTGTTTCTAAACTAATGAATTAGGCTTAATTTTTCAACTCTGAGATGCTTAAACACAGGGACCAGACTTACAACATTAAAATATATCGTGTGCAGTATGCTTTTCCAAGTACAGAGTGAGTGGTTTAGCCTATACCCCAGCGGCCAGGAAGTCCAAGCAATAGCGTAGGTTGTTGTTAGCTCTTAAGTGTCTGGGTATATTGAAGGGAGTGTGAGCTATGTGTAATAATGTGATTCTTTTTCCGAGATGGGAGGGTTTTGCTGTGTAGCAGCTGGGCTAGCCCACTGCTTACTGTGTAGTCCAGGCTGATCTACAACAGTCTCCCTACCCAGTACTGGAATTACAAGCCTAGGTCACCATGTGTTTGCTGCTTTCTTTTTCATAGTATGTAAAGGTACCTTCCGGTTGTTCAAGAATGGATGAACTATAGCATTATTTCACCCTCTGGGTTTTTCTTCAGGGGGCTCTCTATGGGGCAGGAATCACCAGGTGTTATAGATCATTCAGTGCCCAAATTACAAGTGTACATTACCAGGCCTGGCTTTTTATTTTGTTTTTATTCTTTTTTTTTACACAGCTTTATTTTCTTTTATTTATTTTTATGTGTATGAGTGTTTTTGCCTGCATATATATCTGCACCATATTAGGTGCCTGGTGTCTAGAAGAGTGTTGCAGATCCCCTGGAACTGGAATTAACTCGAACCTGAGTCCTCTGGAAGAGCAGCCAGTGCCCTTGATCACTGAGCCAGCTCTGTAGCCCTGTGCCTGGATTTTAAATGCTTTACTGACAATCATTTCAGTTTGAATCAGAAGGGAGTCCACAGTGGTGATGTGGTTGCTGCTATTGGTAGTGCAAACTGTCACCTTGGTCCAGCGACTCTATAGCATCCTGGTTTACATGAGTAAAGAACATTGCCGGTGAAGTTCTGCCAATGCCTCTTCTTTCCTTTCTTTCTTGTGAAGTTGGGCACGGACCTCTGGCCTTATGTATCTTTCTACACCCACATCTCTTGTTTTTTTGTTTTTGTTTTTTTTTTAAAGCTAAGTTAAAGAAGAAAGTAGCAGTTTGAAGGTAGACTCAGTCAAGTAAAGCAGAAAAGCCTTATTTTTCTCCGGGTGTGGCTGGGGCGTGTCTAGTGCTGTGATAAACACTGTGACCAAAAGCAACTTGGGGAGGAAGGATATATTTAAAATTATAGTCCCACATTCCACTGTGAGAGAAGGTACTGGGCAGGAACCTGGAAGCTGGAGCCGATGCACAGGCCATGGAGGGGTGCTGCTTACTGGCTTGCTCATCATGGTTTGCTCGCCCCCCCCCCCCCCCCCCCCCCGTGTCTCTCCTTGTGGGATGGACCCAACCACATCAATCATTTTTTCCTCTTCCAGAATGAGTGTAGCCTGTGTCAGGTTGACATTAAAAACTAGCCAGGGTAAGATGGAACCCAGGGCCTTGTGCTTGCACACAGAGCTACACCCCCTAGCCAAATAATGACCAGAGATTGTGAAATCTGCCCTTTCAGAATGTTAAGTTTTGCTGGTGCCAGAAAGTCCAGCGACTGAGTAGTTGACCGCGCCAGCTGCATGTTCTTTATCTCAGCTGTCCCCTCTGACTGGTGCTTTACGTCTCATCATGATCTTACTGGCGGTCTGCTCCTAGGAGGGGCCTGGCTCAGTCTTGTCTCTTCATACTCTTGTAGAAAATTTGTACCACTGGGTGTGCTGTCTTTAACTTTTCTTCCCCTTCCTCCTTAACCTCCAGTTGTTATTTAGATCTACAACTTGGTTTTTGTTTGTTTGTTTGTTTTGTTTTGTTTCTTTTTCTTCAAGGCCAGGTCCTGATCTGTAGGCTAGGCTGGCCTTGAACTCCCAGTCCTTCCAATTTATCCCCCTACATGTCACCGTGCTGTATAAGCTGCTTTTTCTCCTTTTCTGTAGAACCAGAGGACACATCTGGCTTCTTTTCAAGGTCATGCTCTTTGCGAATATTTGACCGTCCTCTCTACCTGTCTGGAGTCTTGGACCTATTCCCCTCTTCACCTCCACCTCCCTCTGCACACACAGCCATCCACCGAGATTTATTCTGATGTCTCTCCCATCGCCTCGTGCCCTGCCTGCCCTAGCTGTTGTACTTGTTTCCCTTATGGAAAGACCC
>NW_022196905.1:163347119-163357833 GCF_008632895.1 Mastomys coucha | reverse complement strand
CCCCCCCCGCCCCCACATCTCCCTGTTTTCACTCTTTGATGACGTTGCATTTTTCTGATTATTCTGCCAGTTTATTGGCTATGAAAGAAATACCTAATATCCAGTTATAAAATGTACTAATAAGTTATGCCTCTGTACCTCACCTGACCTAAGAAGAAGAATGAAGGGTTGAGGGAGCTGGAGGGAGGGCTCAGGGACACCACAAGACCTACAGAGTCAGCTAGCCTGGGACCATGGAGGCTCCCAGAGACTGAACCACCAACCAAAGAGCATGCATGGGCTGGATCTAGGCCCCCTGCACACATGTGGCAGATGTGCAGCTTGGTCTTCATGTGGGTCCCCTAACAATTGGGGCTGGAGCTATCTGTGACTCTGTTGCCTACCTTTCAATCCCTTTCCCCTAACTGGGCTGCCTTGTCTGGCCTCAGTAGGAGAGGATGTACCTTGTCCTGCTGTGACTTGGTGTGCCAGGGCAGGTTGGGGGGGGGAGGGGCTTTCCTTTCTCCTCAGAGAAGGGGAATGGGGGAGGGGAGGTGTGAGGGGGACACTGAGAGAAGAGGAGGGAGGAGGCTGCAATTGAGATGTAATATGATTAAATAAATAAATTAATGAAAAAAGAAAAGGAGTATCGGAGCTGAGGAGAGGCTAAGAGCGCTTGGGTAAGCGTGAGGACCTGAGTTGGAGTTCTCAGCACCCATGTAGAAAGCTGGCCATGAACCCAGCATTGTGGGAGGTAGGGACAGAAACAGGCTGAGAGGAGCTAGCAGCCCAGCTAAAATGGCTAGTTTCCATTTCAGTGAGAGAGCCTGTTTTAAAGGAGAAGGTGGAGCGTGATAGAGGAAAACATCCTATGTCCCCTTCTGGTCTCCACTTGTGCACGCATGGATGCATGCACCTACATACTCACACGCATGGATGCATGCATCTGCACACTCATATGCATGGAAGCATGCACCTGTACACTCGCTCACACATGGATGCATGCACCACATACACAACACATACACCTTTCTCCCTTGTAGTAGTCAGGGTTCTCTAGAGAAAGAGAACCAATAGAATGAACCCCCTCCTCTCTCTCTAGCTGGGATTTATTAGAGGGTGACAGACTGTGGTTCAACTCCTCCAACAATGGCTGCCTCTCAATGGAAAGTACGAGAACCCAATAGTTGTTCTGTCCATGAAGTTGGAGATCTCAGGTCTTCGATATACACCAGGACTCTGAGGAAGTAGGCCCTGATACTAGTGAAGGGTCAGACTTGGCAGCAAGAGTCAGGGCAATCAGGCAAAGAACATCACCGACGTAAACTGCCTTTGTTATAACCCAATTTGTATTGTTTTGGATCTGACCCCAGAGCCACAGGTCTACCAAGCACATACTCTGCTATTGAGCTATACCTGCAGCCCTGTAATTCAGCCTTCCGTGTTTAAAAACCATTGTCAGGTGCGTATGGGTAGATGAACAATGTGGTATCTAGTTTTGCTGATGTCTAGGATCAATAGAACATGATACCAGTGTCTTTAGTGTTTTCACTAGCTGTGGTGTTTATTCCTAGGTAAGTGGCTGCCGAGGGCAGTTGGCGGGTACGGGTGGTCTGCGGTTTTCCAGTAGGAGCCTTTGCTGAGCCTGTTGGTGCACAGGCAGCAATCCCACCCTGCTTTTCTGAGCGCTTTCTGCCCTTGCAGTCATCAGTGCCCTGAAGCCTCTCCTCTACCTTCCATGACCGCCAGAGTCGCATCCAGTTTTTACATTAGTATCCTTTCTCTGGCTTAAATGCTTTTATTCTGAAATTTGTGTTGAATGTAACCCCAGTACAACAGTATTAAGAGAGATGCCCTTTAGGAGGTTACTGAGCAGCGAGCAGTCCTCATGAAATTGGGATTAAGTGCTCACGTGGAAAGTCTTAATGGAAAGTGTTTCTCCCCGCCTCCTGCCCTGTCCTTTCTCATCTACCAGTGAGGACTCTGGTTCTTCTCCCCAGAGAGTGCAACAAGGCAACACCTCGAATAAAAAGTCAGTCTTACTAGACACTGGCCTAGGCTCTGATCTGGGATTTCTCGCCTTCCTTATAATGGTGAATGTGTAATTCTGCTCTTTATAAATGACTGTTTTTCGTTATAGTTGCCCGGGTACACTAAGAGATTGATAATGAAGAGTGTTGTTACAAGTACCTGGAATTGAGAGTAGGTAGAGGCTGGAAGAGTTTGGAAGATCAGGTGAGAAAAACCAAAGATTAATCTAAACAAGGTGTTGAGGGTAGTTCTGGGGAGGGCTCAGAAGGGAGCTGTGTGTAAACAAAGCTTGGATCTTCTTAGAGATATTTGAGTGGCTGGCCAGAGTGTTGGCAGAAATATGAGCAGAAAAGCTGTTGTGATGAGACCTTAGGTAGGAAATGAGAAGAGTCTCACTGGGGACCAGAGGGAAGGCTGTCCTTATTACAATATGGCAAAGATGGATGAATTGTGGCCATACAGATCTGTAGAGCAATGGGCTAAGCTACTTGATGGGAAACACACTATTGAGCCAAATGTGGAGTGCCACAGGGCTTCTCCTGATCTCTCAGAGTAAACTACAAGAGCATGGAACCAGGATAGCAGTGCCATCCACAGGGAAGTAGACTTGAGATGGCCCATCCATAGCCTGGCTTCACTGTAGAGAACAGAGGTGTGTCTGGGAGAATGCTTGGTGGTTGGTCAACATGCACGGAATGAAGGCATCTCAGAGACCGTTGAGGATGCCACTCTCATTCCAGGCCTTGAGGGGCAGACCTTGGAAGGCATGTAGACTTGAGGGCAGCCCCAGGGTTCCCGTGGCACTTCAGGCAGGCATGCAGAAGCTGTTTTCACTGAGAAACCTCAACTCATCCCTTGAGTCTACCAGAGCAAGTAGGAACAGGCTGAGAGCACCTACACTTTGATTTTGTTTCTCCTGGTCTCCTCTGCTTTGGCTGAAGGTGCCGAGTAGGTCATTGTTCTTAACCTTTCCTCCTCTTGAGTCTTCTTGGATTCTAGAAACAGCAGAACCAGGAGAAATAGGGCTTTTGTTCATGGCTGCCCTCATTCTCATCTACAGTGGAGCAGCTGTCTTGCTGGTTTAGTATACAGCCAGTTTTATGATCAATTTTAAACAGATTTCTTTGAATAATCTGTTTCTTTGAATAAATGTTTCTTCATTTGTTCAAAGTCATTAGGACTTTTTCCAGAGACCTGACTTTGATTTTGTTTTTGAATTATTTTTTAAAGATTTATTTATTTTATTTATATGAGTACATTGAAGCTGTCTTCAGACACACCAGAAGAGGGCATCAGATTCCATTATAGATGGTTGTGAGGCACCATGTGGTGGCTGGGAATTGAACTCAGGACCTTTGGAAGAGTAGTCAGTGCTCTTAACTGCTGAGCCATCTCTCCAGCCCTTGAATTATTTTTTTTTTTGTTTTACCAGTAGATGCAAAACTCAGCCATCATTTCCAAAGGAGTACAAGATAGTTTATTCCGAGGCCAAGTGTGAGCAACAATGGTGGGGAAGCATAGATACCCTAAGTACCATGCTCCAACGTGGTAATGGTTTCATAATGTTTGTATAGACACAGAACAGTGAAAACCATAACCGTAGGGGCATCAGCTAGGCAGGTTACAGGGAAGGAGAGAAACATGTGCTCTATGCCCTCGATGCTCTCTGGTGGCATTCTTAGCCGTTGGTTGGGAGAACTTAGAGGTTTGCACATTCCAGGATGACTTATCTAACAGGCAAGGATGGATGTTAGATCAAGCAACAGTTATTTATTTTATTTTAAGAGTTATTTATTTTATGTGTATGAGTACACTGTAGCTGTACTGATGATTGTGAGCCATCATGTGGTTGCTGGGAATTTGAATTCAGGACCTCTGCTCGCTCTGGTTGGCCCTGCTTGCTCAGGTCTAAAGATTTATTTATTACTATATCTAAGTACACTGTAGCTGTCTTCAGGTGTACCAGAAGAGGGCATCAGATCTTACTATGGACGGTTGTGAGCCACCATGTGGTTGCTGGGATTTGAACTCAGCACGTTCGGAAGAGCAGTCAGTGCTCTTAGCCACTGAGCCATCTCTCCGGCCCTCAAGTGACAGTTGTTAAGAAGGCTAGAGATAATCCAAAATAATAAGCTGGCTCAGGACCTAGCAATATTCCAGTTCTCCACAATCACAGAAGTTCATCTGTGCACTCAACAAATGCTGAGAAACTAAGTCCAGCAGTGTTTTAGCAGTGGGGACACCGCAGGTGTCAGCACAGAGTGACAAAGGACTCCTGCCCTGTGGAGTTTATGTCCTGCCTATAGATATTTGTTGACAGCCAACAAGTCAGTAAACCATGTCTGACGTCAGTGTTGACTGACTGCTCTCAGGGAGGAAAACAAGGCAGGGAGGGTTGCTAGGGAGTTGAGAATGTTCGAAGTTTAAATGGAGAAGTGTTGGGGAAGTGAGTTATGAGGTAACGTGTGAGTGGAGATCCTTAAGCTATGGAATGAGGATCTGCGTGTGGGATGTTGGTAGGAGGAGCTTCTAAAATGAGGAAACAGGTAGTTCTAAGGGACAGGAAGATGAGCGTGGTCATCCCAGCGCAAGGTCTGGGAGTCTAAGGTCACAAGAAAAGGGGCAGAGCAGGCCACATTCTTACCAGTCATTGGAAGGATTTTAGTGTGACTGACTTTGGCTACTTTGTGGGTTCCTTTTTCTTCTACCCTTCTCTACCCTTCCAACCCCCTAGATAAGAGAGGGGGAGAAAGGATAGAGATGAAAAGAAAGATCCCTGAATAGAGTCAGAGGTCCAAAAGGGGCAATGTTATCAGGAGACTCCTTCCTGCTGATTAGGGACGTTGATTAAGTTCCTTGGGACAAGTTTGATCTTCGCCCTCAGGAAAATAGATTTCTTCTCTGTGTACCTCTACTTAACAAACCACAGCCAACCAATAACCCACCCTGCCTCTTGGCCAACCAATAACTCACCCTGCCTCTTGGCCAACCAATAACCCACCCTGCCTCTTGGCCAACCAATAACCCACCCTGCCTGTTTCTTGGCCAACAAATAACCCACCCTGCCTCTTGGCCAACCAATAACTCACCCTGCCTCTTGGCCAACCAATAACCCACCCTGCCTGCCTCTTGGCCCCTAGCATTTACATACCAACCAAAACATTCCCAGAATTCCAAACATCACAAGTCTCAGAAACTATCTGTAGCTGGCAAAATCATGCCCCCACCAGAGCACAAGGCAAATCCTAGTCCGTGGCTGTGGCCCCATATCTCACATCTAGGAATAAAAGGAGAACATATTCTTTTAACATTTCTGTGCTTTTTAAAGAACTCAAAACCCCCAAATTGTCACTACATTTTAAGTTCTACTCTTGAATGTGGGGGACACACTGAGGTCATCTCAGGGGAGTAACAATTTCCTATTAAAGGCCTTCTGACTTTTGTGTTGAGAAGCCAGAGGTTACTTACAAATTTTTCTCTTTTCAGTAGTTATAGAAGGGACCTGTTAGTTGTCTTTGCCGGTCTAGCATGTGCTGTATAACTCAGGCTGACCTTGAACTTGTAGCAGTCTTCCTTCTGCAGCCTTCCGAGTGCTGGGACTATAGGCACATCCTTCCAAGTCCACCTCAGAAGTCTTGAAAAAGAATACTGCTGAGAGGCACTGACTCTGGACTGGAGTGACGACTCAGTTACTCAGAGCACTGGCCAAATGAACTGGGCTTACTGGCAGCTCAGCACAGTCATTCCTAACTCCAGGTCCTGGAGATCTGGTACCCTATTCTGGCTACTGATGGGATCAGGCGTGCAAGTGGTACTCAAACATACTCAAACACGGAAGCAAAGCGTCCGTGTGAATAAAAAAATTTTTTTTTTTTAAAGTACTCAGGTGGTTGCTACTGGATGTCTTCTGAAGGTAGAACTGACAGCATTTCCTGGACATTTACTGCTGGATTTGAAAGGAGACCTTCTTATCAGTAGTGCAGCCTGGGCTGTCGCTGGGAGGAATTTCATGTCCCAGTGAAAGCTATGGAAGGAACATGGAAAGGGAGGAAGTTAGAAGCGCAGCTGTAGAAATGCTAAGTTTGTTGTTGTGCATCTTAGACATCCCAGGAAGATGGTGACAGAGAATTGGTTCCTGAGTTTGGGCTTTGGGGGTTGTTGGCTGTAAGCGGTGCCAGGGAATGAACGTGTAACTTCTCTAGATTAACTCCTGGGTTGGAGTCAGGTCTTTGGAAACAATTAGTTCACGAGGGTAGACCTGATGGGACTGGTGTCCTTACAAAAGAGGCTTGAAAAGGAAAGTGTGTGTTTGTGTGTGTGGTGGTTTGAACCTGCTGTGATTAAGAAGAGACCAGCATCATTGAAGTGAAATCTTCTGGGAAGTGTTTTCCGAGAGCACCAAGAAGCTGTGTCCCAGAGACAGCCAGGGTTGTACCTCGTGGTGCTGCTGGACTTGGTAATGTGTAAGCATCACCCAGGTGGTACTGCTCTTCAAGGCGTGAAGGGGTCATGGAGAGCAGCTGAGGCTGATACTGTGAGAAGTCAGAGAAGGCTATTGGTGAAGTTGCAGCCCCAGTTGCAGTTGATGTAATGGCCCACAACTGAAGGGGTCATGCAAAGAAGTTGAGGCTTGGCACCATGAGAGGCTTTTAGCGAAGCCTAGTTGCATCAGAAGACCCCAGCGTATTGGAGATACTGGTACCATGGGATAACCACCAAGAACAGCAGCAGCAGTGGAGTGGAGTCAACCAGAGCCTAGGGTGCTGCAGAGGATAGAGCTGGCGAAGTGACCCAGCCCTTTGGAGGAGCCCAGAAGATCATGTGTGGATCCCAGATATTGCCTTGGATACCTCCAAGATGTTAGAGATGTCACAGCTATGGATTCCCTGCCAAGAAAAGCTGCTAACAGGGAGTGGAACCAGCCCAAGAGAATGAAGTTTGTTGCTGCTGAATGCCAGACCTGCCAACAATTATGAAAGGAGTTGGAGCTCTGAAGAGCGCTTTGACATCGAGCATGCAGATGCAGGGTTTGGAGTTCCACAAGCTGGTTTTTGGTCTTGCTTTTGTCCGAGATCTCCTCACTGTGTCCTTTAGGAATGGTAAAGGACATGCTGTGATGTTGGAGGTATGTGATTTGCTTTTTGCTTTTGCTTTTATAGGGGGTCACAGTTAACTGAGTGAATGAATCTCAGAAGAGACTTTGAGCTTTGGACTTTTAAACATTATTGAGACTGTGACTGAATATAGAGATTTTGGAGGTCGGATTAAATGTATTTTGCATTATGCTATGGCTAGCTAGGGTCCCCATAGACTTATGTGTTTGAACAAGCCTATGGGGGCCAGGGAGAGGAATGGGATAGTTTGAATAGGCTAGACCAGGGAGTGCCACTATTAATTAGGTGGTGTGGCCTCGTTGGAGGAGGTGTGTCACTGGAGTTGGGCTTTGAGACTACAACTGCCTAGAAGTTTGTCTTCTCCTAGCTGCCTGCTGATGAAGATGTAGAACTTTCAGCTTCTCTAGTACCATGCTTGTCTAGATGCTGTCATACTTCTGCTTTAATGATAATGGACTGAACCTTGGCTGGGATAAGCCAGCCCCAATTCAATGTTGTTCTTTATAGGAGTTGCCTTGGTCATGGTGTCTCTTCACAGCAATGGAAACTCTAAAACGGAAGTAATATGTAATTGTATCTAATCTCAAAAAATAAATTGTTAATTTAGAAAGGAGGCTCGAAGGAGTGAGTCCCTCAGCTCTTGTGCTCTATGAGGATGCAACTGGGCTGTGCCTCTTTGAAGTAGGGAGGAGCAATGTCCAGCAGACCCCAGATCTGCTCACCTTGATCTTAGACTCCTGACCTCTAGGATACCCAGTCTGAGGCGCTTTGTTCTACGGTCTGCTCAGACTAAGGACGGTGGTATTTCCATGGGATTGGGCGCGATTTCCAGAGAATGTATACATTTGAAGAAGAGACCCATAGGATAAGCAGGGGAGGGGAGAGGACTGGGGCTGGGTGGGAGGGGGCGGGGCTGGCATCCTAGCACTTAGCGCTTTGGGACCTACAAGACTCTAATAGAGGACTCAGCGTGGAGTAGAAAGGAGAAATCCTAGAAGTATGAGTCACCTGGCAGCTGACCACGGCAGCCACCAAAGCATCTGGTAGTGGTGAACTCCAGGAATGCTTTGTGTGTGTGTGTGTGTGTGTGTGTTTGTTTGTTTCCATATTTTAGTATCTCAGGAAGAGGGGCTGTAGGCTGTAAGAGATGTAACATGGTGGGAAGAGTGAGGGACTGGGAGGTAGTTTGGCCTCCAGGTGGCACCCGAGATCTCTCTAGGTTCGTGGTGAAGCCTAAGGGGTGGGGGAGGGTTATCTCACCTTCTTCCTGCAGGGTCAGCGAGGGGCTGTGCGCGCAGTGACCTGTGAGACCAAAGCCTTGCCTTTTGCTTTGATAGTCTAAGTGTCTCTCGTTTGGGCCCCCGCCTAGTCTTCCCGTAATTTAACTACTGTTAATTTTCCCACTGCAGGCTGCTTACAGAAATAGAACTTTAAGAACTCTCCAGCGAGCTTGCTGATAGCTGGTTGGCTGATTTCCATTTCCTATTTGCAGTGTAAAAGTCCTACTATGCTAGCTTGGAAAGCACTGCTTCCACAGGGGAGCTTTGACCAGAAGCTGTCCCTGCTCCGCCCGGGTGTCTGAAGATTAAGTGAATATTTTCATACCTGAATGCTCCTGTCTTCTGTTCTGAGGGCAAATATTTCTTGTGCTGTAGAGAGTCTTTTAAAAATTCCTTTTTTGCAGTCATAATATAATAATTTATGTTATAAATAATTAAGAATTCAATATAATTGATACTTAATATATGATATGATAAAAGTTAATAATTTAAATAGAATTAGTTTTTGACAACTCTAAGTTTTGGTTTTACTCTCTTGAAGCTTTTTTTTAAATGTTCTGGCTATTAATCCTTGTCCGTTAGATGTACAGCTGGCGGAGACTCCCGTTCTGTGGCTCCCTCACCTGGCTGATAGTCTCTTTAGCTGTGCGGATGCTTCCTAGTCTTAGGAAATCCCCCTTGTGCATTGTTGGCCTTAATTCTTAGCCAAATGGAGTCCTATTCAGAAAGTCCTTTTGTACACCTGTGTCACAGAGGGCACTGCCTATGTGTTCTTCTAGCGCTTCGGGGTGGCAGGTTTCATGTTGAGGTCTCTGACCCATTCAGAGTTACTTTTCATACAAGATGATAGGTGTAGATTTATTTTACTCTTCTGCATATGGACATGCAGATTCCAAGCACCATTTGCTGAAGATGCTTTTTTTTTCTCCAGCATACATTTTTGCTATTTTTGTTAAGTAATAAATTGCTGAAGGTATGTGTACTCGTGCTCAAGTCTTTGATTTTGTTTCATTGGCCTCCATGTGTGTTTTGTACCAGAACTGTATTGTTTTATTGCGCCAGCTCTGTAATGGATCGTAAGGTAGGAAATGGTAATCCCACCAGCTTTGGACTTTTTGCTGAGGATGGCTTTGACTATATGGGGGTGGGTCCTGTGCGATTTCATGTGACCTTTTAGTATAGCCTTTCCTGTTTCTGTGAAGAATGAAATGGGGATTTTTATTGTAATTAATTGCATTGACTCTGTAAATAGCTTTAGGTAAAATGGTCATATGTTTACAGCACTAATTCTATCCATGAACGTGGGATGTCTTTCCGTTGTCTGGTGTCTTTCTCTATCGAGCTCCTTAAGGGTTTAAAGTTCTCACTGTAGAGTTCTCTGCTTCTCTGGCTAGGCACATCCTGCACAATTTTCTTGGAGGCTGTTGTGAATGGGGGTGTGTCCATGAGCTCTTTCTCTGTTTGTCTGTTGTTGGTGTATAGAAAAGCTTTTGATTCTGTATTTTGCCACATTGCTGAATTTGTTGATTGTTTCTAAAGTTTTCTGGTAGAAAATTTGGAGTCTCTACTGTATTCTGTCTTATCATCTGCTAATAGGGAGAGTTTGAGTTCGTGTTTGTATCCCTTTAATTTTTCTCCTGCTTCATTGCTCCAGCTAGTGTGTTGGGCGCCATATTGAAGAGGCAAGGGAATGGTGGAAGACCCTGTCTCCCTCTTGACTTCAGGGGATTGCTTAAGGCTTTTCTCTGTTTGGGATGGTGTCAGCTGTGTTTTTTCCCCCATGGCTGCTATTATGTTGAGGTATTTTTCCTCTGGCCCTACATTCTTTTGGACTTTTATCATGAAGGCATGTTGGATTTGGCCAAAGGCTTTTTCTGGATTTGGTGAGATGATCATGTGATTTTTTTGTATTCAAATCCATTTATGTGGTTTATTACATTTATTGACTCATGTACGTTGAGCCATGAGTCCAACTTGGTCATGGTGTGCAAATAATTCTTTTGACATTTACCTGTATTTTGTAAGTATTTTATTGAGTATTTTTGGCTCTATGTTCATCAGCATTTTTTCCTTTCTGTGTGTGCCTTTGCAGGTTTTGTTTTTAGAAAAATGATACTAGCTTTATAGAAGGTGCCTGGGAGTGCTCCTTCTGTGTGTGTGTGCATGTATATTTCTATGTGTGTGTGTATCTGTGTCTGTGGATAGGTTAAGAAGGACTGGCTGTAAAAAAATTTTGAAAGTCTAATAGAGTTCTGTTGTTAGCCTATCTGCTCTGGACTTTGTTTTTGTTTTTTTTTTGTTTTTTTTTTT
>NW_022196905.1:163322107-163346736 GCF_008632895.1 Mastomys coucha | reverse complement strand
TTCCCCTACACTGGGGCACAGAACCTTCACAGGGCCAAGGTCCTCTCCTCCTATTGATGATCGATTTCTAGAAGGTTTTTATTATTATTTCAACTTGTCTCTTTAGGTTGTTGTATGACTGCACAACAGAAGAAGGCATCAGATCCCGTTACAGACGGTTGTGAGCTACCATGTGGCTGCTGGAAATTGAACTCAGGACCTCTGGAAGAGTAGTCAGTGCTCTTATCCACTGAGTCATCTCTCCAGCCCCAGTGTTTCTATGTCTTTATTGAATTTTGTTTTCAAGCCCTAGATTGTTTGGGTTCCCCATCTCCTCTCTTCCTCTTCCTCTTTCTCCTCCTCCTCCTCTTCCTCCTCCTCTTCCTCTTCCACCTCCTCCTCCTCCTCTTGTTGTTGTTGTTGTTGTTGTTTTTGTTTTTTGAGACAAGATCTCAGTATTGTACAGCACAGGTTGTCCTAGAACGCACTCTGTAGACCAGGCTGGTCTTGAACTCAGGTCTGCCTGCCTCTGCCTCCAAGCCCTGGGAAGTTCAGCACCGTGCCTGGCTCTCCATAGTTTGTTGGGCATCTCTCAGGCTCTTTGTTCTTCTTAAGTTCTTTTTCTTTAGTTTCACTGAGCTGTTTCTTTGCATCTACTTTAAACTCTTTGAATTCTTTGAAGTTTATGATTGTTCTTTTAAATGCTGTGCCTTGGGACTCATAAAGTTAATTCTTACGGGCAACATCTCTCCAGAACTAGTGGATTTTGGCTGGGAGAGACTGCCTTGGTTTTTCATATTGTTTGCATTTTTGCTGTGAGATCGGGGCCTGTGGACTTCTTTTGTTCTGTGACTGGGGCAGAAGAGAGCATGTGTGAGCAGGTGGAGCCCAGAGGTTGGAAATGGCTTAGGTGGAGTGAAGTCAGGTGGAACAGATGTGACTGGGTTGCTGTATAGAATGTATATTCCAGTTCCAGCCTGGAGTATAGGGTTAGATACTGCTGTGTACAGAAGTTTTGTGTGTGGTATGGGATGGACTTATGAGTTGGGGACTAGGCAGGGCAGGGCAGGGCAGGGCATGACTAGAAATTGCTTGTGATTCAGGTAGAGGTGGCCAAACTGGGCCAGGATATTGGATGTAGAAGCTGGGCTAGATCTGGCAAGGTTGGGAAGGAGCATGGAGGAGAGCATCAGGCAGAGCCGCAGGACTAGGCCCCGGAGAAAGATTTTTGGGATCTTGTGCCGTGTGTACACTTAACATCTGGCTTTCACTCTTAGTGACCTGTGTTCTGGCATGAAGGACAGATGAGTGGTGGGCCCTGGCTGCTGCGAAGCTGGTGTTTGTGCTAACCGCACTCTCAGTGTGGGAAACTTCCAGGCCTCTGTGTCCAGCACACAGCTTAGTGTCAGATTCTGTGGTCCTGTCCTGTCACAGAATCTGAGCCTCCTCTTGTGCCTTAGAGGGCTGGCCCGCCCCGCCCCAGTGTCTTTCTTGGAGGCCCTTCCTAGTGAAAGCTCCTCTGGGGTGAGCTGGTAATCTTTTTGAGTGCTGAAGTGTTTTCTTTGCCAGATGTCCCTCCCGGAAACAGGGCTCTTTTGTCCTAGGGGCTCATGGAAACATGAGTTGCCCATCTGCCTTTGGGGCCCAGGCTTCTCAGCTTACAAAATAGTTGCTTGGGACAGCAAGGGGTGTGTGTGGCATATATAAATAATAATATATATGTACTTATAGTATGAATTTTGTTTTAGGAAACAGCAAAGTGTACACATGTGAGAGTCAGACCACATGGGTGCAAGAAGACACTTCGAAGACCTGTTGTTCTAGAACAAATGAATAGAGAATAATGGAGTTTGCCCTTGGATTTGTATAAAAGGGGCAGAAAAGCACCATGAAATTCTAGGTAGAGCTTCAGGCATGGGGACACATGCCTATAATTCTGGTATTCAGAAAACTGAGGCAGGAGGATTGCCACAAGTTTGAGGCCAGGCTAGTCTATAAGTTTAAGGCCACCTGGGACTATAGTAAGATTCTATCCAAAGTGGAAAACAGAATCAAAATAAACCCTAAAGAATCCTAGGTAGAAAAGCGCACCCTGCTTTATACATACAGGTCAACTCATTTGTTTAAATATATTTAAACAGGCTTACATGACATCTGACGTTTGCTCATTAGTATAGATGGAAGGTTCTTGTGTTCCAGAGCTTAGCCATTCCCCAGAGCTGAGGACCTACTGGGCAGTGGCAGCGTCTTGTAGAGCTGGTGGACAAAGGGTATTTGGCTCCAACAATAATGATGAACAGAAGATAATGAGAAAAATACACACACACACACACACACACATACACACACACACACACACACACACACACACGTCTTATAGAAAACCAAGTTATCCCTGTGTGTTATAAAAGCTTACTAGAAATCTTTGACTAGTAAACAGAGAGTTATGTAGAAGTGAACGAGTTAAAGTTTTACTAAAGTGTGCTGATTTCTGTCTGCTTGTTAAAGACCCTACCCCTTTTTCTGGGAAAAATAAACACCGCCTAGAGGAGTAGTCACCACAGTTATCTTGGCAAAGGTCAAACTGCAGATCCTGTTTGCTAAGAACGAGATCCTTCTACCTGCCAAAGTTTGTATGCCTTAATTATCAGTAATGCTGTCAAACTCAGGGGGTTACAACATATGCCCCAAGTCGGGTCTAACCAACTACTCTCAATAGGCCAATTAAAAGAGCCAAATTCAAAGTGGAAATCAGAAAAAGGAGATTTATTTAATGTGGCAATGTTGGCAAGATGCATTGGGCTACTTTGTCCTTCTTCCCAATTTGGCCACGTTCGATAATTGCTGCCCACATAACATCTATGTACAAAAATGTCTGTTTTAGTAAACAGGCCTGGTGAAAATTCTTTTTTGGTGGACATGGGACTCAAAAATCACCTCTGTTACCAGATCTATAAAAGTTGCAAGAAATTGTGCAGACCTTTACAAAGTGTATGCTTGGGTCTCAGCCTCTCACATAGTTAAAGAATTTCATCTGTTCTGTTAAGTGCATGTTCTGTTCTTGCTAGTTGGAATTTCCCTGACAGTAAGGGCTGAGTACATGTGCAGATAGTTTTGTGCATACAGGACGGTCAAATCAGAAGTAACTTCATCCATGTATCTGATTGGTCTCAAGCTACAATCGAAGATGTTAGGCACATTCCCCAGTCAGGGTCTGGTCATAGAGCATACCATCATAATGGTTTTCACTATTTGTGACAGGAAGAAAACTAGTCTTGGAAAACCAACCAGAGTAGAATCATGTTGGTTAGGACTCAAGATGGCTGCAATCAAGTCAGATGGAACCCAAGTATACATTTCCAGTCACAATGATGAAGCCTTTGTATTTGTAAGGATCTTAGAGCACCAAGGAAAAGTTAAAACTGTTTAATGGTTTAATGATTCATATTTAAAAGACATGATACCCCTGGGGAGGGGACTTCTACCAAAACATCTAAAATTTTCTAACAGTCTAATTGATTAAAGAGATAAACTCCAGTTACCCACTTGTGTTGCCCAGTATACCAAATGCAAGGGTCAGCAAGCTTGCAGGAACTGGACATTCCACCAGGAAATAGGTCTACCTGCTAAGTAGGCTCTGAGTGGTCTCTGCTGTTGCAGTGTTGGGCTCTGGCTGGAAGGCTGGCAGCTCAAGCCCCGAGTTCCTCCTCTCTTGTGTCTCCATTGTTGGGCCCTAGCTTGGCCAGCATTTCCTAGAAACTGAGCAGGGTTCCCTTTTGGTTGTGGTCGGGAGCTTGGGAGGTAAAGATAAAGTGTGTACTCGTTTGGAGGAGTTTATTTACTGAATATGCTTCACAAGCCTGGGAATGTCAGGTCCTTAGGAAAGGAAAAGAAGAGTGAATGCCGTTGGCAAGTGGGCCACTGGTGGGCTCCAAAGAGAACAGGCTTCTTGTCTGTTGGTGGGTGGGTTGGTAATTGGGTTGATTGGTAGTTGAGTGGGCTGGTTGTTGGGTGGGCAGGTTGTTTGGTGGGTGGGTGGGCAGTTGTTGGGTGGGTGGGTGGATGGCTTGGTTGTTGGGTGGGCAGGTTGTTGGGTGGATGGGTAGGTGGGTGGATGGGTGGGTTGGTGGGTGGGTGGGTTGGTTGGTGGGGTTATACTACTGGAGCTGCAACTTGGGGCGGAACATGCTGAGCAGCTCCACCTGAGCTCTATCGCTGAGCTACCACTAGCCCGAGAAGAGATCTCATAGTTCAGAGTCCTTGAGGTCGTTTTCAGGAGGGGAAGGGTGCCATTGTGTGGACACAGAAGGGCATGGGTTCTAAATGCATGCTCTAGCGACCGGAAAGTGATGCATTCAGCTGCAAGGATTGATGCAGACAAGAGCTGAGTGGCTGCTTTATGCACTGGCTCAGCTCAGTCTGCACCGTATACCCCCACACACCAACCATGGGTATTACCAGGATTGCTGTCTGTCTGAGCGGTTCCTCCCATGGGACATGAAGTCATGTCCTATGGGTCGGGTGGGGAATGGGAAAGGAGACTGCCCTGTCTTACAGAGGGCAACTGCCTGGATTTCCACACTGTGTGGCTCTGTCTGTTAATCCTCAGGTGGAACAGCAGGTAGCCTGAGAAGCCTGAATTCTGGATTAGCTCCCACCGATTGTGCCAGTATAAAGGACGAGCCTTGTTGCCATGAGTTTGTGCAGTCAGCTCTTACTGCAGTCAAGGGAGAACAAAGCTGCAGGAGACATGGAGCTTTCTAACACTCGCTTGGGAATGCCAACCGTGCCCGGGAAACACTTCTCTCGCCCAGCAGGGTGCCCTCTGCCAGTGCTGGAACCCTGGGAGAGGCCACTGAAATTATTCCAGGAAAACCCTTGCAGCTTGGCACTCCAAGGAACTGGCTAGCCCAGCACGTTTGTTCCTAGCCAGGTTTCTAGGAGTACAGGTGGCCAAAAGGAAGCTGTGCCTGGTTTTGGGAGACGATTAGGTGCTGGCCCCCAGGATGTACTTCTAGCTGTTCAGCATTGTGTGTATGGATTGTGTGCTGGGGCCCACAGTAGCTCACACCTGTGCCGATCTAGAGGCTGCCAGTTGGATTGGGTGGAGATAAACAAAGCAAACAGGCCCACAGCAGCAGTCTGCAGTGTGTGCAAGTTCCTGAGCTGGCTGCAGACTGAAGACTGCCTCTCCCTGCCTGCTCTCTGCCTCGCTGGGAAGGGTGCCTGTCCCTGCTAATGAGCAAGACCTTTTGAAAGCATTTTCCTCAGCACCAGAGTGTGACGAAGCTGAACTGTGGGAAGGAAAGGAGGGCCGGTGGACATGACTATGGAGAAAGCTCAGGGCAAGACGCACCAGAATCCGGAGCACTCTCTCCTGGCAAGCCTGAGTGACCCACAGGTGACACTGCTGTCTGTGCAGAAGAGATGCACCTTCAGGAGGAGCCCGGGGCTTGGGAGCCTGGCCAGATCGGAGTCTTCGGAGGAGAAATGTCCTCCGCAGCCAGAGGAAGAATTGTCACCGGGTGTTTTAGCTAGAACCCTGGAAAGGAGGTCCCAGGTCAGTGCAGTAGAACACAGACTGGGAGCTGTGGGGACCGAGCTAGAGGGAGCTCCAGCTCTCCTAGGGGGAGAGGGGTGGAGGAGAGAGATTGCGAAAGTTGAAGACCCACTGTATTTTGGTATTGATTACAGAAACAGTTTTATTTAAAGATTCTCTTTCACTATCATCTCAGAATGCTATGAGCTACTTTAGACTATGGGGACCTGGGTTGAATCTCTAGGATCCCCCCCCACCCATTATTTTTATTTATTTATTTATTTATTTATTTATTTTGATGAATAGACAATTCCAAGAGACTCTTTCCAAGTTTCATCCTAGGCAGGGACGTGTGAAATCTAGCCGATTGGGTAGCTCGAAGCAGAGCTTGCATGAGCGCCTTTGTATTTGTATCACACTCTGGCTCTGCTTCATGAGGGCTCGTGTGGGACCTCTTTTCTGCCTCTGAGCCAAGGATCTGGCTTTGCCTGTGTTGTACCTTAGAGTTAGGGGGTTCTCAGGCTGTTCCAAATGACAGCACGGAGCCTGGTCTCTGCCTCTGACACCCCGACCCCATTGAGTATTGCTAATGGGTATTCTGAGACAGCGTGGAGTGGCACTTGGAGAGGGCCTTAGAATTTTTCTTCTGTAAATTTAGTTTTCTCATGTTGAAAATAATACATGATACACAAGCACACACAAGCACACACTGAGAGAGACTGAAACAGAGAAAGTTTGCTAACTCTGTTTATTAATTTTACTCATGTGGGCTGGGGAGAGGGCTTAATGCGGGAAGTGCTTGCTGCTCAGATGTAAGGGCCTAAGCTCACATCCTCCGCACTCTTGTAAAATGGCCCACTGTAACCCCAGCCCTTGGGGTGAAGAAAGTCAATTCCTGGGGGCTCTCGGGACAGCTAGCTGAAAGGCAATCTCCAGGTACAGTGAGACACTGTCTCAAATAAGGTGAAGGGCAGTAGATAGAGACCCTTGAAGTTTAGTGACCTCTTCATGCACATGCTTAGGGAAGCATGCTGTATACATACATGAACACACAAAACACCACATACACACACAAGTCACACACACATACAAAGTAACATTTATTTTTTAAATTAAAAAAATTTAAGTTTCAAAATATGTAATTAAAAACATTTTAGAATAACTTCAAACATATGTGCTAACGCATAGGTGCATATTCCTGTATGCTTGTGGTTAGTTCAACACAGAGACATTAATTCTTCTACATCAGTTGGGGATATTAGAGGTTAACACCCACGGTCTAGATGCCTGGGCTAGTTTGGATGAGACCCTCTTCTTCCTACGCTCCCTCCACACTCCCCACTGCTGAGCCATGCACCTGGCCCTGGGTGAGATGCACTGCATATGGCAATCATTTTCATCTTTGTGCCTCTTGAGTCTGATGTCCAGAGAATTCTGAGGTTAGGCTGGGCCACGTAGTACATCCATGGCATTCCCAGAGTGGCCGTGCCTCTGGGCTACAGCGACACCTGCTTCAGACAACAGAAAACAAACAGTAAGAGCTTCTGTCAGAGGCTGGCAAGCGTCCTTTCTCAAACTGTTGGAGGATCTGCAGCAAAAGTCCCCAAAAGTTCTCAAGGATGTTCCCTGAGGAGGAGTGAGGCGCCGCAAAGGCCTTCCCCCGGGCACACTTTCAACCCCAGCCTGCTAACTTGAGGGTTGATTTTCAGAGTTTGCAGTGTAAGCTGTGTTGATTTTAAATATCAAACTCAGCAGGAGAGTTCCTTTTTACTCTCTCTGCAAATACAGTGCTAAGGAATGGAGTTGAGAACACGCACACACCACTTGTCCACAGTGAAAGCGATCCAAATGCTGTGTGACTGTTGACAGACTGGCCTCGCTGTGCTGTGGCTCTGTGGTAAAGTGTTCACACAAGAGGCCCTAGGTTCACTCAGTACTGCAACAGAGAAGTGAAGGAGGCTCTCGATGGTCGTTTCGTAACTGTCTTCTGAAAGGGCTTTGTCTCGTAAGTGCCTGTTGTAGGAAACCTGCATGTCTAGAAAGGGCTGAGCACAGAGTATTGTCTGTCACTGATAAATTGTTCCTAACACTTCCGCAAATCCTTCTGCCAGGAACACGTAGAATCAGTTGTGCAGGGATTGAGAGCTGGCGCTGTGGCCCGACGTTGGGATATCATAGGCAGAGCTCACGGAGGGTGGGTAGTAGAGAAAAAAAATCTGTGGACTTTTCTTTTTCCAGCACATGAAATAGTTGAAGGGTTATGCTTTATTTCAAAGAGGCAGTTTCTAATTTCTTATGATGCTCTATGCAAGCGAATGTTCTTCACTCGATTCTTAGTTTTTCTTCTACCCTTGATTTCTTTTTCTTTGAATTGGTGTTAATCATTGCCGACAACAGTCAAGCTACCATCCCAGGCCTCTGTTGCCTTCATACCGTTTTAACTTTTAAGTCAATTGGTGTAACTCAATATATACATTGCATATACATCGTGTAGTGAAAATGACATCCTTGTCCCCGTGCAGTCTGGTCCCTCAGCCGCCCATCCTCTTCACACCACGCTGGCTCCTTAGGCATTTCCCTAAGGATAACCCGCCTGCCTAACAGTCTCTTGCCTCACATGGTTTTATTCGAGCCCTGTGTTAGTTCCCTTCCATCCCAACTGTTTGGCGTTATGCATGACACTGACCGCTGGGGGTATAGTAGTGCCTGCACATCGAGACTTGTTCTCTGGGAATGCTTGCCAACGTGACACTGGGATCTGTTACCCAGCCACAAGGAACAGCTATGTGGAAAACTGGACAGTTCTGCCAACTTCAGCGGACTCTCCAGCTGGCAGCGAGGCCCAGGTTAGCAGGCATGTGAAGAATGAGCTATCATTCTCCAGCTCCAGTGAGGTTCACGCTGCCACACATGATGGTACGTGGGGGCGGGGATGAACTGTCACCGCTGACCCTCATCCAAGGTGAGAAACTGAGCTGTCTTTACAAGCCGCTAAGTTGTTAGCAATGAGCGCCTAAACACCAACACTACATGTCCTGCACCTTGTTCTTTTCACTGAGCAATATATTTCAGTCTACTTCAGTATGTGCACTGCTGCCTAATTCATGTTCAGAGCCGTGCAGTACTCCACTGTGTGGCTATATAATAACTTACCCTACCAGACTGGACTGGCTGGTTGTGTGTGTCAACTTGACCCAGGCTGGAGTTATCACAGAGAAGGGAGCTTCAGTTGCGGAAGTGCCTCCATGAGATCCAGCTGTGGGGCATTTTCTCAATTAGTGATCAAGGGGGTAGGGCCCCCTGTGGGTGGTGCCATCCCTGGGCTGGAAGTCTTGGGTTCTATAAGAGAACAGGCTGAGCAAGCCAGGAGAAGCAAGCCAGTAAAGAACATCCCTCCATGGCATCTGCGTCAGCTCCTGCTTCCTGACCTGCTTGGGTTTCAGTCCTGACTTCCTCTGGTGATGAACAGCAATGTGGAAGTGTAAGCTGAATAAACCCTTTCCTCCCCAACTTGCTTCTTGGTCATGATGTTTGTGCAGGAATAGAAACCCTGACTAAGACACAGACTCTTGCTGTTAATGCTTTTGTAGAATTAATGTCATCGTTCCTCTAGAAACTTCATTTCACACTACACATTTCTTTGATGAATTCTCAGGTGTCCAGTTGCTGACACAAACGTTTGTGAATTTGCTATTTTTTAAAAAAACATTTATTTACTTATTATATATAAGTACACTGTAGTTGTCTTCCAACACCCCAGAAGAGGGTGTCAGATCTCATTAAGGATAGTTGTGAGCCACCATGTGGTTGCTGGGATTTGAACTCAGGACCTCTCGAAGAGCAGTCAGTGCTCTTAACCGCTGAGCCATCTCTCCAGCCCCCGAATTTGCTATTTTCATAGGTTTCACTGACTTGTCTTCCAGAGAGCTTCCATTCCCTTGAAGGATATCAGAGAGAGACCTATTCTTTTCTTTTAAAACTGTCTTTAACCTTTATCTATACTTTATGTGTATGGGTGTTTTGAGTGCCTGTATGTCTTGTGTAACCATGTGCATGGCACGCAGTGTGTGAATCCTCATTAGCTGGAGTTGGGATGGCTGTGAGCAGCCAGCCATGTGAATGCTGAGAATGGAATCCCGGTCTCTTGAAAGGGCAGGCAGCTCTTGACTGCCGAGCCATCTCCCAGCTCCGCATGCTTTTCCATTGAGATCGGATCATGCTGTGTTGTCCAGGTTGGAACTGAACTTGTGACCAGTCCACTTGAGCTTCCCAGTCATTGCCACGACAGGTTCACACCACTGCCACTGCCCTAGCATTTCCTTTTTTGATAATTTATGTTGCTTTTTGGGGGGGACAAACTGTCTCCTTCTTCCTGTTGAATTGTTGGCATTTGCCTTCTTCAAGGGAGCACTATGGATCAGTGAGCCAGGTTTTGGTGTGCACTGTGTGAAGCAGGGGTATTTATTTATTTCCGTATTGATTTATTATTTTTTATTTTACCCTCCTGACCTCAGCACGCCTCCACAGCTTTGCTCACAGGCATGCACTCCACTTGTACATTCTGCTGCTGGGCCCTGGGAGTAAGTCTTTGCAGCCACATAAACAGAGGTGGCTGAGTACTGACAACTATTCCAGAAAAATCAAACTTTTCAGATGTACAGAGTTAAGATGTTGCCTGTTCCAGGATTTGCAACTCAGCAGACCCTCCGAAGTTTAAGATGGAAGGGCTGATGGGTTCTTCAGGGTTCAGTAACAGAGAGAGCAGGTGCGAGGGGGCAGGGCTCTCACTGAACTACACAGGGAGACAGAAAATCCACCATGTTCTCCTCTCCTTCAGAAAGCAACCACATCCTCACATCCATTGGATACTGTTAGGGTGACAACGGACAGGTTCAAGATGACAATGTCAGAGCAGAAGGGAGCCTTCATGACCCCGATCAGTGTCTGTGTGTGTGTGTGTGTGTGTGTGTGTGTGTGTGTGTATGTGAGAATATCTCTATAGGAGTTGCCTCTCATCTTCTACCAAGTGGGTCTTGGGGGCTAGGTTCAGGTGGCCACGGTTGGCACCAGGCACCTTTACCTGCTGAACTATCTTGCTGACTTGAGCTCAGTTTTCTTATTTTGTATTCATGTTTTTTACACCTTGAGATGTTCTGATACCGGTGGCCTAGCCCTCCAGTTTCTCCATTCAGGGTGGGGTAATGTAGAAAATACTGAGTGGTGGTCCACCTTGTCTGTCCTCTGTGGGAAAGGATGAGCCCGGTCCTGCAGGGATTCGATGTGCCAGGGTGGGGGACTACGGGGGGCCTCCCCCTTCTCAGAGGGGAAAGGGAGGGGGAGTGAGTGGTGGAGCTGTGTGATGTGGTGGGTGGGGGGATAATGATATTGGGATATAAAGTGAATAAATTAGTGAAAAGAGGAGAAAAATCTTTAGTGGGTTTTTAAAATTGATTTTTGAAATTAAGTCTAATTACATCATTTCCCCTTCCCATTCTTCCCTCCAACTGTTCTTTTTGAGACAAGGTTTCTCTGTGTAGTCCTGGCTGTCATGTAACTCACTCTGTAGACCAGGCTGGCCTCGAACTCAGAAATCTGCCTGCCTCTGCCTCCCAAGTGCTGGAATTAAAGGCATGCGCCACCACCGCCCACCTCCAACTGTTCTTACAGCCCAGTTGTTCTCTCTCTCTTCCTCTCTCTTTCTGTCTCTCTCTCCCTCTCAAATTTATGGCCTCTTTGTTATTATTATATATATACATATATGCATAAATGTATAAATATAACCTGCTCAGTTCATTTAGTATTGCTTGCATGTATATGATCTCAAGGCTGACCAGTTGGTATATTGGATAAGCAATTAGGGGCCTTATCCCTATGGAAGGCTTTCCCCCACTCTCAGCATTCCTTAGTTGCTTGTAGTTTCTTTCTTTCTCTTTTCATTCCTTCCTTCCTTCCTTCCTTCCTTCCTTCCTTCCTTCCTTCCTTCCTTCCTTCCTTCCTTTCCTCCTCTCCTTCCTTCTTTCTTTCTTTCTTTCTTTCTTTCTTTCTTTCTTTCTTTCTTTCTTTCTTTCTTTCCGTGGGCCTTGTGAGATCCCCTTTTCTGTTAGCATGTCCCTTGCTGGTGGTGTATTCTAAGGGATATTTTGGCATGCTGGTCATTGTTGTAGGAACCAGAGCTAGGTAGACTATTGGTGGCTCTCCTCTTTTAGCAGCTGCATAGAACTTTCTGGTATCTTGAAGCTAGTGCTCAGGGAGGAGGTGTTCAGGTCAGATCCAGCTCTGCTGTGCCAGGTCCTGTGTCTGAAGCAGACACGGTGTCTTTAGCAGTGTAGCCCTTGCTTCCACCTCTAGCAGGCAACGGAGGGCCGAAGTGGAAGCCTGCATTGTTTCGGGAGTCTCCTGGACTCTCCTGGCCAACAATTCAAAGGGAGTTCCTCATATCTGGTACTGGGGATTTTGTTGAATAATCTATGACTCTTGGGGGAGCAAGGTCAAGGTGTCTTAACTTTCATTTAAATTATAAATGTATAAGTATACATGTACTATACATAACTTGAGATATATAATAAGGATCCCAGCATTCTTTGTGTGATTTTTCCTCCTCCTTCCTCTCATACTGTGTTGACCCTCTACCCTTTGCCCCATTAAAGCCCTCCTTATTTTTCCCATTTTTCCTTTCATATTATTTGTATCTTACTATTTCCCTCCCCAGGCCTCTCCCCCACCCTAGTCCCTTCTCACTATCCTGGATTCTGTAATTACCCAGGATATGTGCTCACATCTGGAGCTATGGAGCTAGGAGACCTGATGGGAGACATGTGATGTTTGTCTGTCTGGGCTCAGGTTACCTCGCTCAGTATATCTTTTCTAGTTCCATCCATAAATGCACAAAGTTCATGATCTAATTTTTCTTTTCAGCCGTATAGGATCTCGTGTTTATGCACCACGTGTTTATTATTAACCAGACAGTTGCAGAGCACTGGAGTTTGTTCCACTTCCTAGCTATTGGGTGTAAAGAAGCAGGGACCATGACTGAGTATGTATCTGTGGAGTAAGATGCCCATCTCCTTGGGTGGATGCCAAGGGGCGCTGTACCGAGGTCATTAGGTAGATGTATTTTTAGCTCTTGGGAGTTTTCCACACTGACTTTGAAAGCAGCTGTACCAATTTCCAATCCCACTGAGTTCTTTCTGTAGCCTGGACGTTGATCCTTCGTCAGATGTATAGCTGGCAGAGTTTCTGTCACCTTGTGGGCTTCTGCTTCTGCTTCACCCCACTGATTGTTTCCTTTAGCTGTGCAGATCGATTTTTAAGCATATTTCCTGGGCAAATGGAGTCCTGGTTTCCAGGCAGGGAGCCCCTGGAGCTCTGTTGCCACAGATGTAGTGGTTATGACTTTGAGTTGCCCGTTTCACTTTTTGTTGTAGGGTATATGTCATGTGTGCAGCACAAGTATGCCCATTGTCCAACCTCAAGATAAGGGGTGAGGTTAAGTGGGGGGTGTGATGTAAGAGTCCATGTTTGTCCAAAGGATTTGCCTGAGGTGTTGGAGAAGAGGAAGGTGGAGCAGGGGAGGTAAAGTGCTGAAAGAAAGGAGCTGACAATCCTGGGGTTACCAGGGACCCACCCTCTGGACGCTCAAAGGCGCCTAGGTTTATGGACTTACGTATAGAGGAACAGGTCTTTATAGGAACCAGTGGGAGGAATTTGTTCCAGTCTAAGTGCAAGTCTACGGATAGTTTACTCAGGGACTCTTTTAACTATAGACCATGTGTTTCACTTTGCCAGAGGATTGGGAATGGCATGGAATGTATAGGTTTTCTTTGTTGTTAAAGAATGTGGTTAGACATTTGGAGATTAAATTTGGGGCTATTGTCTATTGTAGAGAACAGGGAAGGCCAAAATCTGAGAGTTGTTACGTCTGTGGCAAAGGCTCTTGTCGCCGTAGTGGCCTATCTTGTTGGCGGGAAAAGCTTCAGCTCATCCTGTAAATGCATCTAGTAGGACAAGAAGACTCTCTGTACCTTCTAGATGGAAGCGTTTGAGTTAAATCTGTCTGCCAGCCAGAAGCTGGGAGAGACCAGCCTGCCTGGCGGGCTGGGAGAAGAGACTTGGGGTTCATGGTTCCACGGGCTTTGCAAACAGAGGAGGCCTATTGTAACCCTTGTCTGTCCTGTGGGGACAGGTAATCCCATGTTCACAGGATCTGAGTGAGGGCCAGAGGTCCTGGGTAGAAGAGATTATATAGAGCTGAAAGGGTTTTTTGTTTGAGAGCCTTGGGTAAGATTAACAGTTGATTTTGACACTACCAAGACCCATCCCAGTAGCCACCTTGTGAAGTAATTTTGCTTTGGCCTGCTGTAGTAGCAGGGGAACAGTGTTAGTAGTTTTTGGAAGGGTGAGTGTGTAGTGGCTTATTGAGCATATGCGTCAGGAAAACTGTTAGTGGTAGAGACATTGGGAATTTGGCTGGTGTCTCCTCCAGTGAATGACAGTGGCTAGTTGGGCTTCCAGGCTTCTTGTAAGAGTGTGACAACTTGACTTTTTCATAGTGTCTTCCAAGTTCTTTACCCATGCTTTAAGTTTATAATCTTTGATTCTGTGGTAGTTTGGATTCTCTATTTTTATCTTCAAATCCTGATATTCTATCTTTATCTTGACCCACTCTGCTTGTAAAGTTTCCCCCTGAGTTTTCTGGTTGGGATATTGTGTTTTAAAATTCTGTCTTTGTGGTGATTTGAATGAGTATGGCTCCCATAGGTTCATATGTTTGAATACTTGGTCTGGAGTTGGTGGAACTGTTTGGGAAGGATTAGGGGTGTGGCCTTGTTGGAAGAGGTATGTTACTGGGGGTGGGCTTTAAATTTTTTGATGAAGTTTATAGTTGTTCTTTTAAGTTTTGTGTCTTGGAATTCATTTAGGTAGTTCTCATTGGAAAATTCCTGTAGGAATGGTAGATTTGGGTGTGGCTAGAATAGTGTATTTTTCATATTTATATTTTTGTCATGAGACTTGGGCATGTGGACATCTTTTGTTAATTCTGTGTCTGAAATGAACATAGCATGATGGGATAGAGCACAGGATTTTGGGGCCAGATTCAGCTTGAAGTCTAAATATGGTATGGGTGGGATGAAGTCAGGAGGACCCAGAGGCTGGGCTGGTACACTAGATGTATGCTCTGGTCTAAGCCTGGAGATTAGGGACATGGTGGGCTGGTCTGACCAGACTGTGGGGGAGCACTAGATTTGGACCGGGGCTAGATCCTGAGACTGAGCAAGGTATGTGGAAGGGAGAAACTGGTGAACTCATCAGTGTGGATTCCAGTGCAAGATGTGTGGTGCCAGACTGGGTCTGGAAGTTGGCTATGGCTCAGGAAGGATGAAGTCATATGGTAGGAAAAGGGTCTGGGCTGCTGCACAGGGTGTATGTGCCCTGACCAGAGTGGCCGAACAACAGTGCTAACCAGGCCAGCCAGGGCACTGGATGTAGAACCCATGCCAAATGTAGGGGTTGGAGATGGTGCCTGTAGGGGAAGGTTTGGTAGACTCACCCTGCTGTCCCCTGGTGCAGTACCAGACTGCATGGTATGAAAACATTGTCTCTTTGGTTGAACATCTGTCTCAAGCTTTGTTTTCTGTTACTACAACTTGTCAGGTAGTTGATCGGCTCTATTGGGCTTGGGATTCAGTCTTTGGGCATTTTACCATTAGTGTTTAAATGGGGACTCAGGAGTAAATCCAACTCAGCTCAAGGTAAGTTAGATTTCTAAGCCCAGGGGCAGATCTCCTGTAGAGTGGTAGGATTCTCACGATCCATCTTCAGGAGCCTGGGGGAAGTGCTCATGACTTTTCCTCAGTCCGTGGGATCTTATGGGACAGGCAATGTAAGCGTAAAATTCCTATCAAAGGATAAAATTATTATTTCCTTTCCTTTTAGATCTTATCTAAACTTGCTTTGCCTGCACGGCCCTGGGAACAATCCACGAAGCAGAGCTTCGCCTTCGATAACATTGGCTACGAAGGGGGGCTGGACAGCACCCGCTCATCCCCAGCCACCACCGGTGTGGTTAGCATCCTGGGCATGACTTGTCATTCTTGTGTCAAGTCCATCGAGGACAGGATCTCCAGTCTGAAAGGCATTGTGAACATTGAAGTTTCTCTGGAACAGGGCCGCGCCACGGTCAAGTATGTGCCGTCGGTCTTGAACCTGCAGCAGATTTGCCTCCAGATTGAGGATATGGGCTTTGAGGCCAGCGCTGAGGAAGGAAAGGCTGCCTCCTGGCCTTCCAGGTCCTCCGCAGCCCAGGAGGCAGTGGTCAAGCTCCGGGTAGAGGGCATGACCTGTCAGTCCTGTGTCAACTCCATCGAAGGCAAGATCCGGAAACTGCAAGGGGTTGTGAGGGTCAGAGTCTCCCTAGGCAACCAAGAGGCCGTCATTGCTTATCAGCCGTACCTCATTCAACCTGAAGACCTCAGGGACCACGTCTGTGACATGGGATTCGAAGCTGCCATCAAGAATAGAACAGCTCCCTTAAGGCTGGGGCCAATTGATATCGACAAGTTAGAAAGCACTAACCTAAGGAGAACAGCAGTCTCTCCTATCCAGAACGCCAATCATTTGGAGACCCGCCTGGCCACCCTCCCACTGAGAATAGACGGAATGCACTGTAAATCGTGTGTTTTGAATATCGAAGGAAATATAGGCCAACTCCCAGGGGTTCAAACTATTCATGTGTCCTTGGAGAACAAAACCGCTCAAATACAGTTTGACCCTTCTTGTATCACCCCCTTGTTCTTACAGACAGCCATCGAGGCACTGCCACCTGGGCACTTTAAAGTGTCTCTTCCCGATGGAGTAGAGGAGAATGAGCCCGAAAGTGGCACTTCCGGTGCCCCCTCCCCTGGCTCCTCCCAGAGACACCAGGAGCAGGGCCCCTGCAGGTCGGCGGTGCTCACCATCACTGGCATTACCTGTGCCTCATCTGTTCAGCCCATCGAAGACATGCTGTCCCAGAGGAAAGGTGTGCAGCGGATATCCATCTCTTTGGCAGAAGGGACTGGAGCAGTTCTTTATGATCCCTCCATAGTTAGCTCGGAGGAACTCCGCACGGCTGTAGAAGACATGGGATTTGAGGTGTCAGTGAATTCTGGTATGTCATTGTTGTATGTTTGAAATCTGTCTGGGCCATCTCTTGCTGTCTCATGACAGGACTTGGGTAGTTGGATAGCTGGGCTCTGCCTCCCATCTTGAATGTTATAGCAAAGCTTGGTACCCTCTGCTCATGTGTTAGCAGGATAGAAAGAATGGAATTTCCAGTTGCTGCCTCTCATACAGCTGACACTCAGATGGTAGACTTTTCTGATTTGGATTTCTTTTCTAGAGAGAATTCAGGGTCTGCATTCTGAAAATGAGCATTGTAGGACTACTAAAGGGAAGGACTAATCGTTACTTTGTTACTTTCCTTTGAAGATCTCTCTACTACACAAAACAGAATAGCAATTTAGTCTTATGGGGCATGATCGTACACACATAACCAACATTTAAGAGGCTGAGAGACCACCAAAACAGACAAACAAACAAACAAATAAAAAAACAAGCACATACCTGATGCAGGAGGACCCATGTTCAAGGCCAGTCTGGGCTTTGTAATGTCACATTACAAGAGCATTGTGGCACACTGCATGCCTATAATTTCAGACCCTACAGGGAGTGTGGATGCAGGAGGATTAGGGACATAATCTTCCTCAACTACATGGCAAGCTCCAGTCTAGTCTGGGTTACATTCATCCCTGTCTCAAAAACAGCAAACAAACAGACAAACAAACAAAAAACAAAGCCTCAAAACTCAGAACCTCAAAACTTGCAGCAACTAAAAGGTTGTCTGCTCAAGGCGGAAGTTAAGAGGAGAGTTTTTACAGTGACTCTTCCTGCTTTCTTTGATGGCTCCTAGATAGAGCCTTTATGGAAGGGTGGCTGTGACAGGGCTCCCAAGGAAGGGGACCCATTTTGAGGTGGCCTGTTATCAAGTCGAGTTTCTGGAGTAGCAGCCATCCCTGCTCTACCCAGCACTGTGGCATCAAACGGTGTCTCTGCATACCATGTGGTCAGGGCCTGCACTAGTTATGGGGCTACTGTATGAGACAGACCTTCTGGGAGCTTCCTTGAGATGGGAGGCAGTGGAGTTAAACTACGGCTTGATCTGTATGAGGCCAGGCTATGTTGTTTCCGGGGTGGTGTATGGTGGGAACTGGGAGATAAGTGAGGAAGGAAGGAAGGAAGGAAGGAAGGAAGGAAGGAAGGAAGGGAGGGAGGAAGGAAGGAAGGAAGGCAGGCAGGCAGGCAGGCAGGCCCCAAGAGTGTTAGAAGTGCCCTGGACTGCGAAGTGGGTGCTTTCCGGGGACTTTAGAGGCATGTGGAGTGACTTAAGCAGGATCAGAGTCTTGAGCTACAACAGCAGGAAGTCAGAGGTCAGAGCCTCCAGGCTTGGGGATGGGAAGAGGGCCGTGTGTGATGAGAAATGGCTCAGGATGAGCTCTCCCTGATGCTGAAGGTCAGTGTGGAGCTGGGGATGTAGATCTGAGGGAAGGAGCTCAGGGAGAAGAGTGGGATGGACTCAGTGGGGCGGAGAACACAAGCAGCATTTCCCGCATGGCAACTGAGATGCGGTGGCTGTGCAAGCAAAGGCGAGCAGCATCTACAAGGGTTAGCTGGGGAGAGGCCATCAGCCCTCTGCACACAGGGAAAGTAGGAGACCAACCTTCGTCAGGAGGCTGCGGAGACTTAGTAGAGCAGGGGCATAGAGGTAGCATGTACCAGAGAGGCCCAAGGTGAGGAGGGGCAGGGTCTCTCTCTGTCTGTCTGTCTGTCTGTCTGTCTGTCTGTCTGTCTGTCTCTGTCTCTCTCTCTCTCCCTCTCTGTCTCTCTCTCTCTCTGTCTCTCTCTCTGTCTCTGTTTCTCTCTCTCTGTCTGTCTCTCTCTCTCTCTGTCTCTTTGTTTCTGTCTCTGTCTCTCTTGACAGGCTCTTCCCTTCTTGCCTAGGCTAGTCTCAAAACACTTTTGGCTTAAGTGAGCCTGACCTCAGTTTATTGAGTATGGGACTATAGGCAGGCAGGCCTATTTGCTGAGGGGACAGTTCTGTGAGTGGTGATGTTTCAAGACACCCTGGCTCCCTGATCTGCAAATTGCAAGAGAACATTGTAGCCACAGGGTCTGGAACCCGCTGCTGCCCTTTGTGTGTCTGTGTTGGTACCTGGAGCTACTTACAGGGCGCTCGGGCAAAGCCCCAGCAGTACCCAGGGCTTCTGGACTAGTTCCCCATACTCCATGTCCTCTGACCACTGAGTGGGGCTGTGTCCTTGAGAAGACTGCTCTACTGGGACACTCTACCGTCTCCCCTCTGTCCCCTCTGTACACAGCCACCCCACCCATCCTAGCAGGTGCAGCATGTGACATTAGGTGGCCACACGCTTTGTACCAGACTTTGTTTTGCTTTCTCACCACCTTCTCCACACCCTGGAAAGAATGTGCTGTGTGTGTGTTTAAACAAAGTCGATAAAGGGAATGGCAGAACAGTAAATCTCTCACTCCAAAGAAGTATTGAGGGGGCTCAATATAAACTGTTTGGTGTAAGGCTCACTCTTTCAGTGGTGCAGTCAGGTTATTGGCATCCAAAGACCATGACCATGGAACGAACTACATATTAAAAGTAATTGAACTTGACTGAGTAAACACAGGAAGAAAAGAACTAATTCATGTTAGGTAGAACTATGAGGATTATACTCACGAAGGCCGAGAGATCCATAGAGTAAGGGATCTATTGAATAAAAATATAAACACCCAGCTGAATTTCAGATAACTCCTGGGTGATTTCTTTTGTGTAAATTTGTGAGAACTGAGAACTTACAGTAAAGTAGATTGGCATTGAACTGAAATTGAAATTTAACTGGACATCCTCTATGGGCAGTTTTCATTTAGGTTAAACTGCCAGCAAGCTTATGATGGCACTGTTGCCATCATAACATGTAAATAACATGTTGAACATGTTGAAGAGCTGTTTTTTTTTTGTTTTGTTTTGTTTTGTTTTTTGTTTTTGGTTTTTTTCGAGCCAGGGTTTCTCTGTTTAGCCTTGTCTATCCTGGAACTCACTCTATAGACCAGGCTGGCCTCGAACTCAGAAATCTGCCTGCTTCTGCCTCCCAAGTGCTGGGGTTAAAGGCGTGTACCACCACCGCCTGGCGAGCTGCTCCTTCTTAAGGTCAGTGGAGGCTGTTCACCAAGTGGCAAAAACCAAGCAGCACACACCAGCAGACGTGCTAGATCATTCAGAAGGAAAACTGAGACGCCGCAGTCTGTAGCCAGTACGGTGGCCAGTAGTCATCTGTCTCCTGCACTTGTGGTTTAGAGTAATTGGCAGTCTGTCATCAAGCCATGCTGTTGCCAATTCTACATATACTTAAGGCTGTGAGATAGGGTGATGAATATGTTTCTATATTAGTCTGGATGGTATTTCTCTTAGCTATCGTTCTATTGCTATGAAGAGACACCATGACCAAGGCAACTCTTACAATAAAAGAAAGTGTTTAATTTGGAGCTTGCTTATAATGTCAGGGCCTTAGTCTATTATGGTCATGGTGGGGAACATGGTGGCAGGGTGGCAGGCATGGTGCTGGAGAAGTAGCTGGGATCTATACCCACAGGCTGAGAGACACTTGGCCAGGCATGAGCTTTTGAAACCTTAGAGCCCATCCCCAGTGACAAACCTCCACCAGCAAGGCCTCAACCTCCAAATCCTTCCTGGACAGTTTACTAGCTGAGGTCCAAGCATGCAAACATATGAGCGTATGGGCACCAATCTCATTCAAATTGCTACAGATTGGCTAGTTTTGTCTGTGCGTATGTGCCGCAGGCCGGCCAATCTGGCCTCCCTCAACCCGCGGGAGAAATGGGGTCCTAGTCAGGTCGACAAGGCATAAGCGAAGAAATGATGGCAGAGACGACGTATGGAAGTGCAGGATCTGAATGTATTTCTTAAAAATGGCATCAGACTTTTACAGTCATTACAAAAGAGAAATGAAAAATCTGGCAGCTCAGCAGTTGAGGTACATCTGAGGCCACCTGAAACACACTGGGTCTAAAGCAGCCACCTCTTCTGGACAGGTGCTGCAACCCCCGGGCCCAGAGACTTGGGTCCAAGTGCTCTGGGCCTGGGGCGGGGGTAGAGGGTGGGGGTAGTGCTGCAGACTGCATGAGGCTCGAAGCTTGAATCTGAATGAATGAATCTAAGTCTAAGTCCTAGTCCATCTAAGTTCTAGTAAGTCTGTGCACAAAGTGAAAACCAGGCTTATATAGTATACAGAAAACAGGGCAAATGGCAAAAGTCACATAGGCAGGTGAGGGTTACATCAAGGTCAGTAAGATCAGAGAGCAAAACAGAAGTCACGTAGACAAGTGACAGTCACATCAAGGTTGGTAAGATCAGGCATCCAGGTGTGAAGAGGAAGAGCAGTGGTGCCCTCCCTGCTGGGGCTATTTTGGCAATCCCAAGCTAAACTCTCTGGTATGCCTGTCTTCTGTGGGACTGCTCTGAGAATTCTAACTATGTGCCTGACCTTTGTTGCTAATTCTGAGGATACCTTGTCTGATAAGGCAGCTTCCTTGTGAGAAATTCCAACCTAAGGACAGCTAGGTAATAAATTAGGATATATTGGAACGTTGTGCTGGCCAGGGAACAATGCCCTTTTTTAGCCATTTACAAATCCTTTCTTGGGGTACCTTTATGCCTGAATAAGAAGGTGTGTTGATGATTGGAAAGACTAATCTGGAACATGTCTGAGTTAGGAGATGCCAAGGACTGACTGAATACCCAGGAGGCACAAACTCCCTTTGAAGTCATAACGCCTCTTGTCCTTGATCAGGCTTTTAACCCTGATATTGCAGACTTTACTGGAGTAGACGAGTGGGCGTGGCATGTATGTATATATGGTAGACAAAAATATGGTCCCCAAGGTGGGACCTGTGAGTGTATATAACCTTAAATACCGAAACAGACATTATACATGTAACAAAACAGTGGATCTTACATAGGAAGATGCTGAATTATCCAAGTGAACCCCGCCATGTCCCATCAACCTTTCCTAGCTGGAATAGATTGTTGTGACAAAGAGACATTTGGGATTGCTAATTTTGAGTATGGGAAAATGGGGCCAGGAAGCTGGGAATACATAAAATTCTCCAATTGAGCCTCTTGAAGGACACAGTACTGCCGATGCCTTGATTATAGTATTGTGTAACTGACTAGAGTTTTCTAACACTTTGTAACTTTTGAGCTACTAAGCTTATGGCAATTTGTTATAGTAAACAGCAGGAAGCTAATTTAACAGTCCTGTAGAGCCGGAGAAATACTTACCCTTCAGATTTGTGTATCTTATTCTAAGTAAGCTACACCACAAAACAGCAAATGAACAGACAGACAAAACAACCAAAACCAAATAAAATCCACAATGCTGTCCTGGCACGTGGATAGATAGAGAAGACCCGTCAGTGTTATGAAGCCAAGAGGCAGATCAATGCAGATATGGACTCCATGTTCATGTCACTAGGACTCAGGGAGAAGAAGCTAGTCTTGTCAGGCTGTGGAAGAAGATCAGAGCTGGAAAGAAATTAACCCTGACTCTTACCTTATATGCTGTATAAAAAATAATTAAAGTTTATTATAGGCCTGACTATGGGAGTTTATTAAAACTTCTACAAGGGTCAGGAAGGTAGCTTACTAGGTGCAGTGCTTGCTGTGCAAGTGTGAGAACTGGGTTTCGGGTTCCCAGCACTGACATAATATCTGGGTGGGACTGGTGCCCCACGTGTAATCTCAACACTCAGAGAGTTGAAACAGCAGCTACCCAGAGCACACTGGCTAGCTGGGCCACCGAATCAACAGACTCTGCCTTTAGTGAGAGATGCTGCTTCAGTAAATAAAGAGGTCAAAGAAGATAGCCGATTTCAACCCCCGTTCTTTATATGCATGTACACCCACATGTACCCCCTACATACGTATGTAAATATGTGATATCAACCTGCATCCTCCTCATGTATTTATACCCATGTGTATCTCCCACATATGTAGACATGTGATGTCAACCTGTGTCCTCTGCATGCATGTATATCTGTGTGCTCCCATGCTCCCATGTGTGCATACATGAGTGTATGTGTGTATAACACCACACACACACACACACACACACACACACACACACGAGAGAGAGAGAGAGAGAGAGAGAGAGAGAGAGAGAGAGAGAGAGAGAGAGAGAGATATTACATGTCTATTCAAAGAAACCTAGTGCTTTGAGAGGAAAATTCCATGAATACTTTTGCCAAGTTAGGGAAGAATGTATTAAAAGAATTAAGCATGTAAAAAGATTGACTGTATTAGCATAAGAACTATGTTTACCAAAAGATATCAGAAGGTTGACCACACAAAATGTAGGCTTGGAGGAGACATTTGCAATGCTTGTCAACCGACAAAAAGGTCTTATCTTAAAGGTACAGGAGGGAGAGGCACTGTTGGAAATGCCAGTTCCCAGGTCACCTCTCTAAGAGATTCAATTTGAACTTTGTCATGCTAGGACCTCTCGTTATAACAAGCAGAATTTTTTTGTCTTCTAATTTTCTCAATTTCTATTTTAGAAAACTTTACTATTAACCGTGTCAGAAACTTCAGCTCTGATACACCAGGGTCTGCGCAAAAAATGGCTTCTGACACTAGAGAGCTCCCTACACACCAAGGTCCTGGCCACCCGTCAGATATCCCACCATCCCCTGGGGCAACAGAACCACAGAAGTGCTTCGTACAGATCAAAGGCATGACCTGTGCGTCCTGTGTGTCTAACATAGAAAGGAGTCTTCAGAGACATGCTGGTAAGGCCTGCAGCCATGTTGAACTTGGAAATACTTTGTATCAACTCTTGGTTGACTATCAGTAACCCAGACAATCTGGCAACAAGCCCATTATACCATAATGTAGATGTTTGTCTAATGTCTCCCTCTATGATTGGTGTTCTGTTCCTTGAGCATTTATTTTGTTACAAAGTAGATCTCTGAGCACATTAGCCATGAAAACCTAGTCTGAAGGTCAAGGTATATTCTATGGAAAGATTTCTCAATTAGCTTTTCCCAGTCTCTCCCCTTATCCCATCAATCTCTCTATAGAAAATGAAACACCAGCTCGTGCTTAGAATTTCCAGTTTCAGATAGTCTGTCCTGTTGACTCCAAAAGCTAATGTATTCCTGGTTTGCTGCATTTGCCCTCCTGATGATGTCTACAGTATTGCTTCTTAAACCTGAAAGTGCAACAAAATCGTATTCTTGTTTCTATGGAAATACTTTGATGGTGATCACATGACATCCCTGAAGCAGAGCTGACCTAGTGGCTCCATGAGACTTTGTGCTCTGATTCCTGGCCCTGTGTCATGCTTATCTTAGGCTCTCCCACCTTTTCAGCCTTCTGTTCTGAAGCCCTTGCTTAGGTCATCATCATAAAGGAAGGTTGTTTCAGGAGGACCTTTTTCAACTGTGGCCTGGCTGTAGATAAATTAAAATGTAATTTCATGGTACTTAATGTTTCTGCTCCTGACTTTAGCCTCTTGCTTCTGTCTTTCATGGCATATTTTCTAAAGCACATCATGCCTCTCATTTATTTGAATGTGACTCTTCTCCTTAAACTGACACAATAGTGTTAGCCAAATGATCTACAGGTTTTTCACTTTTGGAAATCCTTAAAAACTTGAAAAGAATAATAAAACAACTTTTGAAAAATTTAGATTTTCCCCTGGTATGTCAGAAAGGGAAATAAAAGTATGCCTTTCTGTGACAGTGGTTGTACTCACTGCAGCTACACCCCTTGCATGATGTGCATGCAACAATGGACCTTCTAAAGGCTTGGCATCCCCAGGGGCTGGATGGGCACTCAGAATCTCAGACCCATTAAGTCAGAGTCTGATTTAACATGGTCCTCAGATACTCCTATGCCCATTAATGTCTAAGAAAGGTTGTTCAGGAACAATAGCTCTCTAACCTGACTCTAAGTTATTAGACTCACCATTTTTTTTTTTTTTTTTTTTTT
>NW_022196905.1:163271438-163321997 GCF_008632895.1 Mastomys coucha | reverse complement strand
CAGGCTGGCCTTGAACTCAGAAATCCACCTGCCTCTGCTTCCCAAGTGCTGGGATTAAAGGCATGTGCATCACCACCACCCAGCGAGAAGCGCTCCTTTAAAAGTGACATTTGACATTTACTGTAGGAGATCCTAAGCTGTTTGGTATGTGTTAGGAGATGTCAGAGCTGTTCATGGTTCCCCAAGAGATGTTCATGCCCAGGCAGTTTTGATAGCTACTGTTCTAGAGGATTTCTTGGTTAAATTATGACGATAACAATATCAGCCCAGTTGCCATGCCCAGAGTCACATGTGACCCGATGGTTCCAGGTATTCTCTCTGTGTTGGTTGCCTTGATGTCGGGAAAGGCAGAGGTCAAGTATGATCCAGAGGTCATCCAGTCGCCCAGGATAGCTCAGCTCATCCAGGACCTGGGCTTCGAAGCAGCAATCATGGAGGACAACACAGTCTCTGAAGGTGACATCGAACTGATTGTAAGTGCTGTCCCCTAGAACAGCGGCTGTCAACCTGTGGGTCATGACCTCTTTTGGGGGGGGTGTCCAACGACCCTTTCACTGCGGTCTCCTGAGACCATCAGAAAACATATTAACACTCCATTCCATAACAGTAGCAAAATCGCAGCTATGAAGTGGCAATGAAAATAATTTTATGGTTGGGGGGTCACCACAGCATGAGAATTGTATTAAAGGGTCAGCATTAGGCAGGCTGAGAACCACTGCTCTAGCCAGGGCAGTCTGTGGAAGGTGGAGGGTGCTATGACACCTTATGACAGTGCTATCCTTGTGCTTGTTGGCTGCTAGGCAGTACACTCTGTTTTGTTTGACCTGTTCTGTTTGTGAGTGAGAGGAGGGAGGCCTTCCTATTGGTTATACCCAGGGTCAAGAGAGAAAGACGGTGAAGTGTATGCATCTAGACCAGAGAGGCCACAGATGCTGGGCTTCTCTGGTGAGCATGGCAGACTGGGAGGCTCACTGTGGCACAGCCCTTCAAGTCTGAAGCCAACCACCTGCAGGCATCTCTAGACAGAACACCCAAGTCCTTGGAGGAGTGAGCTCCATTCAGTGACATATCTAGGTCTGAGAGCGTAGGGCTAGTAGACATGAAGACCCTGGATTCTGCCCTGTGCACACTGTGTGCATGTGTGTGCTCATACACATATAGAAAGTCAGTAAGTGTGGCCTGGGGGAGGCTCAGTGGGTGTGCACACTGTGTGCATGTGTGTGCTCATACACATATAGAAAGTCAGTAACTGTGGCCCGGGGGAGGTTCAGTGGGTGTGCACACTGTGTGCATGTGTGTGCTCATACACATATAGAAAGTCAGTAACTGTGGCCTGGGGGAGGCTCAGTGGGTGTGCACACTGTGTGCATGTGTGTGCTCATATTCATATAGAAAGTCAGTAACTGTGGCCTGGGGGAGGCTCAGTGGGTGTGCACACTGTGTGCATGTGTGTGCTCATACACATATAGAAAGTCAGTAACTGTGGCCAGGGGGAGGTTCAGTGGGTAAGGGTGCTTACCACTATGCCCGACACCTATGTGTGATTCCCCCAAAGAGAGAATCGACTCCCACAACTTGTTCTCTCACCTCTACATGTAGGCTTTGGAAAGTGCATTCCCAGATTCATAAACATGCACAAGCAAATAAATAACCAGAATATCAGAAAAAGTGAGAACTTGTCAATGTACTATATTATAGTTTTCTTTCTTTAAGCTAGCCCCTGTTCCCCCTCCTTAAACAGGGTCTTACTATGTTTTTTTTGTTGTTGTTGTTTGTTTGTTTGCTTGCTTTTTAAAACAGGGTCTCAGTATTTAGTCCTGGCTGGCCTGGAACTTACTCTGTAGACCAGGCTGGCCTCAAGCTCACAGAGATTTGCCTGCCTCTGCCTCCCAAGTATTGGTATTAGGTACACTGCGCCCAGTTAAACATTTTATGTGAACTTCTGTGTTTGTTTGTTTGTTTGCACAGGCTAGGCATGTACCCTGCCACTGATTCACACCCTAACCTAGAACTTGTGCACTTCATTTGTAGTCTAGGCTCTCTGATGCACCTCATCTGTATCCAGCAATGGCTGTTTTTTTTTTTTTTTCAGAGTTATGGGACTCAGTGGTAAGGCAGGGGTGCCACAGGTACCAGTTAAAATTCTTGCCCTATTGCTGCAGGGATATTTGTTAGCCTGCTCTCCAGCAGCCTGCCTCCCTGTGCAGACCGAAGTAGCTCAGAGTAGATAGTGGACACAGGTTTTCAGGGATGAGGGTTTGGCTCTGCCCCTCACTGGTGTGAGACAGTGCACAAGTTAGTAAGCCTGTCAGCACTTCAGGCTAGAGGCCTCTTCCCTAGGCCTGACGAGAACAATACAGGGCCCAAGGTAGTGAGTGCCTGGCATGTTGTGAGTGAGTAATAAAATTGTCACGCAGACTTGGAACGTGTGTGTAGTTCACCCAGCACTAAGAGCAGATGAGCCGTTGCCTTCAGGGTCTCCCTTTCTTGTCTTGTGCTTGAGAACCATGCCGCACTGAGTGTTGAGTGGATCAGTAACAGGGGACCTGTGCAGGTCTGATTACATGGCCTCTTGATGGTCAACACTCCTCAGTAGCTCTGCATCAGCTGCCAGCTCAGCAACTCTGTTTGATGAGCGCTCACAAGCCTTCATGTCATGGTCCAGCCAGTGCTGCAGACTTTGCTCTTTCCGTGTGTACCCAGTGCTCATCCCGGCCCGGCTGCCTGTCTTAGTTAGGGTTTTACTGCTGTGAACAGACACCATGACCAAGGCAACTCTTACAGGAACACCATTTAATTGGGGCTGGCTTACAGGTTCAGAGGTTCAGTCCATTATCATCAAGGTGGAAGCATGGCAGCATCCAGGCAGGCATAGTGCAGGAGGAGCTGAGAGCTCCACATCTGCATCTGAAGACTGCTAGCAGGATACTGGATTCCAGGCAGCTAGGGTGTGGGTCTTAAAGCCCATACCCACAGTGCCATGCCTATTCTAAAAGGCCACACCTACTTGAACAAGGCCATACCTTCTAATAGTGACGCTCCCCGTGCTGAACCTATACAAATCATTACACTCCCTGAACACCTCATGCTATGCTGGTCACCTTTTGATTTTCCTCTGTAGTGACCCTAACCATCACCTGCCAACACCCCCTGCATGTTTTAGGACCAGCTCATAGCCCATCCACTGCATCGGTCATTTCCTAAATCCTGTTCTCTTGATAACGTGGCACTGCCATTATTTCCACTGGAGCCAGCAGGGAACCGGAGGAGACCAGATCCCAGTGACACTTGAAACTGTAGACTGTTGAGTTCCAAGGATTTTGCAAAGGTGCACTTCCACACACTTGATATGTGATGGGTGCTGCAGTGTTGCTGGTGAGAGAGCACAACATGGAGTGTTTTCCAAAAGCCCATTCTTAGCCAAAAGCCAGACCTCGGTCTGCAGCCCCTGGCTCAATGGTTGCTCTTGCCTACAATAGGGTTGGGGGAAAGCCACCGAGCCACTGTTATTGGCACCTGTGGATGGAGAAGTAGCTGCCTGTCACTTCAGTTCCTGAGTACATTGGAAGGGCTCGTCTCAGTCCTGGGATTTTTGTCCTCCTGTCTTGCAGATCACAGGGATGACCTGTGCTTCCTGTGTTCACAGCATTGAGTCCAAGCTCACAAGGACAAATGGCGTCACTTACGCCTCTGTGGCTCTCGCCACCAGCAAAGCCCATGTGAAGTTTGATCCTGAAATCGTTGGTCCCCGTGACATCATCAAGATCATCGAGGTAGCTAATTCCTGAAAACTTTGTGTCCACTTTTACAAAGCAGTAAGATATAATCACCGAGAAAGTAGTTAAGCCGGATTCAAAAGTCCTCTATAAGCCATGGACTTTTCCAAGAGTCATAAGGTCAGTTGCTTACTTAAATGAAGAAGGTTAATGAGCAGAGCAGCAGATGGTCTGAGCAGAGCGCCAGTGAATGGATGAGAAAGAGATGAGGCAGGGCTGGCAAGGAGGCTCAGCAGGCGAAGGTGCGTTCTGTGGAAGCCTGACTACTCAAGTTTGATCCCTGGAACCAATGGTAGGCAAGATCTGACTCCCAGAAGTCATCATCCAATGACTGCCACCTATGTATGCATAAATACATGCACACATTTTCTTTTTAAAGAAAAAGATGACAGGAAAAAGACATTATCATTTTTACTTTTAGAAATTTTCTGAAAATCATCAGTCTTGACAAGATACCTGCTGTGGAGAGTTAAGTTGCTCAAACCCCATTTAACAATATTATTTCTATCTGTGCTGGGTGTATGCAGACTCAGGAGACTGGCACTAGACAGTAACGTCACAGTTCCCTCCCTGCTGGGTGTATAGGAGAATTTGGTCATCTTGTTTTAGAGGGTTCATGACTGTCCTTCCTCTTGCTCCCTATTTGTCCACAGACTAACCACTCCCGCTTTAATGTCCGCACTGTAGCAGACCTTAGGAGAGTGAGCATCCATGGTGATTGGAAAGGGTTCAGATAATCCAAACTAAGTGAGATCAGTGTGTAGCAGCCGGTGGTAAGGGTTAATTAAGCTTAGTGAAACTGCTTATGAAATGAAACATTGTATCAGGCTTCATGCGGTTCATCCTGTCTCATCCTTGATTTTCTCTTCCGTGGACATATGTATTGAGAGGTGTTTGCTGTGTGGCCCAGCAGAGCTTCCAATATGGAAATGACATGCTGCTGCAGTTTTTATACGGGTAGGCTGGCTCGCTTCGCAGCTGCCTCATTCAAAGAGGATAGCGCCTCAGGGAAGTGAAGTTCTAGTTCACTGATACCCAGGTCACCAGAACCAAGATGGCACTCCCAACTCAGGTCCCATTCTACTCTACCCTAAACCTTAGAGAATTGTGTCCACGTCTCACCCACAGCGCCGAGGAGTCGCCATGATGCTGGGAACAGGAAGGAGAGTTCTAGGTGGAGGTCTTCAATCATGTCTCATGTGCACTCCTAATATCTTAGCTGCTTCCACCCTGCGCAGTGATTCGGTGCAGCCTCCCGGACCTCTGTCCAAAGTGGAGGAGTATTAGAATATTGCTTGGCTTCCAGGCCTGTGAGACTCTGGGGCATCTTTTCCTGATACAACCAGGCTGGAATTAGTTAGGAGAATATTTGTCTTGTGTTGCCTTTAATGCCCTTCTACCATGACATTTCATTTTGGAGACACTCAGCACCAGTTCCCCGGGCCGTCTTTATTGTGCTGGCAGGACATTCTCGGGCAGCTCCCCTTGTACGCACCCACAAGGAGCAGCAGAGACGTAATGCTCAGACAGAGGTGGCAGTGGCAGAGCTTGAGCAAAGCACAGGGTTGAGGTACAGTTTGTCAGGACATGGAGAAAGCCGTTCTGAACACAGTAGGAAGTTGCTTGGCCTAGAAGCCTAGAGACCCATACCCTGCACCCAGTTCTTTAACACACTATTTCTCTCTGACCTTCCTTTTCTTCGTGAGTGGGTGAAGTACCAGACCACAAGGCACCCGGAATTCTTTAACTCAAGACTCTCGAAGGTAACCTGGTCAGCTTAGGGACCCGCTGGAGTGAGTGTGACAAGAGCAACTGCCTCTACTTCAAGTAGGGAGAGGGATTTCCAGTCAGTGCCATGTCTGCAGGGTGGCACAGTCAATCTCTTGGCACACAGAGTACTGAACTCTGAACAGGCTTTGGGAGCCATTTGCAACAAAGAAGTCGCAAGAGGAAAACTGTAGGTCACCAGAGGAACTTTGAGATTTCAGTTCCCTGTGCTGGAAATGCTTTCTCATGTGCACATTCTAACCAGAACCTTCCCCCTCGGTCCCCACCCCTCTTTTCATCACAAGGAAATTGGCTTTCATGCTTCCCTGGCCCAGAGAAACCCCAGCGTTCATCACTTGGACCATAAAGTGGAAATAAAACAGTAGGTAGAAGACAGAAGGTGACCGGTTGCCCTGGCTAAATCTCTGTCCCCTTCCCACTGACTCTGTGGCCCATGCTGATACCAGCAGGCTCAGCCGTGGCCCTGACACCCCAGCTTCCTGTGTTGCCTTCAGCCTTGGTTCCTTGCCTTTTACCCCTGTGACGGCAGCAGCTGGAGCCGTGCTGTCTGTAGAAGTGTCTGGATATTGGCAGTGTTTGTGTCTGCACTGCCCAGCTTGGTGGTGTACTTGAGATGCAGTAGTGTGTGTGCATTCAAGTGAGTGGAGAACTGGGGGCTTTTTTCTTCTCTTTTCTTTGAAATTTCACTGATTTTTGCTACTTTAAATAGTCACCTGTAGTAGGTGGCTATGTAAATATTTAATACTACTACTAAGTTTCACTAATTCTAACTGCAGGGTTGTCTTTTTATTTTAGAGTCTACTTAGGCTTTATTTGCATAAGTTCTAGAAGTAGAATCTGAAGACAGTCTTCAGAGCTAAGTTGAGAGAAACGGCCAACGCAGGGAAGGGCGTGTAGCTCAGTGACAGGGCCTATGCTTAGCATGCACAAGGCCCCAGAATCTCCAGCACAGAATGGGAATGGGATGGGGCGGCCTAGGGTGCAGATAAAGGTTAATTCATCGATCATTTCAGATGGTCACTTAGTCTTTCAGCACACTTGAAGGCTACTGTTGTATATAGGGCAGTACCTTGGCCTTGTTGGGAAAGAGTGAGCAAACTGTGGCACCAGTAGCTTAGGCAAATTCTGGCAAGCCTGGGAAGGAGACCTAGGGTTTGAAGCTCAGTTAAGTGTCAGCAGGAGTGGTAGATCCTTCTGAGGCTTTGACAGTGCCCTCGCTTTGGTCCGGTTGGCTTGCCTGGGATGCAGGGGGCTGGCTGTCGAGTGAGGGTTTGGGAGACTCGTGGGCCTGCCTCTTGGATGGCCTCAGGCAGCCGCCTGACCGCTCAGGACTGCAGGATGTGCATTAGGATACACAGTTTGCAAGGGCCTTCCTGGAGGGTCTACACTGCCTGGTTGGAATATCACAAACGCTGTAGCTCTCATGCAGCCGCAGATGTCATCTGCCAACCTTGGTCTCTGGCTTTTGTGTGCTTATTGACAGATTCGCTCATCTCATACTCTTATTCTAAATAGTCATTTAAAATGTGTAAGCAAGCTTATACTAATAAAATACTATTTCCATCCATCTCTTGCACTGAGGGAATCTACTTAAGATGACAAAGAGAACTCTAGGCAGCTATAGACTAAGAGTGGAAACCTCTTTGAGGCTAGTACTTGTCTTTGGGGGTCTCATTTGTTGTACCTAGGTGGGTGGCCACCAGCTTTACTCAAGGGCAGAGCTAAGCCCAAATGTCCCTCCGGCAATGCCTGGCCCTTCAGGTCACTGATGGTGTGGGGGTGGCGGTGGGGTAAGCCTCACTCTTGTTTTAGTTCTTATGTGATTTGTGTGATCCGATCCCAGTGTCAAGTGGCTCTGATGTGTCTGTGTTGCTGCCTTTGCCTTCCAGGTGGAAGAAGTCTTTCCTGTGTAGCCTGGTGTTCGGCATCCCTGTCATGGGCCTGATGATCTACATGTTAATCCCCACCAATAAGCCCCACGAGACGATGGTCCTGGACCACAACATCATCCCAGGACTGTCTGTCCTCAACCTCATCTTCTTCATCTTGTGTACCTTTGTCCAAGTATGTATTGGAAAGCTGGACAAACCTCTGCTCTTTGTGCCCAGGCATGGCTAGTGGATCTCCGATCGGTGGCTGTGCCCACAGCCCTTTAGGCCTAGCTCATGGCAACTTTGGGGAGCTGCTGCTGTTATTTCTGTCTTATGACCAGAGGGAAAGCAGGGTAAAGGGGGGCTACAAATGTGGAACTAATAAGAAAGGCCTGGTTTCATGGTCACAGGTCATTGCAAGTGACTGATACTTGTCAGAACAGCCACCCTCTCCTTGTAAGCTTGGTGAGCCTGTCTGTCCCTGGTGTGTGTGTGTGTGTCTGTCTGTCTGTGTGTGTGTCTGTGTCTGTTTGTCTGTCTGTCTGTCTTACAAGACTCAGGACCTCAGACATGCCAAATGTGCTAGGCAGTGTGCCATCCGTCAGTCACACCCCAAGTCCCCATTTCCTGATTCATATAATATCATTTTAGTTTACCCTCATTGTTAGAATTTTCAGATGCATGTCCCTCGAGCTCATGCTTTTATCGACTGTTCTATCCTTAAAGGCAAAGCTATGTGTCTTTATCTTTGGATACATTTATCATTTAAAACAGGGAGGCTTTGTGGGACGTGTGCTGCATACGTGTGTGTGTGTGTGTGTGTATGTGTGTATATGCATTTTGACATATATAAAATTGGGACTACTTAGGGGTAACTATTTGTAGGCTGGGTTATTTTCCTATATTTTCTCTTTAATTGAAAACATGCTTTGCCCTTATTGTGAGCAGTTTCACCAATACTGAAGCAAAGGGAAGTGTACTCTGACTGACTACACCCGCCTCTGGCCGGGTCCTGTTCCCTAGTGCTGCTGCCGTATCTTCAGGAGTCGGGCATCCCTCTCTCTCATATCTCACCTTTGTAGAGCACACCTCTCTGTCTCTGTCTGTCTCTCTTTGTCTCTGTCTGTGTTTGTACGTATATGCAAGTGTGTGTATGTTTGCATGTGAATGCACGTTCATACAATACAAACATGGATGGTTGTTAATGGAAGTGTGTGTAGGGGGGTCCTGTGAGAACACCAGCGGGTGCTGCCTCTCCTATCTGAATCATGGACATATTTTATGCCATTGGCTTACCTTCTCTTTAGAGACCATTTACGATATAAGTGAATAACATCATCGTTGTTACCATTCCCTCATTATGAGCATTTACACGGTATGTCTGTGTTCCAAACGTCCCATATCCTTGATCATCCATTTCTGTGTCCCGTAGTGCTCTGAGGCTGAGGCAGCAGAGTGTGTGTCCTCAATATCAAATAATCATGCAGAACAGAGCGGCATCAGCTACGTACAAGAACTTAGAATACTCATCGTCCTGAGGTTGGACCTCCCCACTCCTCCACCAACCCTCACCCTCCCTGTCTTTCAGTTCCTGGGTGGGTGGTACTTCTACGTACAAGCCTACAAATCGCTGAGACACAAGTCAGCCAACATGGACGTGCTCATTGTGCTAGCCACAACCATTGCCTACGCCTACTCCCTGGTCATCCTGGTGGTCGCAGTAGCTGAGAAGGCAGAGAAGAGCCCCGTGACCTTCTTTGACACGCCCCCCATGCTCTTTGTGTTCATTGCCCTGGGACGGTGGCTGGAACACGTGGCAAAGGTAGTTACAGCTTCGGGTTAGGAAAAAAACAGTTCTTTCAGTAATCTGACTCGCAGCCCAAAGGCACTCTGTGCTGAGAACTACTAATTACAGATGCTATAGAGAGTGGCCTGGAGGAATCCGAACCCCAGTGTAATTAGGGGCGGCCGTCACTAATCTCCCAGTTGGTTGTTCCTTCTGAAATCCCAGCTAATCTGGCTAATTAGTAAAACCTTTGTTCGGGTAATTGTGTTGTGGAACAAACTCTGAACTTTAGGCAGAGCTCGCTTGGTCTTTTAGCGCCTAATGGATTGTAGTTAGTTCATGTAGAAATCCACACCTCCACCTCAGGGCTGGGTGGTGTTCACTGCTCTGCCAAGGAGCCCGTAAAAGAAGGGGAAGGAAATTATATTGAAGGTTAAAAAAAAAAAAAAACTGGCCATCGGGCAGACTAGGATTGTGCTCATCTGAAATGGAATTCACACTCTGCCTCAGCAGCACGGGGCGGGCTCTCCTCACGGCGTTGGCACTGGTGGCTGCCTAAGTGGCGTGGTTGTGTTTCTTTGCTCCCTCAATGCCATGCTTGTGTCAGCCTGGGTTTGGACTGTCAGCTTTCATCCTGGTTATTTCCTAGAGCAAAACTTCAGAAGCCCTTGCAAAACTCATGTCACTCCAAGCCACAGAAGCCACAGTTGTGACCCTGGGTGAGGACAACTTAATCCTCAGGTGCGTTGTGTCATAGAGCTTGGGAGTCTTTGTACATCACTTGTGCAGTGACAACAAGTGACCATCATACAGTTAAGGACATTGTTCAGGCCGCTGTAGCCATTACCCTGAAGCACTGTCCGGTGCCTGCACTGGCTGCTAAATGCCACTGACCTTTCTAAAGGTCTGTATTTACCGATCTGTCTATATTGCTGTGTAGTGGCGTCCTTCAGCAGCTGCCTGCTTTCTTACAATAAAGTCGGTAGCTCTGGCACAGCAGTGGGACTCTGGTATCAACTGTGCATGCCCCTCTTGAGTTTAGCCCCAACCAATGCTCAGGGTGAAGCAAGTGTAATCATCCCCCAACACCCATGAAGTTTGGCTCTAGGATCCTCAGATATCAAGTCCCTCATATGAATGGAACAGTGTTTGCACAGAATTCCTATCCTCCCACATACTTTAAATCATCTTTAGAATAATTATGATACATTTGCAATGCAAAGGGTGTATAAATGGGTTTTATACTGCATTGTTTAGAGATTTAGAAAACAATGATGCAAAAATCTACATATGTTGTGTCCATAGACAGGTGACCTCTGTACCACCCCCCTCCTCTATGTATGTGAGTTTGTGTGTATGTGTGAGTATGTGTGTTGCTAGGGATGGGACCCAGGGCCTCTTGTGTGGTAAGCAAGTGCTGCACTACCAAGCTATATCCCAAACCCATCCCTGAATATTTTTTAATGCAAGGTTGGTTATGTCTGCTAATCTAGAACTCTTAGGTACATAGGGCTAGCTATAAACGGTCCAAGAGTCAGTCTAGAACCCTGGTCTAATTATAGATGAGGAGGATGTTATCTGAGTGCCTTCTGTTGCAGAGAGGAGCAAGTGCCCATGGAGCTAGTGCAGCGAGGCGATATCATCAAGGTTGTCCCTGGGGGCAAGTTCCCAGTGGATGGGAAAGTCCTAGAAGGAAACACCATGGCAGACGAGTCCCTCATCACAGGTTAGGTGGCTTGTTTTAGTTTCCCTTTGGTGGGGGTCATGGTAGTCGTGGGTCCATGTGATGTTGAGTGGGATGAGTGAGTGATTGACTTCTGTCCCTTCCCTAGGAGAGGCCATGCCTGTCACTAAGAAACCCGGGAGCATAGTGATTGCTGGCTCTATAAATGCCCATGGCTCTGTGCTTGTTAAAGCTACCCATGTGGGCAATGACACTACGTTGGCTCAGATTGTAAAGTTGGTGGAAGAGGCCCAGATGTCAAAGGTAATGATGGACCTTAAAACACAATGAAACCCCTCTTTTGAAAAATGATCTCAAAGGGATTTAGCTCAGTGTTTAGACTGCCAGCCTAGCATACCAGAGGCCCTGGACCCAGTCTCCAGCACTGAATAAAACAGGGGTGGAGCCGAAGCCTCCTCTCCTAGCTAGTCCAGAGGAGGGAGCGGCAAGACCAGGACTTGAAGCTCACCTGCGGCCTCAGTCAGCTCCAGACTAGCTGGGCTCAAAACAAAACACATGTGAGAAGTGATCTCAAAGGTTCATAGCTCCAGGTTCTGTGCCCCAGTGTAGGGGAATGCCAGGGCCAATAAGTGGGAGAGGGTAGGGTGGCAAGCATGGGGATAGGGGAGGCCACAGGGGTTTGTTCTTGTTGGTTTTGTTTGTTTGTTTGCTTGCTTGTTTTTTGGAGGGGAAACTGGGGAAGGAGAAATCATATGACATGTAAATAAAGAAAATATCTAATAAGAAAAAAAAAGGTTCATAGCTCCACCCATCGAGGATCAAGTAGAGATTGGTTCCTAAAGATAGCAATGGAGGGAGCGTGGACCGAAACCTTACACGTCTATCTTTGTAGGTTGTAACTTTCTGTGCTCTTAATGCTCTGTCTCCATAGGCTCCCATTCAACAGCTGGCTGACCGGTTTAGTGGGTATTTCGTCCCATTTATCATCATCATTTCAACCTTGACCCTGGTGGTGTGGATCATCATTGGCTTTGTCGATTTCAGTGTGGTTCAGAAGTACTTTCCGGTAAGTCAAAGGCCTTGAACAGGATGGTTGTAGTGCTTGAAGTAACTTATTGCCATTAATCCTCTTCTTTTGTGTCTTAGATTCACTGGGGCTTAATTATCCTCTTATTGATTTGTCTTAGATAGGGTTTTACTGCTGTGAACAGACACCATTTATAAGGCAACTCTTATAAGGACAACATTTAATTGGGGCTGGCCTATTTGTTCAGAGGTTCAATCCATCATCATCAAGGCGAGAGCTTAGTATTAGTAGCATCCAGGCAGGCATGGTGCAAGAGGAGCTGAGAATTCTACATCTTCATCTGAAGGCCACTAGAAGTCTTACTTCTAGGAAGCTAAGAAGAAGGTCTTAAAGCCTACACCCACAGTGACACACTTCCTTCAACAAGGACATACCTCCAAATAGTGCCACTCCCTGGGCCAAGCATAAGTTAACTACTGCATCCCACTCCCTGGCCCCTATAGGCCTGTTTGAACATATGAGTCTATGGGGTTCATACCTAAACATAGCACAATAAAAAAGTACATTTAGTCCAATGTCCAAAATCACCATAGTCTATAGCAGTCTCAACAAAGTTCAAAGTCCAAAGTTCAAAGTCTCTTCTGAGATTTATCCAATGACTTAACTGTAACCCCTAAAATAAGACAGAAAACCAGCTGGGCAAACTCCAACGTCTGCATCTCCATGTTTGATGTCAAAGCTGTCCTCACATCTTCAACTCCTTTTTCATCTTTGTTGACTGGAACAAATGTCTTTCTCTTGGGTTGGTTCCAGTCCCTGTTAGCAGCTTTCCTCAGCAGATAAACTACAACTCTGGCATCTTGAACATCTTAGGGTCTCCAAGGCAACTTCAGTCTTACAGCTTCTTGTTCCAATGTCTGGGATCCACACATGATCTTCTGGGCTCCTCCAAAGGGCTGGCGTCACTTCTCCAGCTCTGCCTTTTGTAGCACTCTAAGCTCAGGTTGATCCTCTCCACTGCTGGCTGCTGTTCCTGGTGGTCACTCCATGATACTGACATCTCCAATACACTGGGGTCTTCTGCTGCAACTAGGCTTCACCAATAGCCTCTCATAGGCTTTCTTTGTGGGGCCAAGGCTCAAATCCTTTGCATGACCCCTTCAGTCCTGGGCTTTCAACTGCAACTCAGGCTGCTTCTTCACCCATGGCCTTCCCTGGACTCTCATAGTGCTTAGCCTCAACTGCTCTCCATTGACCCCTTCATACCTTCAAAACCAGTACCACCTGGGTGATTCTTACACACTACCAAGTCCAGCTGCAGCATGAGGTGCAACCTTGGGTATCTCTGGAACACAGCCTCTTTATGCTTTCAGAAAACACTTCCTAGAAGATGCCACCTCAGTGATGCTGGTCTCTTCTTATCCACTGCTAATTTCTTAGCTCCAGCTAACCAGCATCAATTGTCCCAGTAGGCCCTTCTATTCTGGACTCTAAATCCAGAACCACATGGCCAAAGCTGCTGAGTTTTGCTGCTTGCTGGGGCTGGAACATGGCCCCTCTTATTCTATTACTGCCTTTCTGTTTCTGAACTCCCTTACTGCCTAAGCTTGGCTGTTCTGGAACTTGCTCTGTAGAGATTGACCTTGAACTCAGAGATCTGAGTTCCATGCCCAAGGCAACTCTTCTAAGGACATTTGATTGGGGCTGGCTTATAGGCTCAGAGAAGATTCAGTCTATTATCTTCAAGGCAGGGGCATGGAAGCATCCAGGCAGATGTGGTGCAGGAAGAGCTGCGAGTTCTACATCTTCATCTGAAGGCTGCTAGGAGAAGACTGGCTTCTAGGCAGCTAGATGAGGGTCTTAAAGCCCACACCCACCATGACACACCCACTCCAACAGGGCCACACCTCCTAATAGTTCTACTCCCTAGGCCAAACATATTCAAATTACCACATTATTTTATTTTATTTGCGGCTTTTATTTATTATCAGTAAAATCCCAGTCATGGTAGGATAATCAGCCTACTTCTGAAGGTCCTTATTAAAATTGCTGATTTATTAAGTGCACTGTAGCTGACTTCAGACACACCAGAAGAGGGCATCAGATCTCATTATGGGTGGTTGTGAACCACCATGTGGTTGCTGGGATTTGAACTCAGGACCTTTGGAAGAGCAGTCAGTGCTCTTACCCACTGAGTGGTGGTGCATGCCTTTAATTCCAGCACTTGGGAGGCAGAGACAGGTGGATTTCGGAGTTCGAGGCCAGCCTGGTCTACAGAGTGAGTTCCAGGACAGCCAGGAAACCTTGGCTATATACAGAGAAACCGTGTCTCGGAAAAAAACAAAACAAAAAAACAAAACCAAAAACAAAAAAGGTTGCTGATTGAAGGTCATGAATACAGCTCAGTAGTAGATGACTAGTATGTGCAAGGCCCTGGGTTTCACCATGGGCATGGGTGTCCACGTACACAAGTTCCCTTTCCTTTCTATTTAGAGGTAATCTTCATGACATCATTTGACTTCCCAGCTGGAATACTTCAAGGATGTACAACATGCAATTTATTGGCCATTACTGAGTTTAAGATATATGTTATAGAAAAGAGACCACAATTTTGATGGCACAGTGCCATACTAGATCTTAGGGGGGAGAATGTAGTTTTGCCACTTACCTCCACGAATCCCAGCTTTAATATCCTGCCTTGTCAAGCAGTCATGCTTCCTAGCCTGACTGAAAGGCTATGCATCATTGCAGGCAAAGCTTTTTGGTAATTAAACATTGATTCAGCAGCCGAGTAAGGGGATATACATTTTTAATTTTAAGAAATAGGTGAAGAACACTATCTTAGGAAATACTGTTTTTATCAAACTTCAAAAATATCAATGGAAAATATGGTGTATCCTCAGAAATTTTCCTGCTTAAGAAATAAGTATTAATTCTCAAGGACACTTAGCAGTGTTTGAAGCCAGTGCTGTTCTGTGTGGCTGTCTGTGTTTGTTTGCATATTGCCCATTTATAAGCACAAAGCATTTTGCGAGATACTTTTGTCACCATTATATAACCCCGGGGAAACCGAGGCAGCGAGGGATGCAGCGAGGGATGACATTACCAGGAGAGCTGGGGTATGACCAAAGTGGTCTAACTCCTGAGTTTGTACCCTGTCAGGGTCTGGCCTGGCTCTGTTCCCGTTCCACGTTGCCTCTTTGAGGGAAGCCGTGGGAAGAGGTTAGGGAAGTAGGAAGTGGGTGGTGAAGTGATGCGTCTGATACAGAAGCTGCACAGGGCACAGCCATGTTCTCTAAACTCGGTTCACTGCGTTCTCAGTTCCCACTGCCCCACTGAGGTGAGATGTCCCCCGTGATCTCTCCGTCTGATGTTCCTCTCTGCAGAACCCCAGCAAGCACATCTCGCAGACAGAGGTCATCATCCGCTTTGCCTTTCAGACGTCCATCACAGTGCTGTGCATCGCCTGCCCCTGCTCCCTGGGGCTGGCCACGCCCACAGCCGTTATGGTGGGCACCGGAGTGGCTGCCCAGAACGGTGTCCTCATCAAAGGGGGGAAGCCTCTGGAGATGGCACACAAGGTGGGCCCCTGTCAGGTCCTGGCTGTCCTCCGTGGGAAGTGGGGTAGCAGTTTCTACAGTGTCCTTATAGACAGTCTCTTCACTGTGTGTGGATGGCTGAGGCAGGAAGCCAGGGCTGCCAGCGAGTATGAGCAAGAGCAGCAGCAGATAATGGGTGTACAAGTCACTGCTTCATGGATATTCACTGACTCCATCTCATGTGGTAGATGTGGTTCATTCCCGTTTTATAGATGTAGGAACTATAGCAGAAGGAGGACAGGTAATGTCTTAGTCAGGGTTTCTATTCCTGCACAAACATCACAACCAAGAAGCAAGTTGGGGAGGAAAGGGTTTATTCAGCTTACTTCCACATTGCTGTTCACCACCAAAGGAAGTCAGGACTGGAACTCACACAGTGCAGAAACCTGGAGGCGGGAGCTGATGCAGAGGCCATGGAGGGTGCTGCTTACTGGCTTGCTCAGCCTGCTTTCTTATAGATGCCAGGACCACCAGCTCAGGGATGGCACCACCTACAGTGGGCTAGGCCTTCCCCCCACACCCCCAAAGACTAGTTGAGAAAATGCCTTACAGCTGGATCTCATGGAGGCATTTCCTCAAGGGAGGCTCCTTCCTCTGTGATAACTCCAGCTTGTGTCAAGTTGACACAAAACCACCCAATCCAGGTAACCTGCCTGGAAGCCTGCAGCTGTTTACCAAGTTGACAGCTCACATGTTTGGGCTTAGCAGTGTCCCGTGACTCCAGGGTGGAAGAGTGACAGTACATATTACGACTTTTCGTTTAGGTTGGTGTGGTGATGCACACACATAATCCCAGCTCTCAGGAGGCTGAGGCAGAAGGAACATGAGCTCAGGTTCCACCTGAGCTGCTTAGTGAGACTATGTCTATACACCAGTCTGTAGTGTATTCATTTCTTCACCATTAGGTGAGCCCTGCACCAGGTTCTGGCAGTAGTCATCGCTCTAGCTCCCAAGGGACCTCCAGCTTAGTGGGAAGGACAGGTATCCCAAATACTGAGTATTAGGAATACAGCTCTACAAGGACACTGTACTAGGGCCTGGCCTAGTCGGGAGTTCTTCGGCAGTGCTGGTCGTCTGGGAACTTGAGCAAGAGGTAGCCAGATAAGGTGGTAGTGGAGGTATCGCTGCTGTGAGATGGTAGGCAGGTGAAGAGGACCCTCGGGGAACATGCATCTGTGTTGATCATGAGCCCCATGACACCCACAGCACTTTTTCTCCACTGGTGCGACCTGGCATTCATCCTGAAAGCCCCCGGAGACATCGTGTTGAATAAACTAAAGAGCAACTAGAGGAAAATCAGAGACAGAGACAGTGTTGAGGGAGGGGCCATTCTAAGAGCTTAGGAAGATCACACGGTAGCATGGGGTGCTCCTTTAAGCCACTCAGTTACAAGCTGTGAATGTCAGATTGGCTGCATGGTAAGGGTTGAGTGTGGGAGGCAGGAAGCTTTGCAGGGAGAGCGTCAGTTAACAGTGTGTGATGGCAGAGGCCGGCGCTGGACTTAGCAGTTTTATCTGCTGGTCACAGCGCTGGGCTTAGCAGTGTATCTGCTGTTCATGGGTCATGGTCTGAACAGAGAAACCTGCTGCCCTCTGCTTGGGCACAGATACAGAGCAGTGAAGCTGTAGACTGGCAGATGGGTAATGGTTTCTTGGTAGTAGTGCTTGTTGCCTGCATAGATTCAGAATGAGGGTCAGGAAGTTAACAACAGGCAGGCTGGGAGAAGCTCTGCCTTCGGACACAGGGACTGCGAAAGCTGCTTCCATGCTAAAACCTCACATGAAGTTGTTCTTGCAGATAAAGACCGTTATGTTTGACAAAACTGGCACCATTACCCATGGGGTCCCCAGAGTCATGCGGTTCCTGCTGCTTGTGGACATGGCTACACTATCCCTCAGGAAGGTTCTGGCGGTGGTGGGCACTGCAGAGGCCAGCAGCGAGCACCCCTTAGGCGTGGCCGTCACTAAATACTGCAAAGAGGTATGCCCACCTTATCCTTGGCATCACACGGCTTCTCTCCCATCAGCCTTGACTTCCTAGCTTTCCATACTTGCTTAGCTGCCTCAGAGGAGCTCTTCAGTGGCTGTAGGCAGGGCTTGCAGTGCCACTATTACAGTTGTTAGTCAGACAAGTGGATAATACCGGGCTCAGGGCAAAATGAGTGAGAGTGGCTCCTCTGCTTTCTGAGAACCCGAGTCTGAGGCATGGGGAGATGGGTACGTAAACAACTTCTTTATATGGCTAGGGTGAGGGGACACAGAAGTCAGTGGCATTACCTGGGAGGAGCTGGCACAAATGAGCTGAAAAGCCTTGTTTGGGGCGGGGGGTTAGAGAATCACTGTACCCATCTTGTCCTAGAACGTGGGGGGCAGTGGAATAGATGGGGGACTACGCTTAGAGTAAGTATCTAAGTGGCCTGAGTAAAAATTTGTCATTGTTGTACTTCAGAAAACATTAGCAAGGGGATGTTTGAGAAATTTCATCCTGTGCTTGACCCTCATAGGGCTCAGTACACTGCCGTCTCTCACAGGGGACAGGACACTGCCATCTCTCACGGGACAGTACAGTGCCGTCTCCCGTAGGGGTTAGTACATTGCTGTCTCCCGTAGGGGACAGTGCATTGCCATCTCTCACAGCAGTCAGTACACTGCTGTTTGACATCTGCCCATGTGGGTCGGGAGGAAGGCTGCTCCAGTGCCTCCCACCACTCCTGATGCCTTTCCTGGGTATCGCACATGGTGAATGACCTGTCTGGCCGCTTTACTGTTCACCACTTACCTAGTCCAACGTGGAAATATCTGAGGGGTCTGAGGTGAACAGCAGGCTGCCCGGTCCTGATGTACCCACCTGGGGAGGATTTAGCTGTTTAGCCTGGTTCAGGTTGACAACCGACACTGAATCTGGTGACAGAAGACTTGCTGAGCTCATGGTGCACTCCCTTCTGTCTGCCCTCACTTCTCCCCTCCTCCCCTGACTCCTCCCACCGCCCTCACCCTTTCTTTCATCCTTGGATTCCACAGGAACTTGGGACAGAGACCCTGGGATACAGCACGGACTTCCAGGCAGTGCCGGGCTGTGGGATTAGCTGCAAAGTCACCAATGTGGAAAGCATCCTGGCTCACAGTGACCCGACTGCTCATCCTGCTGGGGTTGGCCACCCTCCCGTGGGGGAAGGTATTCCTCACTTTTGTCCCTCCTGGATCCCTTGGTGGCCAGACCTTATCTTGGGTGAAAGCAGAGGCAAGCCAGACCATATCAAAGCCACCTGTGGGATTTCCGTGCTGTGGAGACAGGAAGCTCCTAGCCAGGCACCCGGTGCCTTGCCCACCCCACGAACACCTGCTCTTTCTCTTTGCCTGTTTTGATACATTTAACTCCTTTATGTACTTTGTCTGGCTTTTTGTTTTTGTGATGGGTTTTGCTGTGTTAGTTTCCAACTTGGGAGTCAAGTGACCTTCCCACCTCAGCCTTCCAGCTAGCTGAGGCTATAGGCGTGCACCTCTGTCTCTGGTGTGATGAGGCTATAGGCGTGGACCACTGTCTCTGGCGTGACGTCTCAAAACTCTGATGCTTATGGAAGGCTAAAGTGGCATTGGACTCCTTCCCTAGAGTCTCATCTTTCTTACTTCACGTTGATCTTTCCTTCCCATGGCTACAGGTAGCAGGTGGCACCTGCTCCTTCCCATGGCTACAGGAAGCAGGTGGCACCTGCTTTCCTGTTTTTCCTTCTTCCTCTTTCTTTCCCATCTGTGTGCTCTCCAGTGTGATGTGCAGAGTTCTCAGAGCTTATAGAAAGCAAGGGAAGCAGGAACTGTCTGCCAACGCCAAGAAAAGATCTGCCCTGTGGCAGGTGCCACTTTTAGGTTCCTTGCTCATGAACCCCTGGGATTCTCCTGCCCCTACCCCCGAGTGCTGGGACTGCAGGCTTGCAGCACTGTCTGCACCCCACCTTGTCTACCTGCCTTCCTAACCTCCTTCCTTCTTCCATTCTTATGTATATATGGTATACACGTAAGTGTGTACATGTATGTATGGTGGTGGGGGCATGCTCATGTATGTGCATACAGAGGCCAGTGGAGGATCGTAAGGTGCCCTGCTCCATCAGCCTCTACCTTGTAGGATCTCCGACTAGACCCGGCACTCACTAGTTTGGGCTAGGCAGGCAGGCCAGCAAGCTCCAGGGATCTTCCTGTCTCTTTTCTATCCCCTAGTTCCAGGCGTGGCAGGTTCCAGTCTTTTATGTGAGTGTGGGGCATAGAACCCAGGCTGTCAAGCTTGCCTAGCAAGCACTCATGACCCACTGGGCCATCTCCCTAGCCTGCCTTTTTCAATCCGAGGACATTTTCCAGCATTACATTAAACTGGTAGAATGCCCTGAATGCTAAATCTTAATTTAGGAGATGTTATTAGATGTCTTGTGTTACCTTTTAATAGTTTAGAGCCCTAAGGTGACATTCCCATTCGAGCATCCAAAAGCTGGGTAGTGTCTCATCAGGGTCACATGCTATTAGAAGGTGACAGGTAAAAGGCCGACTACGTTTTAAAGCATTCCATAGAGGCTGGGTGTGCTGCATGCCTGCAGTCCCAACACTTGGGAGATGGGGGCAGGAGTACCAGGTGTGTCAGGCTGACCTCCACTACATCGTTATGGAAGATTCCAGTCAGCAAGAATCAAGTATGTGTGTTCATGCACACACACATTCTCTCTCTCTCTCTTATGGCATTTGTAAGTCAGGTAATAGATGGTCTTTGAGCTTCATGCCCACCAAAGGGAATTTCTGTCATAGGCATTTTTACAGAAACAGAAATTGCAGGAAAAATATCTCTGCAGATAGGTGGTTTACAGGTGGCAATAGAAGTATGTAAACATTTGCAAATAGCAAGAAAAAGAATTCCTTTGTTAGCACATAGGACCTACAGTGTGGCCTTTGTGCAGAGAGAGCTTTGAGAGTCACTTCTCTCTGCACATTTGCCTTTCAAAGACCAGGAATTCAGGCCCCAAGTTTCTGTTAAAATGTCTGTCGTGACATAGAGCAGTAATTTGACTTTGTTGGATGCATATATAAGGTGTGTGTGTATCTTCTCGTCTCATCAATATAAGACTGTCTCAAAAAATAGTGTGTATATGTATCATAGAAACAGATCTGCCTGATTAATTCGCTTTGGGTCATCTAAACCTCCCTGAGAATAATCTAGTCCACACGTTTTGGTCTGACCTAAAAGGCCAGTCTCCGACCCCAATAAAAAAGAATCAGGGGCTGGAGAGATGGCTCTGCTGCTAAGAGAACTTGCTTGTCTTGCAGAGGACCCAGGTTCTGCTCCCAGCACTCACGTGGGGGCTCCCAACCATCTGTAAGTCCAGCTACAGGAGGTCTCACAGCTTCTGGCCTCCTTGTCAGGCATGCACATGGTACCAATACATATATGCAGGCAAAACACTTGTGCACATAAATTAAGTCTTTAAAATAATCAGCATGTGTCTCTAATGGCATCTAAGGACACTATACGATGTTTGATATATTGACAGCATTTCACACATGTAGAATGCATGAAACACTCCATTCAATCATGGTGTTCTCCACATTGTGTATCTTTCTGGTCCTTCAAGAAGCATGTTTCAAAAGGTTATAGTTTTTAGAGTAGTTAGATGTCTTGGGGTTTTAGCTCATTGTGAAGTTGGACTGTCTGGGAGTAACCATTCTCATTCTCTTCTGAACAGGTGCAGGTCCTCAGACTTTCTCTGTGCTGATTGGAAACCGGGAATGGATGCGGCGCAATGGTTTAACTATCTCCAGTGACATCAGTGACGCCATGACAGATCATGAGATGAAAGGACAGACGGCCATCCTGGTGGCCATTGATGGTAGTGAGATTAGTACACAGTTTACCGCCCCTGGCCTAGAAGGAGGCCTACTCTGCTGTCTCCCCTCCTTTCCTGTCCCCTCCCCTCCCCTTCCTTCCCCTTTCCCTCCTCTCTGTTCTCTTCCCTTTCTTTTCCTTCTTGTCCTTTTTTACGCTTCTCTTCTTCCTCTTGCTTATCATTATTTTTCTTTTTCTTTTGAAAAACCACATCACCCTTTCTGTTAATTTGGGGTTTTTTCCAGGCTGTCTTGCTCTCTTTTCCCTTGATCCCTTCTCTTGAGGCCCTTCCTTCTTTTTAAATGATTTCTTTTTGAGATTACGATATAATTTATATTATCTTCCCCTACCCTTTCCGTCCTCCAAACTCCCCAGTATACCCCACTGTCAAATGTATGGGCTCCGTTTTTTACTTACACACATATGTATGTATGCGTGTATGTATGTATGTATGTATTCCTAAATACACAAGTACAGCCAACCCAGTCTGTAAATGTCACTTGTGTGCTTGTTTTCAGGGCTGACCACTGGTAGTAGGTAGGCAATTGATGTCTCCTCCCTGGGAAAGGCTGTTCCTTGAGTGTTGAGGCCTTTCCTTTCCTACTGTTTCCATCTTGATCCAGCGCCAGCTCGGCTCCTAGAAGCCTCAACTGCTCTCTATTGTATTTGCTTCCATCTAAGGTGGCAACTCACATCATCCTTCTCACGCATTACCACGATAAAACAGGAATCCACGGCCCAGAGGCCTGACTGCAGAAGCTGTAGAGTAAGGAGGCCCCTGCAGCGTCCCACGTCTGACTCAGACCATGCGCTTTCTCAGGACTATGGGTGTCTCAGTGCTCCGAGTACACGGGCCGTCTGCCTGAGAGATGGAGCCCTTCGCTGTGTTCACTTTAGCGTTCGTTATTAGAAGTAAAGCTGCACTTGAAGAGAAAGTAGTTTACAACCCTGTATTCTGAAAACTCCATCCAAATGTGCCTTCCTGCCTCATTCCCTGCCCCTCATCCTCACAAACCGTGGTCTGCAACTTCTTGCAGAATCAGGGTGAGTGGAGGGTCTGTGCTCTGCCGTATTCCTCTTTCTGTATCACCTCTTAGCTCAAAACTCCTCCTCCTATGTCTAAACTCAGGAGCAAGGTATACTGTACAAGACATACTTTCTGCAGGAAATGACAAAAAGGAAGCTTTCCTAGCTTAGATGTCTATTCCTAACATTTGTATATTTCATGTATTTTTGATAGCAAACATACACTGGGTTCTTACCATGCAGAAAATACTTGGCAAAGTAATGTATGTTCCAGCAGAAACTATAAAAAAAACCCTCTGGGCTCTGGAGGGTCCAAGGTTCTCCCTGCTCCTTCCTGTTCAGGGCCCTGTGTACTTTTTCTTGTCCTCTCCAGGACTGAAAAGCAAAACCAAATCAGCGGAACCCAGGCATGATTTCACACACTCTGCAGAGAGGGTCATTTCCTCTGGAAGGTGACATATGCGGAGCGCCATCTTGTTCGCACGAAGCTGCCGGGCCTGCTGTTGCTGACTGCTGGTGCTTTGTTTCAGGTGTACTCTGCGGGATGATCGCCATCGCAGATGCTGTCAAACCCGAGGCTGCCCTGGCTATCTTCACCCTGAAAAGCATGGGTGTGGATGTGGCTCTGATCACAGGGGACAACCGAAAGACAGCCAGAGCCATTGCCACTCAGGTATGGCAGTGGCCAGACATTCTTTGTCCTTGAAAATTTGCAGACAAGCTCATAGATGGGATAAAAAATAAATAAATAAACCATCTGATGTAAAAAGCATACTTTTAATTCCAGCACTCTGAGGTAGAGGCAGGTAGACCTCTGAGTTCAAGGCCAGCCTGGTCTATGTAGCAAGTTCCAGGCAGCCACAGCTACACTGAGACCTTGTCTCAAAACCAAACCAAAATAAACAGATGACCACAACAAACCACCATTTAAGCACTGTATTGGAGGAGTGCTTTCTTGGCTCAACTTTCTTATGGACCGAGAGGAATGGCTCGACCTTGGCCCACTCTGTTCTGAGCTTGGGGCATGAGGACAATGCCACTGGGCGGCTACCTGTCCCCATGGCTCTAGTGTGAATGCCTGAGCATTGTACTCTCACCCTTGCACACCCTTCCAAACCAGCCAAACACGCGCAACTCTGTGTAAACCCAACTGCTACTGTGGGTCTCTGCTTTTCTCCAACTCGCACCTACATTAGGCATTGACCTCTTTCCTTTCAGGTTGGCATCAACAAAGTCTTTGCGGAGGTACTGCCTTCTCACAAGGTGGCCAAGGTCCAGGAGCTTCAGAACGAAGGAAAGAAAGTCGCCATGGTGGGAGACGGGGTGAACGACTCCCCAGCCTTGGCCCAGGCTGATGTGGGCATCGCTATTGGGACTGGCACAGATGTTGCCATTGAAGCAGCTGACGTGGTCCTGATCAGAGTGAGCTCAGCTGTGTGATGGTCTCAGGAGGGGCTGGGGTTGGCATGGGTCCATACTCAAGTGTGCTCCTCTCCTATAGAATGACTTATTGGACGTGGTGGCCAGCATTCATCTCTCCAAGAGGACCGTCCGGAGGATCCGGGTCAATCTGGTGCTGGCATTGATTTATAACATGGTTGGGATACCTATTGCTGCAGGTGGGTAGGGGCAGCTCTCACCTGTCACATCACCTTTGGTCTCTGCCGTGTCCCTGGTGAACGAATGATTCACCCACCTCTTGACCTGGTTGGCCAGACACTGTGTGGAAAGTCCTGGGAGGGCCCCACGGCCCCATTCACTCTGGTCCTGTAGACAGCTAATCAGGAGGCTTGGCCATTCGTTTAAGGTGGCCCTATTCACTAAGAGTGTCCCTGTTCTCTGAAGCTTTATTAAGACATAAAGTCTGAAGAACAGGCATCATGGGGTGTTTTGAAGTACTTGCTATTTCAGACACAGCGGCTGTTGTCTCAGAGACTATATTAAAAATGAGCCTTGCCCAGACTCTAGTTTGATTCCCACAAACAACCTGGAGAGAAAAGGTATTTTGCTGAAAGTCTACGTAGGCTGAAAGGGCCCGAAGGGGTGGTTGTTGTTGTCGTTAATAATAATAATTAATATTAATATTATTATAATTGTGTGTTTGTATGCATATACATGCATATGTGCACACATGGGTCTGGAGGTCATGTGGGTCTGGCACTCCCTTCCAGATTCAGTTCTCCCATTCCATTATGTGGATCCTGAGGAACAAACCCAGGTCATTGCCAGTGAGTTCCTTCACCCACTAAGCCATCTCGTTAGCCCCTGCCCTAAAGTCACAGTTTTCCTGTCTCAGTTCCTCTGTGGCGCCCCAAGTGGTTAGTGGTGTCTTCCTTCGTAGAGCTCATCCAGTCTGCCTCAGCCTCCTAAGTCTAGAAGTCAGATGTAGCGGCAATTCTGGAACTTTGATTTCTTTAAAACACACAAGAAACATTATAAGGCTATGGTTTCATTGTAATCCCAGGTGTGGGATACGGGGCTGCTTCAGACTGTCCACAGCAGCTGACTGTGATTTACCTCGTGCTCTAGCAGGGGTGTGATTTTTCCAGCTGCAGGTAGTAGCTGCGATTGTGTGACATTTGGAATCCCGGGAACTTTTAAGAGGATATATAAATGCTAGAGCCTTGAGAGGCTGGGCGGATTGTTGGTGGGTTTTGGTTTGTTAAGTAGTTATGGGGGAAGAAGATATTAGATACTCTCCCAGTGAAGATCAAACTTGCCCCAATGAGCTTAACACCCCTAAACAGCAGGAAGCAGTCTAACGATAATGTTGCCTTTTTTCCCGCCCCCTGACTTTATTCAGGGATCTCCTTCCGTTCCCTTCTATCCTTTTTTCTCCCTTATCTAGTCTTAGGGGGTAGAAAGGGTGGAAGAAAGGGGGTGGAGAAGAGTGGAAGACAGAAGAACCCACAAAGATGTGAGAGAGCCACAGTCAGATACCAGAGCAGCTCAGGAGCTTCACTCCCTCCTGGTTGTCTGGGACCTAGCTTCCAATCCTCCCTAGAGACCAGATTGTTACCTTTGCAGAGAAGGACGGTGACCGTATCTACAGTGGTTATCCTCTGCGGTTCCCAGCCCCAGCATTGCCTGGTACTACCCGTACATAGTTCTAAGCAAGAGAAAGCATGATAGACCCATGTTCCCTCTGCTCACTTACTGCTAGCTTAGTCTCACCTTGAAAGCCGTTGGGCGTAGCATCTCCTAGGTTCCCCGAGGAGGGCTCTCAGTATTCCCTGGCTGTCAGGCGATACCTCCTTTTGGCAGGTGTCTTCATGCCCGTTGGCATCGTGCTCCAGCCGTGGATGGGCTCAGCGGCCATGGCTGCCTCCTCTGTATCTGTGGTACTCTCGTCTCTTCAGCTCAAGTGGTAAGTCCTGGGCCTGGGGCACCTGCTGGAGGAGTTTCTGCAGGCTCCACCATGTATGGTCACAGCACGGTGCAGGCACCACTGTGTATGGTCACAGCATGCTGCGGGCTCCACCGTGTATGGTCACAGCACGCTGTGTATGGTCACAGCACGCTGCAGGCTCCACCGTGTATGGTCACAGCACGCTGGGGCACCACAGCATGTTTCCTGCTTCCTGTTCCCCATTATTCATCTGGGAGCAACACAAAAGACCTGCGTGGGGTTTTGTAGTGATTTTTCAGTACCCTGGACAAGTGACTGCCCACTTAGCAGTTGTAAGGGGCTGGGCCTTTTTCAGAGCTACTTACATGAACACATGTAAGTATATGATCCCTGTGCATTACCAATTCTTCTCCTTAGTAAAGATGTGCATGGACTAGGGACAGAGCTCACTAGTGGAGCACTCGTCTAGCATGTGAAGGACCCTGGGTTTAGTCCCTAACACTGCCAAGACAGAAAAACATTGATTTATTTACTCATGCATTCACTTAACAAAAGTGAACAGTAGCCTATTATGTGGGGAGTAGTTATATAGAAAGTTTCTAGACTATAGGTACTTGAACCATGGGAATCTAGTATCCTTCTTTTCTTAAAAACCCATGAAATTTTGTTACTTGTGTTACTGAAAAATAGAGACTTGGCCAGAGGAAAGGGAGCTTATGTCCAAAGTGATTCAAGTATTCCCGGGTTCTTGCCTTTCAGCTATAGAAAGCCTGACCTAGAGAGATATGAGGCCCAGGCCCATGGCCGCATGAAGCCCCTGAGTGCCTCCCAAGTCAGCGTGCACATTGGCATGGATGATCGGCGGAGGGATTCTCCCAGGGCCACAGCGTGGGACCAGGTCAGCTATGTGAGCCAAGTGTCTCTGTCCTCCCTGACGTCAGACAGATTGTCTCGGCATGGTGGTCCAGCAGAGGACGGCGGTGACAAATGGTCCCTGCTCCTGAGTGACAGGGATGAAGAGCAGTGCATCTGAGTGTTCCTAGGGGCAGCCCTGGGCCGGTGGTCTAGCCAGCAGGTGCAGCCTCAACAGGCTGCAGTGGGGTGGGCGAAGCTTACTGTGAGACCCAAGCAAGACCCGAGCATCCTGTTAGCCTTACCAGCAAGTGTGTGGTGTATCTGCAGAGGTTGGGTGGAATTGCTCTGTCAGAAGCTGCTAGGTGGGGCAAAATACACTGTTCTCACTGCTTTCCATGAGGGCAAGGTCACACCCTGCTTGGAGTTTAGTACAGGAGAGGAAGCCAGCACTCGCCACAGAGCCCTGCCTAGTAGATTTGTATATACTGTCTGTGAAGTGAGGAACAGGCTCATCAGGACCACAATCCTAGCTTGGCCCCCCTGGAAAGCTCTACCCAGAGCTTCCCTGTTCCAAGAACTCCCATAAAGGCTGGAGTTAGCCAGCACACATGGCTGTGTCAGTCTAAGGCTACTTCAGACGAGCCTGTTGTTCTCTGCCTGGCGTAGTAGTCCTTGGGACTGGCACTGCCTGCCTTCTATCTTCTGAGGGTAGAATTTGTGTCTTGGGTCCGATGCTCTGGCTCCTGCATATCTGCCTGCCTAAAGGTAGTGCCCTGGTTTGCAGCCCATCCCAAGAGCTATCTGACATCCCTCTACTCTGAGGAGAGAATGCCATTCTGCTTAGAGCCACATCTACAGACTCACAACATGCTGCTCTCAACCAGCTGGAGAGATACCTCAGAACCTGACCGTAGTTCATTTTCTTATGGGGTCCAGGTCCTTGCCTCTCAGGGCACCTTATATGGCCCTGCTGTAGCCTGTGGTGTGTAAAGCACTGTCTCTTGGGAGGTGTGTGCATACGGGGACCCCCTGTCACTTAGTGGGGTCCATTGGAGTTTGTCACAAATGCCTAGCGTGTGTGCCTGGAGAGAGTTGTCCCACCAGAAAAGAGTGAAGTTCTCAACAGAGAGCTGTCTGCTGCTGAGGGGACATCTGAATGAGGGACATCCACAGCCCCCAGTGAGAATGCTTTTGTCATCTATGACTGTCTGTAATCAGAGGACAGGGATGGGGCCAGCTTAACTGAGCGAGTGGCTGAGCCACCCCGGACAGACTGGCACATTAAACAACAACAAAACTCCTTTATTGAATGTCACTTATTGGCCGTGGACGTGTTAGTCCTTGTGTGTGCGTGTGTGTGTGTGTAGGTTACTTACCTCTTTCCCCTCAAAAGCAGCACCGCAGCTGTGAACTATATCTGACAACGAGGAAACAGTGTTGGAGGGCCTCCATGTCCTCCCAGGAGCTCTTAGCCGATATGCAGTTCAGATGGCTCCTGAGGCCTTTCTGTAATTCCGCTGCTGCCTTACATATCAGTTTGCTCCGTGAGAGTACACTGGACGAGCAAACGTGCCAGGAGATGGATTGGTTACATCAACTGAGAATGCAGTTGGTGCACACCGAGGTTACTACTACCCCTCACTTGGAATGGCTGGTTTCGGTTTTGCACATTAGTAGTGCTTGCCGGGCTTTATCTTCTAAAACCCTGAGTATAGGGATCTCAGTTGCACTCTCAGTATTTTCAACCCTCCCACGCCCTGTCCAGCAACCTCTTCCCACTGACGTCATCTGCTCTGTCTAGAGCTCTGTTTTGGAATAAGTCTTGTTTTGGAATAAGATAATCATTTTCTAAAGAATCTAAATGCATTGATTTTTAAACCTTCTGAGAATATGAGCATCATGTTCACATGTAGACATGAAAATATTTATATAATTGTACAAGTGAATAAATAACTTTTTAGATGTCCAAAAAAGTCAGTTTTTTTTTTTTTTTTTAAATGGCCAGAGAATAGTTCCCTCTTCACAACTTTCTATGAAGCACAAGGATGAAGTTGCATCTTTGCATCCAGGAATTGCCTGTGGCTTGCTTGTTCTGTCCGTATGGCGAGCTCATGGGACCGGATTGCTGGGGACTTCTTTGGAGGGACAGAGGATGATAGGATTCTAGCAGTGAGGACACGAGGTGGTAGGAACCCGCTGCCTGAATAACATTAGGACTGCCCCAAGAGGTTGCCCACAAGCTCTGACTGCTTGGAAACTCACTGCTTGGCCTCTAGCACACCCTAGAGGACTTTATAATCAGGGCATGAAGTTTCCATGCACCATTGTACATGGAAAGGAATGTTGTTGCTCACTGCGGGGAGGATTTAGCAAGTGTCCCTGAGAGGTTTTTCAGGCACCAGGCTGCCTCTGAGCATCTTCCCACTCCAGGCAAACTGAAGAATTAAGATGGAATTACCCCTATAATAAATGACGGATAATTCTAATTTTTAGTGCCATCTGGAAATTGGGCATGTTAAAAACATGTCTAAACTATTGAGCTAATTTAATAAAGAACTTGGGTTAATAAAGGCGACCTTCACTCAAAAGATCACTCGATTAAAGGATCTGGGGAGACTAGGGGCTTTAAAAACCCACATAGGGGGCTAGAGTAGTAGGCTCAATCCTCTGTACCAATAAAATAAAATAGGATTCCCTAAGACAAATTCTGTAATGTACATAAAGTTCCTGAGCTATAAAAGGTTTATTTGCATACACCCATGATTCCACCTTTCCTTGGAGCACATACAGAGGAATGCAGTAAGTGGCCTACTGGTCCTTTTTCCTTTTTCAGGTGTGTGTATAAACTGGTTTGGGACTGGTAGAGAAGGAACTGCTCTGCATAATTTTCACACTTGCTTGGGCAAGGCCAGAAACACCATCGTTTGGGGTCACTGCATGGAGAGAGATGTCTACTGTCTGCCCTTGTTCTTCATATAAAGACACTGACCAGAGCTGAGATTACAGAATAGAATGTAAGAAGGTTACATAATACTGAGAAGTCCCAGAGTTGCTTTTTTTTTCTATTCAAAAAGATGAATAAAAATGTAAAAGCATCCATTCAAACACTGAGATGAAATTTAACATTTTTTCTTTGAGACAGAAATGGCTATTATATTACCTCAGCGTAAGTAAAATGGACCAAGAGGGTATAACTTGGTAGAGCTCTTGACTAACAAGTGCAAAATCCCTGGTTTGAGCCCAGTGCCAATAAAACCCTTTAACTATTTGTCTTACAGTTTTATTGCTGTAAACAGACACCATGACCAAGGCAAGACTTATAAAGGACAACATTTAATTGGGACTGGCTTACTAGTTCAGAGGTTCTGTCCATTATCATCAAGGCAGGAGCATGGCAGCATCCAGGCAGGCATGGTGCAGGAGGAGCTGAGAGTTCTACATCTTCATCTGAAGGCTGCTAGCAGAATACTGGCTTCCAGGCAGCTAGGATGAGGATCTTAAAGCTCACACCCACAGTGACACACCTAATCCAACAGGGTCACACCTCCTAATAGTGCCACTCCCTGGGCCAAGTATATACAAACCATAACATTCCACTCCCCGGCCCGCATAGGCTTGATCAAACACTTGAGTCTATGGGGGCCATTTCTAGCCATAGCATAATAAAAAAGTACGTTTAGTCCAACTTCCAAAGTCTCCATAGTCTATAGCAGTATCAACAATATTAAAAGTCCAAAGTTTTATATCAAAATATTAACAATCAAAAGTCTCTTCTGGAGCTAGGGGAAGGGCTGAAGAAGCTGAAGAGGACTGCAATCCCATAGAAGGACAGTATCAACTAACCGGACCACTCAAAGCTCCCAGAGACTAAACTACCAACCAAAGAATACACGTGGAAGGGTCCACGGCTCCAGGTCCATATGTAGCAGATCAGAACTCCCAGAGACTAAACTACCAACCAAAGAGTACACATGGAAGGGTCCACGGCTCCAGGTCCATATGTAGCAGTGGATGCCATTTTCTGACATCAGTGGGAGGGGAGGCCCTTGGTCCTGTGGAGGCTTGATGCTAGCAAAGGGGGATGCTAGAGCAGTGAGGCGGGAGTGGGTGGAGGACAACCCTCATAGAGGCAATTGGAGAGGGGAGAAAGGAGAGGGGAGATGGAATTGGGGGGTTGTGGAGGGGTAACCTGGAAAATTTTGAAATGTAAATGAATAAAATGATTAACTAAAAAAAAAAAGTCTCTTCTGACATTCACCCAGTCACTTAAACATAACCTGGGAAGTAAGACAGGAAACCTGCTGGGCAAATTTCAAAGTCTGCATCTCCATGTTTGATGTCAAAGCTGTCCTCACATCTTCAACTCCTTTTTCATCTTTGTTGACTGAAACAAACTTCTTTCTCCTGGGCTGGTCCCAATCCCTGTTAGCAGCTTTCCTCCGCAGATATCTCACGGCTCTGGCATCTCGAACATCTTGGGGCCTCCAGGGTAACTTCAAAGTTAAAGCTTCTTATTTTAGTGTCTGGGATCCACACATGATCTTCTGAGTTCCTCCAAAGGACTGGAATCACTTCTCCAGCTCTGCCCTCTGTAGCACTCTAAGCTCAGGTCCATTGCTGCTGCTGTTCTTGGCGATCATTCCATGGTACTGGCATCTCCAGTACACTGGGGTCTTCTGCTGCAACTAGGCTTCACCAATAGCCTCTCACAGGCTCTCTTCATGGTGCCAAGCCTCAAATCCTTTGTATGACCCCTTCAGTCCTGGGGCGTCAGTGCAACTGAAGCTGTATTGTCACCAATGACCTTCCATGGCCTCTCTCAGAGCCAAGCCTGAGCTGCTCTTCATGATCCATCCATACCTTCAGAAGCAGTACCACCTGGGTTGACTATTACACATTACCAAATACAGCTGCAGCACGAGGTTCAACTTTAGCTATCTCTGGAACACAGCTTGTTTGTGCTCTCAGAAAACACTTCCTAGAAGTGTTTCACTTCAGCGGTCTCTACTTACTCATGGCTAATTTCTTAGCTCCATCTAACCAGCATCAATTGTTGCAGGAGTTCTTGACTCTAAAGCCAGAGCCAAATGGATGAAATTGCTGAGTTCTGCTGCTTGCTGGGGCTGGGAACATGCCTGCCCCCACCTTGTTCAACTTTATCAATACTGTGATTAAAGGTGTGTACCACCACACTTAAGGTTTTCTTTACCTAGTGAAAGACCCTCTGAAGGGACCCTCACTCAAGTCCCAGTGAAACACGAGAGGCCGCCTTGATGCAAAATGCACGAGGTTTTTTTATTTGGAGCGCTCCGGGCGGACCCCCAATCTCACGCAGGAGACAAGGAATCACCTGGAGGCTGAGGGGTTAGGGGTTTATATAGGAAAAAAGGTTTGAGGGAACAAAGGAGTCAGGGTGGCTATACATGATTGGTTATTTTAAATGTAGTTCGTGCAGATTAGAGTTGAGAATTCCTGAAAAGGGGAGAGAAAAAAGGAGTGCTATTCAAGGTTCCTAATGACCTTTAGCTAACACCTAAGAAAACCAAATGGCCCATGGTTCATCATTCAATGTCCGCAGGAACATGTCCTAGGCACCTGGGCTCTGGACGAGTCCCTATCTTGGTGTTTTATGTCTTCCTGACCTGGGCACTAGACACGTCCTTGCATTATTGCCCTATCTCTGTGTTTTATGTCCCCCTGACCTGGGCTACGGGGCATCTCCTTGCATTTTTTCCCCTATCTTCATGGTTTTATGTCTCCCTGACCTTTCAGTCCCCTAACAGCTTGTTAGTCTCCATTTTGATCTGTTTTCACAGGCCTGGCCCCTGCGGTTTTTGGTAATCCTTCCCTTTGCTAACACCGGTTTCAAATTTAACTCTTTCAATCCCAGGCTTTTGTTTTCACTAGAACTTGCTCTGTCCCGGGCTGGCTTTGAACTCAGAGATCTGTCTGGCGTGTACCACCATGCCTAGATCTAAATTTAGCTGGGTAGGATCTTGCCCCAAAGTCCTATTCCCCTAATCTCCTATCTCCTAGAATGTAGATTCAGCTCCTGGTGCCCCTTTAATATTTAAACCATATTTTTACATTTTTCCTTTCTAAGCTTACTATGCTTGTTCAAAAAGCTCTTCATGAGACTTAACCAGAGAACAAAGTCACTGTTGGGTGTTTCTGAGACATCCTTGTCAACGCAATTAATCTGAGTCTCTTCACCATAGCCTCAGGCAGACTCTTCAGACAAGGGCAAAAATTAGCCACATTCTTCACTAGAATACCACAAAACAGTCTCCACTGAAATCTCTTGGGCCAGGTCCAAACAATTCAAATTACTCCCAGTAACAAAATTTTCCATATTCCTACTAGGAGTGCCCATTAAGCCCCACTTAAAGGATTCCACTGCTTTCCACATCCAAAGTCCCCAAATCCACATTCTTCCAAACAAAACCATAGTCTGAACTATCATAGCAATATCCCAATCCCTGATACCAACTTCTGTCGTAGTTAGAGTTTTATTACTGTGACCAGATACCATGACCAAGGCAAGTCTTATAAAGGACAACATTTAAATGGGGCTGTCTTCATCTGAAGGCTGCTAACAGAATACTGACTTCTAGGCAGCTAGGATGAGGGTCTTTTTTTTTTTTTTTTTCCTGTTTTTTCCAGACAAGGTTTCTCTGTATAGCCCTGGCAGTCCTGGAACTTACTCTGTAGACCAGGCTAGCCTCGAACTGAGAATCTGCCTGCCCCTGCCTCCCAAGTGCTGGGATTAAAAGCAGACCCACCACTGCCCTAAAGCTGCCCCCACCACCTACTCCAACAAAGCCATACCTACTCCAACAGGGTCACACTTAATAGTGCCACTCCCTGGGCCTAGCATATACAAATCATAACACTGTTATAGCAAAAATTCTAAGTGTAGAAATAGAGAGAGTTGGTGTGGAGAGCTGCTCCATAACCCACCCTGTCTTCAGGAGGGAAGCCCAGGAACAGGGTTTTGTAGATGAATATCCTTTGTCCTTGTGCGTGGATGCATCCAGATATAGATGTGGTAGAGTCTCCATGCTTCCTGTGCTCCAGCCTTGACCAGCTGCAACCACTGAACACAGAGATGACCCCAGGAACGACTAGTTGTGACATGCTATAGTCCCTGTAGATGAATATCCTTTGTCCTTGTGCGTGGATGCATCCAGATATAGATGTGGTAGAATCTCCATGCTTCCTGTGCTCCAGCCTTGACCAGCTGCAACCACTGAACACAGAGATAACACAGTGGCCCCAGGAAGGACTAGCTGTGACATGCTATAGTCCCTGTCTCTCACAATGCTCATAAGAGCTATATGCATACTTCCCATTTGTATTGCCAGGGAACCAAGTGACACCATTGTTGAACTAGCTGCCAGGGAGACATCTGGGGTCACTCACACTGTCACTGAGGCCTCAGAGCTCACAATCCACTCTGTTCCAGGTGGACAGCTCTCTCCTAAGGCAAAGTTGAGCCCTCCAGTTCAGTTAGAGAGGTGTCTACTGTCCTTTGGCAAGCTGGTGCAATTTAGCTTGAGAGCCACCAGATGTCTCTCTGACCAAACAATATCCCTGTCACAGTCAGAACCCAAGTTCTCATCGTTATTTGGCCCTCAGGTTTTTGGGGAGAGAATTCTCTGACAGCAAAAATAAATCCACCATATGGCTCAGCTCTACACCCTTTGGCAGATGCCCAAAGGAGTCCACATCCTCCTCCACAGGTACTTGTTTAGCCATGTTCATTGCTGCTCTATTCATAGTATCTGGAAAGTGGAACCAATCTAAAGGTCCTTCAACTGCCCAGTAGATAATGAAAATGCACACACACACACACACACACACACACACACACACACACACATGCAATTACATTATACTCTCAAAAAATAAAAGAAACAAATTTAAAGAAGAGAGAAAAAAACCAACAAAATTGGGGCTGGCCAGATGGCTCAGTGGGTAAGAGCACTGACTGCTCTTCCAAAGGTCCTGAGTTCGGATCCCAGCAACCACAGGGTGGCTCACAACCACCCGTAATGAGATCAGATGCCCTCTTCTGGTGAGTCTGAAGGCAGCTGCAGTAAATTACGTGGGAACAAGTGGGCCGGAGCGAGCAGGCCTGAGCGAGCGGGATCGGCAGAGGTCCTGAGATCAATAGCAGCCACACACATGATGGATCACGGACATCTGTAGAGCTACAGTGTACTCATACACATTAAATAAAATAAATCTTTAAAAAAAAAAACAAAAAACAAAACAAAACAAAAAACCAAAATTAGGTCCTAAAGAGATGGCCCAGTTATGAGGAGCCCTTACTGCTCTTGCAGAGGGCCTGGTTAGGCTCCCAGAACCCATCCACATGGTGGCTCAGAACCATCTGTAGCTTCAGTAAGGATCAGATGCTGTCTTCCGGTGTCTGAGGGCACCAGACACACACAGTGAACATGTGTGCGCGTACCTGTGTGTATTATGTATGTGACACTTGTGTTCAAAACACAGTCCATAATTACTTCTGCATGATTTTTCTTCTCACTATAATATTTTAATTTTTCTTTTGGGATGTTGTCTTAGTTTGAGTTTTACTGTTGTGAAGAGACACCAGGACCAAGGCAATTCTTATAAAAGATAACATTTAATTGGGGCTGACTTACTGTTCAGAGGTTCAGTCCATTATCATCAAGGCAGGAAGCATGGCAGTGTCCAGGCAGACATGGTGTTGGAGGAGTTGAGAGTTCTACATCTTCATCTGAAGGCAGCCAGGAGAAGACTGTCCATAGCCAGCCAGAAGAAGGGTTTCAAAGCACATCCCCAAAGTGACCACTTCCTCCAAGAAGGCCACACCTCCTAATAGTGCCACCCCCTGAGCCAAGCATATTTAAACCACCACATTCCACTCCCTGGCCCCCCATAGGCTTATTCAAACACATGAGTCTATGGGAGCCATATCTAGGCATAGCATAATGCAAAATAAAAGTCTCATAGTCTATAAGTCTCAACAATGATAGAAGTCCAAAGTTCAAAGTCTCTTCTGAGATATATGTAATCTCTTTTATTTATTTATTTTATTTATTTTATGTGTATGGGTACATTGTAGCTGTACAGATGGCTGTGAGCCATCATGTGTGTAGCTGCTGGGAATTGAACTCAGGACCTCTGCTGGCCCTGCTCACTCTGGCGTAATACACTGTAGCTATCTTCAGATGCACCAGAAGAGGGCGTTAGATCTCATTACAAGTGGTTGTGAGCCTCCATGTGCTTGCTCTTACCCACTGAACCATCTTGCCAGCCCGTAATCTCTTAAATGTAATCTCTTATAAAATAAAAATAAAAAAGCAGATCACATACCTCCAACAAATGACATCCTGGACAAAAGCAAGACAAAAAAAAAAAAAAAAACAGCTAGGCAAACTCCAAATTCTGCATCTCCGTGTCTGGTGTCCAACTCCTTTCAGCTTTCCTGACTATAACACAATTCTTTCTCTTGGGCTAGTTCTATTCTCTGTAAGCAGCTTTCTTTGGCAGGTATCCCATGGCTGGCATCTTTAACATCTTGGGGCCTCTGAGGCAACTTCAACTTTACAGCTTCTTGTTCCAATGTCTGTGATCCACGCATGATCTGGGCTTCACAAAAGGGCTTGGGTCATTTCCCCAGCTCTGCTCTCTGTAGCCCTCTAGGTTCAGGTTGACTTTACTTCTCTGCTGCTGCTGTTTTTGATCATCTCATGGAACTGGCATCTCCAATACACCGTGATCTTCTATTGCAACTAGGCTTCACCAATAGCCTCTTATAGGCTCTCTTCATAGTGCCAAGCCTCAACTACTTTGCATGAGCTGTTCAGTCCTGGGCCGTCAACTGCATCTGAGATGCCAAAGCTTTTAAATTCAGAGTCCCTTTTAGAGAAGTTGCCCTAAGTTTGAACTCAGGTAGACTAACTGGCTGGTATCTAGCATTAGTTTCCAAGTTGTCCCCCAACAAAACCTGAGCTTAGCTCTAGTCTCTAGGCTAATTCCCAACAAGAGCAGAGTTTCTGGGCTACACCCACAACAAGACCAGTGTCTCCAGGTTATTCCCCCAACAAACCTACACCCCAAGTTACAAGCCCATCCCTGGCCTAATGACCACCAATGCAGAGGGGAGCGGTGTTGTAAACTTGGCTCAACCCAGAGAACACAGATTGACAATAGATTGTTGCAATAACGTGAGGTTTATTGATCCAAGTATGTGGGGTTGCCCACTCTCACAGGACAACCCCAGCATACTGGTTCAGTAAAAACCTCATACAAATTGCAGCGATCTCCATCCCTGATTCTTCAGTGTGGCATCCACGCCGAATTTAACAGTCTCAAAGCCCATCCTCACAGTGACATACCTGCTCCAACGAGACCACACCTCCTCCAAATAGTGACACTCCCTGGGCCAAGCATGTTCAAAGCACCCCAGATGTCATTATGTGAAGGTGGAAGTCCCGGATTAGGTCCTGCTCTCTCCTCCCGTCCCCTCCCCCTCTACTCCCCCTCCACTCCCCTGCCTCTCCCTCGAGTATGTTTCCCCACTACATTTCCTTCCACTTTTTGCCTTTCTTTACATACCCTCTTTACCTACCATGTTTTTGTTATTTTTCTCTTACCTCTACCCTGCCCTCCCCTTCCCCACCCCAGTTCAACCCTTTCTGTTTCATTATTTCCCATTAATCCTTCATACCACTGCATTTTATCTCCCAGTCTTTGAAATACCATCCCCACTTCCCCTAAGTCCATGACTTCTAAGAGTATTCAGAATGAAACACACATGCTCAAGATTCAAAGCTAACATCCACACACAAGAGAAAACATGTAGTGTTTGTTTTTATGAGTCTGGTTACCTCCCTCAGAATGATTATGTCTAGCTCCGCCTGTTTATCTGCTTATTTCCTAATTTTGTCTTTTTAAATAGCTGAAAAATATTCCATTGTGTGTGTATGTATTAGTCAGGGTTCTCTAGAGTCACAGAATTTATGGTAGTCTCTGTGTAGTAAAGGAATTTATTGATGACTTACAGTCTGTAGTCCAACTCCCAATAATGGTCAGTAGCAGCTGTGAATGGAAGTCCAAGGATCCAGCAGTTACTCAGTCCCACAAGGCAAGAAGGCGAAGCAGAGCAAGCCTTCCTTCTTCCAATGTCCTTACATAGGTCTCCAGCAAAAGGTGTGGCCCAGATTAAAGGTGTGTGCCACCACACCTTTAATCCCAGATGACCTTGAACTCATAGATCTTCCTATCTTAATCTTCTGGGATTCATAGCCACTATGCCTCAAGATCTCCAAGCCAAGATACAGGTCGGAAACTTGTATCTCTCAGCCTCCAGATTAGGGCCACAGGTGAGCCTTCTAATTCTGGATTGTAGTTAATTTCAGATAGTCAAGTTGACAACCAGGAATAGCAACTACAGTGTATATCATTTTTATAACTTAGTCATCTGCTGAGAGGCATCTAGGCTGTTTCTACTTTCTGACCATTGTAAATAGAGCAGTAGTGAACAAAGATGAGCAGGTAACCCTAGAGTAGAATATAGGACCCTTTGAGTATGGTGTCAGGAGTTTTATAGATAGATCTCATAGTTTATAGGCCTTTTCCTAACTTTTTAAGTTAGAAACTTCCACACTGATTTCTGTAGTGGCTTTCCCAGTTTGCAATCCCACCAGCAGTAAGTCCAAAGTTGGTCTCAAAAGTGTCAATGCTGGTGATAATTTCCTAAACAGAAGGGCTCTGGCTGGCTAAACAGAAGAACTGTTGTTGGATGACCAGAAACTTAAACTCAGCATTCCACAGGAATCTCATAAGGCAGCTGTCTGTTTATCAGGAAAACCACTACATCCCTTATCTGCCCTCAGAGCTCAACTACCTCTGGCAAGAGCATCTCATTCCTGATTCCTCTTAACAGGTTGCATTAACTGAAAGACCCTCCTCTTGTATCATATCAAATCAGCTTGCTTTCCCAGCATGCTGCTGGCCATTATTCCTGGAGCCCGCTTGTTTCTCCAATAAACTTTTCTTTCTGTCCACGAAGTGGCCCCAATTGGGCAGTTTCTCTGTGTCCTCATGGATACTTGCTTGTGATTCAGATTCATGGTGCTCTCAAGTATGAAGTGGTCGTCCCAGACTACCAGTAGCTGTCAAAGTAGGAATTTCCTTTTGGAAAAGCCAATCTAGCATGGTTTTTAAATAGTTTGTTCCCACTAGAAATTAGATTAAGTGGCTTCCTATAGATGGTATAACTAAAGGCTCCTGGACACCTTAGGAGAGCGGAGCCCAGGTGTCTTCCTTTTGATTCATTATTGATCCCCCAGTGGCCAGAACGGCTAGGACTTTCCTGTGGCAGCTGGAACATCATTTTTCTAATAGCTCTTTTGCTTGCAGTACACACATTGATCTTACTCTAGAGCAGACTGTTTTATTTTCACCTATTTTTCTCATCTAGGTTCACCTTTTCTCTAGATGAGGTCATCCTTTGGTCTAATTCTGAAGGCAACAGCCACGATTTTAGCTTGTCTTTGTGCTGCCCCATCTATAGTCTGAGCTGTCTGCTTTTATTTTTATCTCAATTACGAAAACCTTTTTGGCACTTCTAGAAGCTGCAAAGTGTTTGTGCCCTGTGAAACTCTCAAGTCTTTGGAGCTTTTTGCCCTGGATCCCAGAAAAGATTGGCTAACAAAAGCCAAATATAGAGTCCAGTTGTTCTCATGGCTACAGTGTCAAAAGGAATGAGGGTTTTTAAAAGCTTCCCATTAAGCATTCAAGGAAGGCCCAGTGGGCGTATTAGGATCCCACTTGGGGTGGGTGCTAAGGGAAAACCTCAAAGTCATTTTTCTATTCCCTGTAGGCAGCTGTGGCCAAGAAAATCCCAAAACATTTCACTGCTCAAATGTGAACAGTCAAAAGCAGTTGCTGGCAGTCATTCCAAGTACCTTTGTGGATTTGTAGAATAGCCTTGACGAGAGAGGTGAAGGCCTGGAGTTTCTTAGAGATTGGGGTACTTGGAGTCTTTCCATTTTATAGATCATAATCATGCCATAGAAGATCACTCGTGGGGTTGGTGAGATGGCTCAGCAGTTAAGAGCACTGACTGCTCTTCTGAAGGTCCTGAGTTCAAATCCCAGCAACTACATGGTGGCTCACAATCATCCATAATGAAATCTGGATGTCCTCTTCTGGTGTGTCTAAAGACAGCTACAGTGTACTTACATATAATAAATAAATAAATAATTTTTTTTTTAAAAAGATCACTTGTAAGCTAGGGACAAGCATTCTTGTTGGTCTACACCAGGGGGTGGAAAGGAGAGCAGGGGGCAGGAATTGACTGAACTTGGACTCACAACAGAGACTGTAAGCCACGGGGAATGGTAGAGATGAGGGAGGATGATGTGAGAAGGGGTGAGGGGGGCCTTTCTCCTCATCCTTACTATGAGGGTAGAGTAATGGCATGGGGTAGAGGACAAAAAATGAGCGGAGAAGTTGTTTGTGGGATGATGACTCAGAGTGAAAATCTTCAATGCAAGGAAGGGGTTGCATTAGGGCTAACCATTGACCAGTGTAGGGGATGGTTTGGGTATCAGGGCTTCCTGTAACCACAAGACAGGCAGGTCTAGTGATGTGTGGTCTAAGGACCACTGGGTCTAGCCTATGCCATAAGGTGGCCAATTTATGGAGCTTTCTCTCGATGACATTGACTTGTAGTCATCACCAAATCCCAAAGAGAAACTTTTTTTTTTTTTCTTTTTTTTTTTTTGGTTTTTCGAGACAGGGTTTCTCTGTAGCCCTGGCTGTCCTGGAACTCACTCTGTAGACCAGGCTGGCCTCGAACTCAGAAATCCACCTGCCTCTGCCTCCCAAGTGCTGGGATTAAAGGCATGCGCCACCACTGCCCGGCGAGAAACTTTTTTAAACATACATTGGAGAGGAGTCAGTTTAAAGTAGCTGAGTGTCTGCCATACCCCCGCCCATGTCTGAGCTGGAATTAAACTGCACAGTGAACAGAACAAAAATGGAAAGGAGGTGGTGCCAGGAGAATTCCAGTGTGGTGAGTCTGCAGGAATGAGAAGGAAACCAAGGAGACAAGGAATTAGAAGAGACAGGGGAGGGAACCAGGAGGAAGTAGAAAGTAGTTTACCATATGGCTAATAGAACCATAAAAAAAAAAAAAAAAAAAAAAAAAAAAAAAAAAAAAAAAAAAAAAGGTTGGCTCTACTAGCATAGGTGACCAGAGCAGAACAACCCCTCCAGAGGAAGAAGAAAGAGTGTCCAGGTTGGCTTCCAGTTGCCATTAACCAAAGTGAGCTCTGAGAGATGGCTGGCTCTCTCGTCTCCAAGGAGGTTCAGGGGGAAAAGTAGAGAGACACAGAGCAATAGCTAAAACAGAAATGGTAAGTTGTACTGTTCAATCAGCCATCTAGTTATCCACAGAAATAGATATAAAGATTTCTGACCGGAACTTCCTAAGGCTACTACAATCTTGACTTTTAGAGGAAGGTGCCAGAGAGAAATCTTCATCAGGATTTATTAGACCAGACCAGAGATCTAGTCTATATATCAGAACCTACCTCTTGGGAGGTCAACAAACACAGTGACCATCTTAGAACTGGTCTCCAGTCCTGGAATGATAGGCATAGGGCCCTGGAATGTTTTAGGAGGTACCTCCCTTGTAACAGCTCACCAATGGAGAGAGCTAAAGTGCAGGTTAGCACTGAATGACCATCTCACTAGGGCCTCCAGATGTCTTACATCTTACAAACACAGGAGAATGCCCTTTAATGAGAGTCATATTAAGACACCTTTATTTTCTAGTAATTTAGAGCAGGCTCATGACAAAAAGACCCTTGACCCTGAAGAGAGAGGGGCAGGGCATAAAGCCCCAAACCACAATTACGACATAGACAGACGTTTCAGCAGATATTAACAAAGACGTTAATATCTCTGGTTTAGTAAAACAATGGACTTCTGGAGCTTCAGGGTGGCTGGACTAGAACAGTCTGCTCAGCAGAATGTAGTTAGCAGGGCTAGGGAGCAGTTTAGTGAAACACACGAAATATGCTAAGCTAAAGGAAGATGGGATTGCCTTGGTCAGTTCACTATCTTCCTGAGTTTGAGGGGCTCAGACTAACTCAGAGCTTTATTACAAGAAAATGGAATATCTGAATTGGGAATGTAAAAGAATTGAAGACAAGGGAAAAAAAGTCATGATGTCTTTATACACTTTCATTTCAGGAATCAGGGGTAGAGATATTCCCACTGACTCATTTAGAAAGACATTGGTAGGGGGATAGGATGGGGATTTGCAGAGAGGAGACTGGGAAGGGGAACAACATTTGAAATGTAAATGAATAAAATAACAAAAAAAATTTGATTTCAAGAAAAATTAAAATAAAATAAATAAATAAAAAGTCATTGGTAACATGGCTGAAGAGAAGTCACTTGCTACTTAAGAGTCCTTGCTACTATTCCAGAGTTCTAGAGTTCCATTCCCAGAGGTCTAGAGTTTCAAAACCCATATTGGATAGCCCACAACTGCCTACAACTGCAGCTCCAGGGGATCCAAGCACTGACCAAACAGGTTATGGAGACCTGCAACCTTTCATGTCCTAGATTACACTTTTCACTTTCCTGATCCCTTGGGCCTTCTTAGGAACGGACAGGTGCAAGGATTCCTTCATTGTCTCTGTGAGGAAGCCACATCTTGGTTATCTGCTTCTCCTCAAATCCCATCCACCCCTCAGCAAACAGATAACGATCTGCCTCTCAATGACTAAGATGTGGTTTCTCTCTATCCCAATCCCACTGCTGCTTCACCCCAATCTATCACCTTTCCTGGGACTCTGCTGTGGCCACATGGTCAGTCTCACCATTTCCCCACTGCCCTCTCCTATGCTCATTCATATTACAGAAATACGCCGCCAAATTTAAAGGCGCACAATTAGCCAAGGGACCTTATTAAACAGGACCCCAATTCAATAGATTGGATCAAGGCCTATGATTCTATATCTATGAGGAGCTTTCAGGTGAGGTTCATGTCATTTCTCTATGAGGTCTATGTGAGCAATCAGATGCTGTTTCTAAGACTGAAGCTTGAACTGGAAATGTAACAGTGGTGGTGAATTCTTCTAGCATATGTGAGGCATTGGATTTGGTCTCTAGCACCAGATAATACCTTACGTTTATATATAAATACATCCTCCCTTCCCTGGCCACCCCTCAGTAGCTCTCTGTTGCACACACTGCTCTTGGATCATCCTACCAGAACTTCTTATAACTTCTTAGTCTGTGCCTCCCCCAAGCCCCCCATTTAACCAAGCACTTGCCGTTTCTCAAAGCTCTCTGCTTTCCCATTCTCTATACCTGGAACGCTTCCTATGTCTTAGCCTCCAGATCATCCCTATTCTATCGGGAAGATTCTCCAAGCCATCTTCCCCTTTCTACAAGTTCCCACTCATGCTTTCAAATAGCTTAAGACAAAGGCAAGGAATCGCTCCAAGAGTCTGTCTCCCCCAGCCTTCACTGTGTACAGAGGCACTGGCTCGTCGACTCACCCATTTTCTTACCTAGATCTGGAAGAGCAGAATCTGAGATAGTGAAATGTTACATCTGTGCTCTGGGTAAAAGAAAATCAGTGAGACCCACACCCTCTCTGGGTAGCTTCTCCAGGCACTCGTCAAATGACAGCTGTTGCTGCCAGTAGTCTCTGTGGGAAAGTGAGAAGAGGGCCAATTCTACTCAGTGTGTCCTTCGAATTCCTGCTTCAAACTACTTTGTGTTTTATGTTCCGTTTCCCTTCTTTGCATCCTAGGAGTGAGAACCACAACCTCACAAATGCTAACGCTTTACTGCTGAGCTGCACTTCCTATCCCATACCTTTCACTTCGTGTTAATTACTCTCTGGTTGGTTCCCCTTTGGTAGAATCTGGGGTCTTTTGGATCTTTATCTTTTGCTGCTCTGGGTGTTCCTGCCACTCCATATACCGCACTCAGACTAGATGTTCTTGGGTATGAGCCTCAGTGATCGCTTTTGAAATCTGAGTGTCTAAACCATCATCTTGTTCTCTTTACATGCCAGCCAGTTCTTCATTACTACACACAATACCCAAGGTAATAACCCTCCAGATTGGAAAGTTTATTCGGCGGGCCTACAGCTTGGGAGGTCTTGATCCATGGCTGCTTGGTCTGTTGCTTTCATGCCTGTGTTAAATATTGTTCCCTTCAAGGACAAAGTCCCAGTGACTAGACTCCCTTACTAGATTCATTACCTCTTATGGTAGGTGACCTCTAAAGAGACCTACCATGCACCAGGTTGTATTAGAGAAGGAGCTGGACCCCAGGGCAGAATAGATTTGTTCTTTTCCTGGCCACATACAATCAGTTTGCCTTTCTCCGTCTCTGTTCTCTCACTAATGAATGTTGCAATTTCTTTGTCAACCCAGAGTAATGGGAAAGCTTATACAAGTCAGCAGGATGGGGCTAAAGAGCTGACAACTCAGAGTCACATACAGTGAAACATGAGTGCAAGGATACAGATACAAGATTGTCACACTCATGGATCATCTCATCTCTCCAGTCTACTTTTGTCTCCACTCTTAGAAAAGGTTAGTGCTCTTTGAGAGTATTCTTGAGCCTTGGCCACTGTCAAAGCCTTTTTCTCCTACTTCTAGGAGTTTGGAAGCCTCCCAGACTAGCCAAAGTAAAGAAGAGGTTACCCCCACAAGGCAACAGAGGCAGGAGGTCTCAGTTCCTCTCTGTCCCTCTATGTCTCCATCTGACATTATCCAAGTCTCTTTTATGCAACTTTACAGATCCCAACACAGGCAAAGGACAATGGGAACTCTCTGGAGCCAGCCCCAGTGGCTAGTGATAATCTGGAAGTTTGAGTACAAGAATCACAGAATCAGATGACATGGCAGGAAGAATGAAGCCAACCTTCCTTGAAGAACTGCTTTGTCGGGGCTGTCGAGATGGCTCAGTGGGTAAGAGCACTGACTGCTCTTCCGAAGGTCCTGAGTTCGGATCCCAGCAACCACATGGTGGCTCACAACCACCCGCAATGAGATCGGACGCCCACGTCTGGTGCTGTCTGAAGACAGCTACTCCGGAGCGGTATCGAGCTGGGCAGGAACAAGCAGAGGTCCTGAGTTCAATTCCCAGCAGCCACATGATGGCTCACGGCCATCTGTGCAGCTACAGTGTACTCATACACATACAATAAATAAATAAATCTTAAAAAAAAAAAAAGAGCTGCTTTGTCAAACCTCTCTTCAGGGCTTTATTATCTCTTTCATGGCAAAGAGACAAATTAGTGTTTATTTCTTCTAGTACATGGGGTCACCCTGGACTTCAATCCCAACCAGTGATGTCTGCACCCCATGGGCCTCTGTGTCCAGCGTTCACTAAGCACGGCCTCGGGGGAAGGGTGCTGACTGTGGCTCTTCGTTGGCATTGTAGGGACCATTCTGGGGCCTCTGCGCCCCGAGGAGATGGAAGCCACCACCTTCCACCCAGAGGGCATTCTCTTCCTCCCAGAGGGCATTCTCTTCCTCCCAGAGGGACTTCTTATCCTCCCACAGGGCCTTTTCTTCCGCCAGCAGGGCTCTTTCCTCTACCCACAAGGCTTTTTCCTCCTCCCACAGGGCCTTGTCCTCCTGAAGAAGATTCCGGTCTCTATCCCATAAAGCGTTGTCCTCTCTCCAGAACGCCTTGTCCTCTTTCCAGAAGGTTCTGTATTTTTTCCAGAAAGTTTTCTCTTCTTCCCGGAAAGATTTTTCCATTTCCCAGAAGTTTTTTTCTTCCTTCCAGAAGATCCTCTCTTCTTCCCAGAAAGGTCTCTCTTCTTCCCAAAAACCCAGGATCTGGCACCGGAAAGCCTGCATCTTGCCTCGGAACTCCCAGATCTCTTCCCGGAAGTCTTCTATTTTCTCATGGAAATTTTTCATCTCCTCTCGAAAAGCCTTTTCCTCCTGTAGCTTGTGTATTAATCTCTTCTGACGAATACTGGGCGAGGGCAGCACCAGTGACCGGAGGCAGGCCAGTCCCATCCACTTGCTCACCTTGAAGGGAAACATCTCCCAATCAGCTGGAATGGTGGATGGCTGTGTTGGAGGTCAGGGCTGTTGGACACGTCCAGGTCAGTTGGCCAAACCCTGTAAGTACATCAGAAAGAACACATCCATGAGCAACATTCGCCAGAAAACAATGCTTGGAAGCATGCTGTCTGATATGAGAGAAGTTAATCATGGCTCTCTTGGTCGTATTGGTGAGAGAGAATCTGTAGTACAGAAGAATGCAGGGTGGCCATGGCTTTGAGCTGGTTGATACATTCAAGGTCTAGTGTTTCAAAAACAGTCTCACCCAACAAAGACAGTGGTGCTAAACTAGGAATAAAAGAACACAAGGGTGATGTGATCATTTAAGGGGAGGCTTGCAGGGCATTTACTTTCCTCTTAATAAGTTGCCACAGTCTCTAGAGGGTTTGCTTTTTCCAAAACCACTCAAGATTCATCTAAATTCTATCTAGGGAGATCATGTTCATTCTTGTTTGTTGGCTCCCATGTGAAAGTTGTTTTTATAAGATACCTGGACAATTGGATGGGAAACTTCACTAATGGAGGGAGCGAAATTGTTTTAGCAAAAAAGCATATTTGATAAAAAGAGGTTTAATGAGAAAAAGTGCCAAATATTGGCAGGGGCTGTGGAAACTGAACACCACTCACATGATATTTTTACTTAGTTATGACACCAGTGAGCCAGCAATTCCACTTCCAGATGCCAACTGCAGGAAACTTCTAATTTATGATGAGGGCACAGACAAAGCATATTCAAGTAGTTTGTCCACACTTGTCAGTCTGGAAATAGCCCAATTCATAGCAGGCAGAAACAATAAAACATGGTGGTGATGCGCAGCAGAAGTGCAAACAGCAACATAAACGAAACCTGTGAGTATTGTGACGAAAGAATCAAGGAATTTCAAAGAACAAAGATCCCAGACAAGCAAAAACACCACTGTCCAGGGAAACATATTTTAGTTTTAGCCCAATGAATAAAAGCAACTAAGGGAGCTTTGTAGTCAGGATAGTGGTTGGGGAGGGGGAACAATTCAGGATCTACTAAGGGGTAAAGTGTGAGCAACCGAGAGGAGCTGGGGGTGGGACAGTACTGTCCTATTTCTTTGCTTGGGTGGTGACTGCATATACATCATATAAAAATATATTCATAAGCCGGGCAGTGGTGGCACACACCTTTAATCCCAGCACTTGGGAGGTAGAGGAAGGTGGATTTCTGAGTTCGAGGCCAGCCTGGTCTACAGAGTGAGTTCCAAGACAGCCAGGGCTACACAGAGAAACTCTGTCTCAAAAAAAAAACCAAAAACAAATGTATGTATATATATATATATATATATATATGCATATATATGTATATATATACATGTATATATATGAACACATATACATGTATATATATATACACACACATATACATGTAAAAGAGGAAAGAAGAGCGAAAAAGAAAGATGGGAGATGGGGGAGGGGAGAGATGAGGAGAGGAAAGAGGAAAATAAGGGATGGGGAGAGAAGAGAAGACAGGGAAGTGGAAGGAGAGAAAATGAAATGAAGGAAAAGGAAAAGAGGAGGGGAAGGGAAGAGGGGAAAGGGGGAGGGAAGAGTGGAAAGGAAGGCAGAGAAGGAGGATGAGGATTTTAAACATGTTCATGTAGCTGAAGTAGCAAACTCAAGGCAGCCCATGACTCAGATCAGCACCAAGGCCAGTCACAGGGTGAGAAAGATGAATGCCTAGAGTGTAGGGAAAGTTGAATGTAGCTAGTGTGTGCACTCAGGTGCACAGATCCCATTGTGTGTTTCTTGGAAGCTGAGTTTGTGCTCAGTAGTCTTCACGAAAGCCCACACTGTAGAGCACCATGGTCCAGACTTTCCCTGTGTCTGCTCTTCTGGCTTGGGACCAGGGAATGAGACACACACAGCTCTCTCTCTCTCTCTCTCTCTCTCTCTCTCTCTCTCTCTCTCTCTCTCAATATGTCCATGCACACTCACACTGGATGGCTCATATATGAAAGCTGTTTGCTACAAGGCACCAGGCAGTTGGATGGTGAAATCCACTAATGGAGGGCAGAGAGACAGGGAGGGAGGGAGGGAGGGAGGGAGGGAGGGAGGGAGAGAGAGAGAGAGAGAGAGAGAGAGAGAGAGAGAGAGAGAGAGAGAGAGAGAGAGAATACGTACACAAAAAGATGGTAGCTATGTTGTATATGGCTGTTGACCTCACCTCCAGTAACACAAACCAGAAGCCAGAGGCTCACCTCTGACCTCTTCAGCCAGCAAGTCCTATCATTTCTGACCCTTCACATCTCTTGGAGGCAAACATTTCCTGTTCCATCTTCCAGTAGCCACTTCTGGGTAGGGTGTCTGTTCCTGCTTCCGTGATCTCTGGTGTTGATCTTGCTGTCCAGATATCTGCCTAGACAGTGTAGCCTCCCTTCACCGGATTTCTAATGTTCTGTCCTGTTGTATCATACCTGTTTATAAGCCATCAAAATCCTCTATAGCCTGATAAGCAAAGCTAACCAACTACTGCTTGTCTATATCTTCTATCTTTACTCTGCTCCATGTGACATATAATTAGTTCTCTAGATACGGCCTGAACATTTTATAGTTAGTTCTTGTACTGGCTGGTTTTGTGTGCTAACTTGACACAAGCTGGAGTTATCACAGAGAAGGGAGCTTCAGTTGAGGAAGTGCCTCCATGAGATCCAGCTGTGGGGCATTTTCTCAATTAGTGATCAAGGGGGTAGGGCCTCTTGTGGGTGGTGCCATCCCTGGGCTGGAAGTCTTGGGTTCTATAAGAGAGCAGGCTGAGCAAGCCAGGAGAAGCAAGCCAGCAAGGAACATCTCTCCATGGCCTCTGCATCAGCTCCTGCTTCCTGACCTGCTTGAGTTCCAGTCCTGACTTCCTTTGGTGATCAACAACAATGTAGAAGTAAGCCAAATAAACCCTTTCCTCTCCAACTTGCTTCTTGGTCATGATGTTTGTGCAGGAATAGAAACCCTGACTAAGACAGTTCTCTAGATACAACCTGAACATTTTTACCTCTGTACAAAAGCACCAACTATATCCCTTCTAAGGCTTCCTTCGCCTTCTGGGTGGGCTTCAATTCTTGTTTCTTTCTTCTTCTCTGTCTCTGTCTGCCAGTGTCCTATCATTACCTGATATACCTGACATTATGTGTGGATGTATCTTCCTGCTGTCTCTGTAACCCGGCAGATAGTAAAAAATGTGGGGTGAATATAACTGATTAAGAATTTTGATTTTGTTTGTGTCATTCTATAGTTCTTTGTCTAGAATCTCTGGACTATGCTAAGTTCTTCACTTCCATTCCATTAGTCCCCTCCCCAAACCCCTCCCCCCCACAGAGAGCCTGAACTGACTGACCTAGCCGATCCTTCCAGAGTTAGGTAAGGAGATGCCTTCTCTAGGCAGTGTTTCCTCACAGCCTCTCAGACTCAGGGCTGCCCTCCATCCCTCCTGCTGCCTGTCTTCCACCACTAGAGACAGTGCCTAGTATAATTTCTGCCACAGAGTAGATGTTCAAGAAACAGCAGCTCAATGGATGGCATTTACCTGAGTCAGAAGAGCAGAGGAAAAATTATCTCCAAGTTTTTATCAAGTGGCCATGACATGATCTTTGGGAAGGATGGCAAGGTGGCTTAGTGGGTAAAAGCACTCACTGCCCAGTCTGACGACCTGTATTGGATTCCTAGAAGCCACAGAGTGGAAGGAGAGAGAAATCTCCTACAAGTTGTTCTCTGACACCTACACACACACAGTGGTCCACACCCCCACACCCACACATACACACAAACAAACATAAAAACCAAATGCTCTTAAAAACATAAAATAGTTGAGATTGAATTATATATCAATATGATATATGAATTATATATCAAGGACAATAAAAACTTGACTCTGTGTTTATATAGATACTTTTAAATTCAATAAAAACATGTCTGGCCTTCATCACCATATCAGGCTACAACTTACTTTTAAGGTTACTTACTGCTTAGCTGTTTTCCAACTGGGAGGGCCCTGTAGCCCTCAGAGGGCAGGCTGACATTGTCACATCAGAATCCTGGTGATGCGTCTCCTGGGCTCACCCCAGCAGTCCTTGCAGTGACCCTTTCATTCTCAGTTCTGAGTCACAGATTGGAGATTGAGATGAGGCCTAGATTGGGAACCTACGAAAAGGATGGAGCCCAGGACAGGATGGAAAGATGTTAGTATCATTCACCTTGCACTTTGCCAACCATTCCTGTCACCTTGGATTTCATCTGTTGTTTCAGGAAGGGTGTTGAAGACCCCTTGCTATGTTTAGTCTTGCCTTTGGTGGTTTGACTAGGATATGTCTTGCTCTTCAGGATGTGTCAAACTTTTTAGTTTATCCTGGTTGATTTTGTTGGGTTTCTTTGATAACGGAAAACTTTACTTAGTTTTTCATCAAAGGTCAAAGAGGCTGGGTTACTTGCCCATTCCTTTCTTTCTGGGACTTATATTATTCCTGGGTTTGCAGCTGATGGTGGCCCATGAGTCTGAAGTTTTATTTCTTTGGCTTCTTCTTCTTTTTTTTTTTTTTTTTAAATTTATTTATTATTATACATGGGTACACTGTTGCTGACTTCAGACGTGCCAGAAGAGGGCGTCAGATCTCGTTATAGATGGTTGTGAGCCACCATGTGGTTGCTGGGATTTGAACTCACGACCTTTGGAAGAGCAGTCGGTGCTCTTACCCACTGAGCCATCTCACCAGCCCCTTCTTTGGCTTCTTTCTGTCTTTTGGACGGGATAATCTCAATGGAGCTGCATTTGAGCTCTTGAATTCATTCCCCATCAGCTTAAATCTA